>NC_134702.1:196198308-196501338 GCF_043290135.1 Rhipicephalus microplus
TGGCTGCCCCAAGCTGGAGAAAGAAAGAAGACGACGACACTGCGATCGTCAATCTGATGGCCACTTCGGCGCTTCTCTTCGCCACCAAAATAAACGGCCCCCTTCAGCCGTATACGTCCTGGTCCTCCTTGTGCGTAGCAATATCACGGACAGAGGTAGGTAACATCGCCAAGAAAAATAAACACAGAGAGCTGCATGCGCTTCACAAAGTTTTTTTTTCACCTTTTGAGCTGAAACATGGAAATTTCCGCACCATAACCACGATAACTACGACATCCACCACAGTGGCGGGCTCTGGAAATATTTGAAATATGCAGTATTTTTCCAACGTGCTCTTCTGTTCAGATACTTCAGAGTAATTCTATATTGTTTGATCGAAGTTTTCATGTCTTTCATATAAATCGCTCGTGCATCGACTGAATCTATGGACACCAAGTAGCCTTGGAAGAAATATTTGTGAACAAGTGTTTGAGTATCTCTAACTTTTTTCCAGAAGGTATAAAAAACACCAATCGCACAGCAGGCGTCAGCTGTACTCGCAGTGGTGAAAAAACTTGCGCACGTAACCTAGCGTAATTTGTTCCAGAATCCAGAGCTACCAATTTTTGAATGTTAAATACACATTTATTTACCTGATGGTGGTCGATAATAGCAAGCATAAAACTTCTAATTAACAGAAGTAACAAATGTTAATCTTGATTATAGCTGGCTCTGGCCTGTTTTACCGCACTCTGTACAAAGGAAGGAATTATGCAAGAAAAGTGTGTTCATTTGCAATATTTGGGTTATGTTTTTTGTGGTTTATTTTAGAGGCCTTCACCGAACTATTTTGCAATTGAATTTATCTGGTGGAATTCTCAGTTTCGGCAAAAATTTGTAAAAAAAAACAAGAAACTCCAGCAATATACTGAAGCACACCATCTGCGCACGAAAAAAACATAAGAAAACAACAGACGTTTTCCTAACACTACGCGCATAAGCGGACATGTTCGTGGTAGCAACGAACCATTCGGTAGAAAACACAATAGAGCTATTGCAAAATATAAAAGCATAGGGCCAAGCTTCATGTAATCTGTGAGAACAGGTGGCATCCGAAGAACATTCACGTTCGTGAGAAACCTTTGAACATAGTGAGTCATCTGTTGTAATTTACAAAGACGCCTTTGCCGGAACGAAAGGTGCTCTTTCTGGTGTGTGCATGAGTGGAGATACGATGCTTAAGAGTCGATTGGATGACAGGCCGCTAAAAACAAGAAATGAAATCGATAAGAGGTTGAGCCTGTTCTCTCTATCGACTGCACTTAGTGGGTCATCCTTAAGAGGCATCAGGTGTGACAACTCTGATTGCGTGAGATCAGAAATTCAGCTCCGGTTTCCTGGTCATAGGGCTTTGCACAGACGTGCAGTTTTCTGGTGCTTCTAGGGACAGGGAGAACGCTTCGTATCTGTGTGTGTGTTTTTTTTAACATTTGCTAATCCTAACAAAAGTATTTTTGTTCTTGTTTAGAAGAATGCAGGTGTGAAATCATTAAAGAACGCACCTATTCTCAGAAAATAATGCTGAATAGAGCCTCCAAAAGTATTATACGAAGGCGGTAACACTGAATAATATAGCCGGCTTAGAGCAGACATCGAAAAGTGAAAATATAAGGAGGTACAGAAAAAATCTGCACAAATTTATGGTGTAAGCAATTATATGTAGTTAGAAGCATTGAATGAATGGCGATGTTTCCTGATTGAAGTATTTTTTCTCTTTTTTAGCCGAATGCTATTTCCAAAGCCCATAATCGATGGCAACTAAATAATGGAAATCATTGCTGTTGAAGTCGTTCAGCCATCATGCGTTCCGTAACGATTTATTGACACAACCAGCGAAAGCTGCACGAAAGGCGGTTGTCGGGTGAAAGCATGAAGGGAGAATTTGCATCTTGAGCAGGTTAGAGTAGGGCATGCAGTGGATTTGTATAGGCAACAAATAGAAGTCTAAAGGGCTTAGAATAAGAGAAAGTGGGGAGAGCTGGTAATTGCTCATTATAAAGCACCGGATGTGCTAACCGGGAAAAATAAAAAAGTCTGGATAGAATTGTATTGAAAATAAAGGGATCTAGAAACTGAAAGACTCTACAAGATATAATGAGCGCTGACATCTGTACGACAAAGAATAGACAACTCTTACTCCCTAAAAGTCGTACTCTTACAGTCAAGGTAAAGAGCCCCTCACCTTCAGCGGAATTTTACTCTCTCTGCGAACGAGAAAGACTGAATGGTATGTTCATGCCTCCTGCAGACCTAGAAGTGAAGTGCCTCTTCCTCTCCTGCACCCATTTGAGCGAGCGTTAAGAGGTTGTTTTACTCTTTTAGTATACGCAATTAGGTTGAGAGCTTGTTTTAGTCATACATCGCATTAGATGAACTGTAAAAAAGTTTTCGTCTAGTCATATCTCTCAGACTGTCACTGAATTGATGAAGTGTTGGCAAAACATTCTTCGTTGACTTGGGGCCACAAAAACAACTGCGTGTACGAATAATCTGTGACGATAAGTGCACGCAATTATGTTCGAAGGCACGCACGTTCTCATTCATATACTAGATATAAGATGAAAAGATGAGGTGTGCTGAAACGCGGTACTGAATAAGAGCATGTGCGCAAAAAGAGCTGGACAATAAATAAAAGGAAAATAAACTATCTACAAATGGCCTTTAAAAAAGAGGCTATGCATACTCCCTCCCCTCTTTTACCTTAGAGTAAATCATAATATGTGAGTCTAACACTATCTACAAATGGCCTCTAAAAAAGAGGCTATGCATACCCCCCTCCCCTCTTTTATCTTAGAGTAAATCCTAATATGTGAGTCTTACAAGGCACTCCCAAGCGAGGAAAGAGAAAAAGGAAAAAAAAGTACAACGGGAGACGAGAAGCGTGCGTGCTGAAATCCAGCCGTCACAACATGAGGTCTTAGTCATTGTGTTTCATTGCATGGTCATCGAAGTTAGTTAATTGCATGCTTAGCTGTGTTGGCAGTGTGCGCTTGTGCGTGCGCGAATGCCTTCTCAACGCTGGACGTCAATGGCCCGTAGTTACGACCATTCCGCAATCCTTTCTGAGAGCGCGTTGGTTTCGCTATCATCTCTAGAGTCGAACAAGCTTGCCGCTCTGCAGCTGCCTGTTCGCCAGCAGCTGGTACGGCACAGTCAAGATTATGAACGCTAAGTGGTGCTTCTCTTTTTCTCTGTTTCGCGTAGCATCGTCGTTGAGAAGTGTAGTGCTGCCCAGAGTATAGCTCGAAACGTACAATGAAAGGACCAGAAAAGCATAAGGCACATTTACCCAAGACGTCTGATTTTTCTCTAAACCCTTTTGTGACGGCACAGCCTACACAAGCGCGAGTACATCTCGATAAAGGCAATCGTGCAATATTCCCATCGAGCGTGTACTATGATGCACTGAAAGACGTCTGATGCCTTCCCACAGGGAGTGTTTTTTCCGTCTGAGTCCTAGAATCGAATTATTGCGAGGCGGGGAGCGACGCGTCTGCTTAGTTTGCTTCGTCAGCCTATCCTTTACGTAGGTAAATATATAGAATATGCGGTGTACTTACAACTTTCTAAGAATGCGAAGGCGAAAGCCTCCTTGCACACTCTGTTACATCCTGTGGAACCTGCTGCTAATAAGTTGAACCTAATGATAAATCACAACTTCTCACGGAATCCGCTGTATTTACAAGCATAATAGGCAATAGAATAAACAGCCCTTTAAAATTAAACCGGTCTAGGACTAAGCAAAGTTTTGTACATTCTGATCAACAATAGAAAATATTCACAATATGAATCAGGTGATAGACAAATGCGTGGTGTCCAAACAACCCCCATTCAGATTTGGGTGCACGTTAAAGAACCCCAGGTGGTCTAAATTTCCGAAGCCCTCCACTACGGCGTCTCTCATAATAATATAGTGGTTTTGGGACGTTAAACCCCGCATATCAATCATCAATCAAGCAACCCCTATGTGTAGCCTTCATTAATTACAAGACAGCGTTTGATTAACAGAAGAAATGAATAGTCGTTAAGGAACTGCGAAATTATAGCGTCAAGGAATCATATATATGAATACTGAAAAAAATGTCCGCATGCTCCCTAGCCACCTCAGTCATATCTATAAAGAAACAGTCGAAATTCTAATAAACAACGGCGCAGTGAGGCACAATTTATGATTGCTATTTCTGGCGTGCTTGCAGGAGCTTTATAGGGCTCTAGATTGGGGATAGTTGAGCACACGATTTGACGTAGTTTACCTTGGTAATCTGCAATATGCTGGTGACATTGCATTGATAAGTACCTCAAGGGATGCTTAGTAGCTCATGGTTAATGAATTGAAAAGGATTGATTGATATGTAGGGTTTAGCATTAAAAAGCAACCATATGAATAAGAGAGACGCCGTCCTTGAGCGCTCCGGAAATTTCCACCACCTGGGCTTCTTTAATGTGCACCCAAATTTGAGCATACGGGCCGACAGCGTTTTTGTCTCCATCGGAAGTGAACCCGCCACAGCCACAATTAGATCCCCCGACTTGCGGGTCAGCAGATGAGTACCTTAGCCACTAGACCCCTGCAGCAAGGCGAATTGAAAAAGAAAAGCAGGACGGTAGGTCTGAAAATTAATGTGCAGAAAACTAAGGAATCGTAAAACTTTTCAGAAAAGGATAGTGCTGTGAGATAGGTAGCGAGTCACTGGAGGTGATAAAAGAATACGCGTAATTAGCACAGGTAGTTTCCACGAAGCCTCACTATTAGAAATAACCAGCTAAAAGAAGAATAAAGATGGTTCAGTGCACATTTGCCACTCTAAAGCAAAGTACTCAACATTAGCATCATAAATAGAGAGCAATGCAGATAGTAATGGAAAGGAAAATGGTAGGTTTAACCTTAAGGGACAGGAAGAAAGGAGACTGGGTTAGGGTAGAAATGGTGAGAGACATCTTAGCGCAAATCGAGAAGAAATGAATCTGGTTAGGCATGTAAAGCGTTGGAAAGATATGATTCGGTCATTCAGAGTTACAGACTGGATTCTAAGATCAGACAACCGCACGAAGGAGGACCAGGAAGTTAGATGACAAGATTAGATCAAGACGTCTGCGGGCATAACGTGGTCGCTGCAATCAAGGGTCCTCGTTTGGATGCGGACCATGGAAGAGGCCTATTCCATGCAGTGAAATAGTGAGGATGCTGCAGATGATGACGGACGGGAGATGGGTAAAAGCGATGCACTATATTGGTGTGGTTTTGCACTATCGCAAGTTATGGCTTTTGAGTGCAGATAGATAATAGGCGCCATCATAGAATTGCTGGGAATCGTATTTGCCCTTCTGCTTTTAAGAAGACAGTCATATAAAGTGGATCGTTGTAAAAATATTAAAGTGGCATAGAAAAGTGGCTACAAAAGTGACGGCAAATATGCCGCTTTTTCAATGTATTTCCAACGAAGCAGTGTACTTCCGTATCTCTATTAAGAAGCACCAGGGCAGCATGGAACGAGCACCAAAGTCACAGCTAATGCTCGAAGAGTGGCCTTTCAGAGCCTTTCCTAAACACTCTTTGGGTAACTGCTTCAAGCACACTTGCTGAATATTCACTATGCCATTAGCAATCATTATTTTTGTGAAGTAGGTTCGTTGGCTAATTGTTTCTCAGAGTCCTGGCGCAACCCACCACGAGGAATCGGCCATGAATAGGGTAGTACCTCATTATTGAAATGAAATTCTTTTGCTAGACTGGATGTTTAGCTAGAAATGTTTCAACACAGAATTTATTCATAAACCACAAATTAAAAAAATAATAGATAGAGGTAAGAAAACCCAACGAGCTAATATGGTTGGAAATAATGTGAAATGAGGCCTTAGCTTACTACTATTCATTTTGTTTTTATTAGAAAATCGCAAACGGCCTTGCAAACGTTCATGTGTCTAATTCCCTTTGAGTTGCTTCAAAGGAAAGGACCATCGAAAGGGATAAATGTAAAGCAACCCTACAGAGAGGTTCTTCTACCAGCCTCTTTCTTTGATTTGTGTATAACCTGCATGTTTAGAAGGAATGATGCAGAGATTCACACTCGTTGCAGTGGAGGCATAAAGGAGACTGCCAGACCTGACCTGTGTAGTTAAAAGTTTATTGGGGGGACACGGAATCGTAGTCTCGTTATTGATATATCCATCCTGATAGAGGAGCGCCATTCGTTTTCCAAAGGCACTAACATAGGAAAACTCAGATTTTGCCAAGCGAGACTTTGTGTGATGTGACAGTTTTCAAATTGTCGGTAAATGCTAGCGTCGACAATATATAAATTATGGTACAAGTACGTTAGGACACTGCAAGTGCATCTCAATATTCAATGAGGGTTAAACTTTTGTGCCTGGGTATCTATACCAAGCGAATAAGTCGTTAATGTTGAAGGCAAGGGCGTAAAGCACTTCTAAAGCAGTCGGCATATTAGGTGCAGGTAATGAATTGCACACAGACAGGCAGTCTGTAAGAATGATTGCAGCTCTTAAAGATAGAGGCAGTTTTTGTAATGCTAAGAGATTTGCAAGTAATCTCGCTTGATAAATAGGAGTAAAATCAGGTAAACAAACTGAAAAAGGCCAATCCATCACTCAAAATGCTATTCCAACTCCTGCCTTTTCCTTACAAACTGAAGCATCAGTTGCTATTACAACCTTAATTTCTAATCTTACCAGGTGGTCTTTCAAAATGGCATTTAGGTACCAACTGGGAAGATTTTTGCTATTCTTAAGAAATATATTGTGGAACTCTATTTTCATTGTTGGAATAGGTGCTTTCAGTACCAGTTCCTCACGAAGGTAATGTTTTATTGTTTCCTAGAGCTTCTGTACGACGATGACTTGTGGGCACTTTAATCTAGACCACTGTTGAATGAAAAAGGACGTCGGAGCAATAATTAAAACACATTGTGACTTGCACAGTGGGGATGCATATATTTTAGGAAGGTACGAACTTGTAGTACTTGGAACCTTGCAAGAAAAAAAGGCAGGTGCACTGGCTCCTGTGAATTATAATTTGCAACAAATTTAGGCAGCCCAAGGCATAATCGTAACACTTAGCGTTCAAGAAGTAGCAGTGGTTCAATTTTGTAGGTGGGTGCTCCAGAAAACAAGACACAGACAAACTCTAATGTTTTGTGAATATATTTCAATTTATCATGACGAGAACATCAGGAGGTAAACCAGATCGTTCACCGTTGAGTCTAGGAAGCATAACAACCACCCATGCTCTTTTACCTGCCCTATTTTCTATATGCAGACTCCAATTTAGGTTTTAGTATAAGTCACTCCTAAGTATTTAATCGATTTCACCTACGGGATAAATTTATGTTTGTAAAGTACGGAAATCTGCACTAGAACACTTATCGGGAAAACTACGATTGCAATTTTCCTGATGTGTAGTCATAAATTATTGTCTTCTAAACATGTGTCCAGAGCATTCATATAAAACTGTAGCATCTGATATAGTGTATGTACATCTGCCGCTGTATCAATGCATACACATGTACGTCATGTTCTATTAAAACTATGTACAATAACATACTAAATAATAGTGATGACATTAACGAGCCCTCCGGGACATTTCTAGTTTATACTTCGAAAAACGCACACCAGATTGAGAGCAATAGGCCAGCATTCACTGCGTTATTTCCCGTCATTCTTCGAAGAAGCCTGGTATGCGCTACACAATTGCAAGAAATTTTGTTCAAATCTTTTAAGGAATGGCTAATGACGATAAATTATGCCTGAAGTGTATACGCGCCACAGTTATTAGATGATCAACAAGAGACTTTTCTATATTTTGGAGCATTTGATGACCCATTCGTACGCAATTTGCAGTGTGCGATGCCTGGTTATGCTTTGCTGTTCTGAAATGCTTTATTTCTCATGCTCACGCAATTATTCTCCTGACGTCAAGCCTACCTATGGGAAGTTTGCAACTAAACTTCAAGCACCGGCGTAGCTCTGCGGTGGAATACTTGGTTGGCACGCAGTAAAGTCGCGTTACAGTACCACTGCGTCCTTGGCATTTTTTTTATTTTCGTTTAATTTCATGCGATAGCGATTACAGACACCGGCACGGGTGGAGAACTACGGCGCCGCAAAAGACTATTGCTGTGATCTCATAAAAGCTTTCTCTGAAGTATATTTGGTAGTGCTGAAAGCTTTTTCACTCTTCAACTACGCTACCTTGGCAATGCAGTGATCGAAAGGTGCTCCGTGCGAGGAATTCCAAGGTAGAAGTTGCGTGGAATGAAACAGTGCCGGCCAAAACTTGCTTGCTCTGAAGAAGGGTATTCTCTGCGCAAGCGGCCGCGTATTCATAGCAAAATCGAAATGTTTCCTGAGATCGCATTTTGCACTGGCACTTCAAACATTTGAATAACATGAACTGTACACATCTCCAGCTACCGCGCGCATTCACGCACTGCTCATAATCGGAGTCGAGCTTATTTCCAACGTAGCGGTCCGATGTGTATACTAGGAATGTGCCAACTGCGCATCGCGCAAGTTGTTGTAGAAAATGGGGAAAATTCCTTTCGCAAATGCGCAATCGGGCGACATCCGCGGCAACGATTGCATGCGCAAGCATTCATTTCATTCAAGGCGTGCCACGTTGAAACGATGACAGCCCAGATAAATGTTTTGAATACTCGACGCATCTGGCGCTTTGCTTTCACAGCGACCACAAATCGACACTTCAAAGTAAGAAAAAAAACAGGGGTTCCAAGGGAGTTCTTCAGTGCTTGGAAAGACTAGAGAATTGTGATAGCTCAAGCAAAAAAAAATAATACAAAGGGGCAGAATTTTATTGAGCTGAGATATTTGACGTGTCAGTTCTGAAACCATTACGAAAAAAGTATTCCACACGATAAAAAGCGCGCCCATATACGCGCATTGCTTGATTTCCATGTATTCAGGCCTAAAAACTTTTAACACTGGGAAAACTAATGTCAGCCAACAAACGCTGCGTGTTTTAGCGTTCCTGCATCTTGTGTGACGTGATACTACATTCCTCTACGACGAAGCTCACCAAGCTGCTTTTTTTCGGTCCTGAGAGATATTGTTATTGGATATTTTTGCTGTTATTTATACTGTTATGTTTCATTCGCCGAATTGAGCTCGTTGCCTAGCAATATTTCGGGCACTGAAGTGCAAACTGAAATGTGTGAACATTCTGGATGCAAAGAAAAGGTCTGTCCCAAAAATGCCAGGCCCGCGCAGAAGGCGCAGCATAGTCACAGCGAAAGCTAGAAGAGCGGTCTTTCAGAGCCTTTTCTAAACATGCATTGGGTAACTGCTGCAAGCACATTTGTTTCACGCCCACTACGGCATAATTAATATAATTTGGTTGGTAGTAGGCCAGCATTCGCTAAGATATTTCGCGTCATTCTTCTAATAATTGTTGTATCCGCTGAGCATTTGCAAGATATTTTGTGCCAGGTGTTCATGTAGCAGCTGATGATGACGACAAAATGTGCCTGAATTGGGTATGCGTCATAGTAAATAGGTGAACAAGAACAAGCTTTTGTGATGGGTTGGAGCAGTGGACGACCCATTCGCTGTGCTATTCGCATTGTGCGACGACTTGTTGTTCTTTCGCTGTTGTAAAGCACTTTATAGGTCTTATTAACGCGATTGCTTTCCCGACATCAAGACTGCCTAAGGCGAGTTTGCCACCAAGTGTAGTCTCATGCACCCGCGTGGTTCAGTCGTGTATTACTGGGCTGGTACCCAGAGGACCCGGGTTCAAGCCCCACAGTGTCATTGGTGACGGGTATTTTTCTTTATTTTTGTGCGATTTGGTTACGGACACTAGAGGCGGCGGTGGACAACCACAGCAGTGCGTCACACGAGTTTTGATTTCACAACAGATTTCGCTGTAAAACATCCAGAAATCCAAATGTCAGTTGACAAATTTTCCGTAATAAAAATAGATCTTAGTTCTTAATAATATATTTTCCTAGTTTATTGTCGATACGGTGTTATATTTCGTAGGGTGCAGCCCGAAACCCCAGATTGCGAAAATTTGTAACATATGCATATCCCTGTTTGTGTCTCAGGTTGGGATAATTTGCTAAAGAGCAACTTCATCTCGATGGATTGCTCCTGATTCTGTTTTTGTTTCTAAAATGCATACCCACATCACAGGCTGCCTTGGAAATTTACTTCAGTCTTCAAATATTTCTCCAGTGTCTGGTTCCTTGCGAAGAGAGAGCTTTGAAATTTTTTAGAAAGGTATGTTTACCAATGAATTCCTCAGCAGCAGCTGTTTTGAAGTCAACTAAGAACAAACTGGCTTGCTTCATCACTTGATACTGTACTTTAAAAAAATTCATGTTTGGTTTCTTTCACGTGTATCGTGCCATTTTGATATATGAGCATACAGTTGAGGTAAGGGCTGGGTTTTGCAGTATTTTTAGACTGTCTTCAAATGGATATTTTCAAAGTCGTTTTGTATACAATCACTATTTGAACTTGTATTTTTCTTTTGAGTGCAGTTTCCGAACGCTATACGTGTTACAGGTTTATAATTAAATTCCGGAACTCTATCGGAAGAAACCTAGTTCACTACTGCAAGAAGTTCTTCTAAATAAAAAAAATGGCAGATCCCACGTGCAGTGGAATTGATGACATGCGAAGCACGAATTACGAAGATTGATATGACCCTTTAAGCCCCACCCCGGTGGTCTAGTGGCTAAGGTACTCGGCTGCTGACCCGCAGGTCGCTGATTCAAATCCCGGCTGCGGTGGCTTCACTTGCGATGGAGGCGGCAATGTCGTAGGCCCGGGTGCTCAGATTTGGGTGCACGTTAAAGAACCCCAGGTGGTCAAAATTTCCGGAGCCCTCCACTACGGCGTCTCTCATAATCATATGGTGGTTTTGGGACGTTAAACCCCACAAACCAATCAATATGTCTCTTTAACATCAGTACAACGTTACGAGGTGAATGTATATTATGCGTACCTGACTTCCATGTCATGATTATCGAATGGGGACGTGTCATTTACTTTCTTCATTTATACATGTCACCTGATACAAAACTTGGTGTATGTTGAGCCAGCGAAACAGCCGCGAGCACGCTATGAGCGTAGCAAGTAGTCATGTTTCACATTACACGCTCAACATGATTATCATTTTTGGACTTGTTATTTACATTCGTCGTCCATTCACGTCACGTAACACCGAATTTTGTATATGTGGAACTAGCAAAACAGCCTTGAGCTTATCATGAAGGTCCCAGTATACTCCGACATAACGTACTCATGCGCGCACGCTGGGCGCAGCGAGGCTACGCCAGCAAAACGCGAGCACTCTATAGTCTGACGCCAGGCGCGACTGGCGCGACCAGTCTCTGTCAGCGCGGCCTGGTGGCAACTGGCATGAAATGCAACATGCTGCATTTCGCGCCGATGACGTTACCCAGAAGCTCCGCGTGTGCATCTCTTCTTGAAGGAGGGAAGGCGGGCGCGCTCACATGCGCATGCGTCAAAGCAACGCAGCGCGGCACGCACCTGTGAGTATATGGCAGGTAGATCGGGGCCTGGCGTCGCCTCACCGGTGTGACGCGACGAAACGAACGCTGGTGCGCACGCACGCTGGGTCGTGTCGAAATGCATTGACTCCTTGAGGGAGGCATGTACTCAAGTTCTTACATGACACGCATTTTATGATTATCATGTATACACGTACCTGTCACATACCTTCGCCTTCCATTCACGTGACGTAATACCCAAATTTGGCATATGTCAAGCAAATGAAACGGCCGCGAGCGCATCATGAGTTGTTACATTATACGCATATTATGATTATCAAGTTTGGACGTGTCATTTTCCTAAATAGTCCGTTCACGTCACTTAGTACGGAATTTAATGCACGTGAAGCTTTTGATTCGGCCGCAAGCGCATCATGAGCGTAGCATGTAGCCATGTTGTTACATGACACGCATCTTATGATTATCATGTTTGCACCAGTCGCTTATCTTTGTCATCAATTCACGTCCCACACTACCAAATTTGGTTTAAGTGAAACTAGTGAAACTGCCGTGAGCGCAATATGAGCATGGCATGTAGTCATGTTGTTACATGAAACGCATGTGATGATTTTCAAGTTAGGGTCTGTCGCTTATGTTTGCCATGCAGTCATGTCATACCACACGAGTTTCGCAACATGTCATGTAAACAAAACACCCCAAGAGCAGCAAGACCATGAAATGTAAATCATCACATTCATGACATACATATCATAATTTTCATATTATGACTAGTCACTTATGCTCGTCATAAAGTCATGTTATGACATTCCAAGTTTGGTAATGATTCCATAATCGAAACGGCCAGGAGAGCCAAAATTCGTAGGTGGATAGATAGATAGATAGAATAGATAGATAGATAGATAGATAGATAGATAGATAGATGGATAGATGATAGATAGATAGATAGATAGAAAGATAGATAGATAGATAGATAGATAGATAGATAGATAGATAGATAGATAGATAGATAGATAGATAGATAGATAGATAGATAGATAGATAGATAGATAGATAGATAGATAGATAGATGTGACGCTCAAAGACGCTGA
Source organism: Rhipicephalus microplus (assembly GCF_043290135.1). NCBI lineage: Eukaryota > Metazoa > Arthropoda > Arachnida > Ixodida > Ixodidae > Rhipicephalus > Rhipicephalus microplus. The sequence continues at coordinate 196,210,952 of NC_134702.1, forward strand.
AGTTCGTTAAAAATGCTTCGCATTTAAAATCGCTATATTAATAAAGGGGACACGATGGTCACCTTACGCCATCGCACTGTCATGGCGCGGGAGCTTGGAAGAAAGGAATGAGGAAGGGAGAAGAATACGCCATTTCTGCAACTTTAAATTGCAGCACGTCTCCATGCAAACAGTGAAATGGGAAAAAATTGAAGTGGGAAGTGGAGAGGGTAAGAAGAGGAGAGTAAATTCCATGACCAAGGGCATGACGGGTGGTTATCAGTACCGGTTTTCAAGTCCAAAGATAGCGAGAGAGGCAATATATAGAAAGCAAGGAGGTTAGCCACACGCACATTCGGTTTTCTACCTAGAAAATACAAGGAAAAATAGGTACAAGAGGAGAGAGTATCAAGCACACTTCGCGTAGCACTTACAGTCAACAGGTGGTAGCTTAAATTTTTTTGAGGCCAATCACTTCTGTAGCACTTTGGTCCATTCTTCGCTATCGATGCTCACGTGCTAGGTCCTAGCCCAATTCTCGGAAAAACAGTCGAAAAAAAAAATGAATCACCTCCTTGAAGACCGAGGTGCGGTGGGCGGAAGAGAACAGAACATTTTTCTGTGCAGCTGCAAGTAAACGCAGAACGAATGCGAAACCGCTAAATGCCGTCACAGAAAATTAGAATGTAAAAAAGTAAAAAAGGATCAATTTGTAAAGGAATTTCGCTTCGTGTGTAGTTTACTTCTGATGGTGCTCTACCTCAGGTTAACGAGATACTTTTTCGAAAATGAAAGTTTCTGCGCGCGCAATGTAGTGCTGTGTACGACTAAAACTTTTGAATTAGTTCATTACAAGCCGTGGAGGCTTGATGCAAGGAGGTAAGCTTGAAACCTTTACCACTCGCCCTGTGTAAATTTCTTAGGCCAAAATCCTTTCCTGCCGTTGTTCGGTATCATGACAACTCGGAGCCGGATGATCATACGACGCAGACGCAACGTCACGTCATGCTCAGAAAAGTTACATGCTATAAATGCCCAAGTCAAGTCGTGCATGTAGGTGGTGTTGTGTCGTTTTGGCGTTTCCTGAATGTACTGCTCGGTCATGGGGAATTGATCTCTCTCTGCGAATACGTCCACCATGGAGGGTATGGATGGCGTATCTTTAAGACGATACGTTACTACGCAAAACTGGAACTGCTGCGAGATACGGTCCACCGAAAATGCACCAAGCGTTGTCAGGGCTGACACCGACACGACGCGGAAACGGTGATAACACGAACACAAATAAAATGTATCCCGATTAATTTCGCGTATCTCTGGATTCGAAGTACGCAAACAAAAAAACAACGCACACAGATTGCTTTTGAAGTTTCAGTATTTTTTTCTCTTTACTTTCATTATTTCATTTAGCGTACAGCTTGCACGATTTGCCCATATCACTTTGAATTATTCCCGCCGTCATGTGCTCGTGTGACGTACGCCGGTCTATGCTTGTTCACCACCTTCTAGTGGGCATTGGCTTGTTGCACGTCCCCTCCTCTATGTTGGGAAGCGCGCACGTGAGATGAACGGCAAGTGGTGTTTAGTCTAACATTCTACACCTTTATGGGGAGCGTAGCGTTGCAAACCTTGGCAAACGTAATCGTCAGCATCGAGTGTATGCATTAATCTTGCCAGTTGAAAATGCTCAAATTTGATGAGCGGCCTTACGATGTTCACAGACAGAGAAGAAAGTGAACCTACGCGATTATACCCGGCCAAGACAATGCTGAAAGACCCTTCGAGCCTTTTAGTCGCCTGGCTATTCGCTCCAGTGTTACCCTTTCCTGTGATGCCGAAAAAAAGAGACGCAAGAGCATGTATATTCTGTGGTGGACGCGCAACGAACAATGCTGGACAATAAAAGAGACCATATGCTGCAAACCGTGCCTAAAAAAGGGCAATTTTATGGGTATCATGAACAATTGGCGTATTTGTATCATAAACGGTGACATTTTTTTGCTTTCTTGCCATAGACACAGGTTGCATACTTCTTGGTTTGAAAAGAAAATGAGTTTTTGAGAAAATTAATTGTGCCAATATCTACGATTTTGGGCGCCTATATTTGTGTTTTGCCTGCCTAGTTGTGGCGCCTAAAACTGAAATAGAGCGCCTAAAAATCCGGCCTTTATTCATGACTTTGACTTGTTGGCCTTTGTTGGCGTGAATCCGCGTGTACTTTAAGTGCCGACCTAGAAATGCTGAAAGCGCATGCAATTCCTGTATGCATTCGTTAAGGTTGGTAACGCGGATGCAGGAAAGGTAATTAACAAACTTAAAGTAACAATCACTAAACTTGTGGCTGACACCCACTTTGCCCACTCATTCTATATGCGATCACTTGCTTTGTTCTTCTTATATTACTCCATGATGTAAAGAATGCCATCTTTATAGAAGTTCAATTTATTTTCTCCATCATGACGACAAGAGCTATAATAATAAAGTTCGAGGAAGTATTCTCTCGCATTTTGTGGACCTGCGGCGACTTCCCCCTGTTCTTATATGAGACGTATTGCAACGCCCTCTTTGTAGTGCTTCAAAGTTGATGAAGTACAAAAGCGTTTTACGTCTTGCAATAGACGCAAGGCAGTGCCCTCCCCATCCACCAACCCCCTGCGCCCAGGTGCTGTGATTCCGGTCTCACTGCAGGGAGCTGCTACGCTAAATTAAGAAATATGTTGAGGGAAGCTCCAAATATACCTCATTCGCACTGTCCATCTTGAAACAAAGAAGACGACGAAAAATACGTGAGATTAGAAGCGTTGGCATTAGTTTTATACACCAACTGTGTTTCGAGTGGGCCGAATAGAGAAATGGAGCTCGCACTCACAACTGTGTAAAGTTTAGGTTCCGTCAGCGATTAAATATCGCCAGGGTGATCGTGTCGCTGTCGCGAGGTTTTTCTTATTTACGGAGGCAGAAAGCATGGGTATTTAAAAGTAATTTACATTTAAAAATGTTTTCAGATCAATAGCCCTGTATGTCAATGTTTCTCATCTGCAACGAATAGCAGCTACCAAGTAAGCTTACTGAATAGAATAAAGGCTTCTCATGTGCAGCCCTCTTTTTGGAGGTACAGATCAAGCACAACACAGAGGCAAGTATATGTGTAGATGGTTTGATAGATATGACGAATATGAAGCACTTGTCAAGACATGAATAATGTCACGATCCCGTCGCGTGCGTCGTCGAACACTTCCCACCAGACAGTGGCACATACCAGCGGTTGGATTTGGGCCGTTGGCATGTTGGTATCTGCCACAGGTTATTGACACTTAGTATCTACACAGGAACGACCAAAACACACACGGGCAATTTAACGCGCGAGCGTTGAGAAATACCCAACATTGGTAGCTTCGACCCGACGAATGCAAAGAAAGAATGTCAGGGTCCAAGCTGGAATTGAACGCAAGCATTCTGCGTGGCAATGAATTATTTTACCGCAGAGGTACACCAGGTCTCGGAACTACTTTTCAAATATACGCTAAGCTTCATGAAACGTCGATAGTGGTTGCAGTGCTGCTTACCCAATTTTATAAAACCACATATGTACTCCTTTGACACAGCCGTCACGTCAGGTTAACGTGAATAGTGTTTAGTTGCCATACGCTGAAGTTGATTTATGTAGCAGTGTTCAGGACCAGCATGTTGGCGAGCATCAGTGCTTCATATCGACCTCTGGTGTTGCTAATACGCATATTCCAGTTGGCATTGCAGTGCAAGTGTAAACAGCTGGTTATATAAACATCTGCAACTCTTCTTCTTAAGTTTGTGCGTGCAACTTTTGTGCGTATATTGAGCGTCATTGCATGACGTTACGCACAATGAAAATTTGCAACATGGTTACCTTTCCCCCGCATGCTTCACATAACGTCGATTCCCAGACACGTGGGAACTGCCGAATTTTCTCAATATTCACGCGTACATGTTGCATAGATAATGAATGTCGATAGTTCACATATGACTTTATGAATGTTGATATTGGACTTTAAAATTGGGCTTTGTGCGTGTAAGACACTTTCGTTTGATTCAATGGAAAACCCAGGTGTCAAAATCAGAAAACAAAACCGTGCCTTCACGCGACAAAACGGAGCATGCGAAATTATCCTTTGAAACATTTATACCAGTCCACCTCTATTCCTTTGTTTCGATAACCTGAAGCTCAAATAGTTTTGCCGTTATTAAAGATTTTTTCTCCATCCAACTAAAATAATGAGCAAAAGAAAGAATCATGAGCCAGCGAAATGATCGAAGTCCGAAAAGCATGTTTCACAAAGTACGGAGTTCATGAAATTTGTGGCGCTGACAGCGTATACCGTCGAAGTTGATATGCTTTGGTTAACAGCCTCAATTTGGGCACAGGTGGACCACACACTGCTGTATTCACCCGCCAAGCGTAAGTAACGGGGCTAGTCACCGATGCCGGAAGTTGTTCATCCTCCGTATTCGTTAGGGCACTCTCGTCAGTGATTCTCAGAAAGAAAGCGAAAAAAGATTGACTCAACCGCATGCTTACTCACCTCGACGCAATGGGTCATCGCTGTGGGCATCAGGTGTGACGGGCATGATTGCCCGAGATTGCGGAGAGCCCTCCGTCCGGTGCTCCAGATTAAGCCGCAGTTGGGAACCGTGGATTGGGAAGCCTTTGTTCGTTGTTCATTTAGTTCTTTGTGAACTCACTTAATTGCAGCGAGAGGACGGAGAGGTATAGAAAGGCGCACCACATATCACCTCATGAAGGTGTCAGTTGCTGTAGGTTTACGCATGGGCAGGGTGAAAGACAATGGCATTACTCCGTGGAGTGCTCGTAATATTGCCCACAGTGCAAAACTGAAACTCTGCTTGGTTTCTCATAGAGGTATCGGACCGTGCGTTGGGTGGAGCTCATTCTTTCGCGATGGAATTCACGCGAAAAGAACAGGTCTATAATTATGTCACTTTCAGAAAATTTTGTGCAGATTCTGTGCCGAATGTGCATTCTGGTAAAACAGGTTTATCATAAAAATATTATGAAGCCATCTCACACAACTTTTTGGTCAACACACAATGCGTTGAACAAACTCGTGCAAACGAAGAACAGGATGTAGCATCCCACAGTATCGTTCAGATTCCATGAATGTCTTGGTGGTGCAGCAACAACAGAATAGTGTGGACCACAATGACGATCATTTAGTCCCGAAAATATCTGCATATTTTATCTCTAAGTAGAAAGTAAATACTTTTGGTGCGTAGCATATCTTGATTGGCGCACAACCAAGATGAGATGAGAAGTGACTTGCAGTCAACCAAACTCATTACTAATGAAAAATCTACTCTCAGCTGGAAGAATGCTTTAGCTGAATGTCTTTGCTGCAAAAAAAAAAAGCTCCTGACACGCAAGCTTCTGTAACGATACTTTTCTTTACAGTATAGTTGAACATTTCACAAGCCTATTTCAATGACATCAAGATGTTTCAGCAATAAATATATAATTATTTGTTTTATTCATTCCTATGGTGCATACACTCAGAGAGAAAAAGAAAGTGTTAAAGCATGCAGCATCTTTGCTTCAGAGGGTGGGCACTAGTATTTTTAAAGTAACAATCACTAAATAATTACGTCCTGGAATGCTTAAACAGACAGCTGCTAACTATACAACGCACTCCATCATAATTTTATTGAGTTCGGTTATATTGCTGCAAATATGAAATAAGTTTACATGAGTTACTTGTTCATAGAGGCACAATCACTTCTAAGAATCTTATTCTTCAAGGTATTGCATCAAGGAACACGGGAAAGCACTTTTCTTTGCTCTATGTATCGACAACCGAGATCTTGTATAGGACAGCGCTCTGCTACATCAGGAATTAATTCACTTCAAGATCACTTACATGAAGTTTTTCGGCTAACACCTTATTTCATTATGTTATGCTCCTTGTCTTCATTTTTTTGTGCCTTTGAGAAGTAGCATGGCGGTTCCAAATACCAGCGAGTTTTGTAATTTATTGGAAGGAAATGGCCTCTGGAACAGACAATTCTCGTGCATGGTGTCGTTTTTTCATAAACCAAACAACACAACGCTTTAAAATTGAGCTTTTCTTGGCATGCCTAGATGGCTGTGAAAATACAGCTAGCTATACGCTCGCACGCAGGCACCGTAAATGCAACGTCAACTTAACGACCCGGCGTAGCCATAAATAAGGTTAACAGCCATAAGTTATTGTTAGGACACATTTTTTTACAACGAGAGGTTCCGCAACCTCGAAGCAGTAAAACGGACCCCTGATCATACATGCCATGCTGGGGATCATTCAAACAATAGCAAGCCTCCCCCTCTAACAGCCCTGTTGTCCACTCTAGCTTCACATACACATACACTCGGTTGTATAGCTTCGCGCCTCTTTTTTGAGCGCATCTTAAGTCCTCGGTTGGCCATTGTTCCTTACAAAATTTAGACTCTGTCTTTGTTGAGATCCATGTTCGTTAAACCACACTACGTGTTATGAACACAACGCTCGTAACTAATGAGTCACATTTGTGAGAATGGAGACAGTGTGCTGGTTCTACACTCGTGGCTGAAAATAATTGCTCAAAATATTGCGCAAAGTGTACTCTCTCTTATTCAAACAATTTTCTTTCCATTACCCTGTGCAGCCACAACCGACAAAAAAACGTACGAGGTGTTAATGATATATTTTAATGAATGAATATGCGAGCTGTTGTGCAAAAAACTTGCATGAAATAAACTAGAAAAGTAAGGTTTGCGTGTGCTCTAAATCGCTTGTATTGTTGGCAACCAAAGTGTCCAAGCATCCATTTTTCACCCAATTGCTTTCGTATATCAGCATTTATTGACAATATAGCTTTCTATTTGTGATTATCTCTTTGATAGGTTTTGTATTTTTGCCCTTCTGATAAATATGGACACCTTTTGTTAGCAGGGCCTTCAATTTCATGTGGCACGATAATCTGTAGTGCATCAAGAGGTATCAACTACGTTACACGTGATATATCACGCTGGAGGTCCAGTAAAAACGCCATCACATCTTGCTGCCGGGCAAAGCTGTACACTACTTTTTACTGACCGTGAAAAAGCTGAAAAAATATCTCAAACACAAGTAGCAAGGCATATACGTGACATCATATCCTACATTTAGGCTTATTTTATTTGCTTGAGAATGCGTAGATATTGAGACCATGACGCAGCCAATTCCAGTTCCCTGATGGAAACGAAAGCACTGTTGCATCTTGACATCGGTGTGATTCATCGTTTGTGATGCCAAATGTTAACTAATACGCATCGACTCAATCTCTCAGTTTTCTCTCGTCCACATAATTTTCATATCTCGATTTCAGGGCAAGGTATCAAAGCGGGCTCCGCTACGGTTAACCTCCCCGCTTTCTTCTTATTCTTTCTCTCTCGCTCTTTCTCTCTCTTTCACACACACACACACAACCCAAACGTCATCAGCAAGTAATATACCTCGCTACATTCCGCAAAATGAATGGCATTACTACGTATACATTGCATAAAATAGAAAAAACTATTTCCGTAAAATATATTTAACCAATACTCATTTAAACATTTCCACTGCTAAACCCCAATAAATGCACATGTGTAGATTGCTCCCTTTCTCTTCGTATAGCGCCTTGTTATTCTTACAGTATAATGTACCCCTCGTATATACTTCATATAGTTTCAATTTGGTGCATGACATGCGTAGTGAAACTGTAAAACAAAAACGTTGGTAAAAATATACAGGTGTGAGAAAGTTTAACAGCTGGCATGGAGAGTATTCTGTTTCGTCATAATAATACTAATGTCGGACGAATTTTTGAACAATATGAATCAACTACAGGCCGGAACATCTATTTCATGTTTGTGTTTTTGACCACCGGTGCATTACTGCTGGTAGAACATTGGCGGAGTCTTCTGAAGGCTAGATGACTGCAAACACTGCTACAGCTTGTTTTGGGGTGGTTCGCTAAAGCATACATTAAAATAAATTGGTACCTATAGACTCAAATAAAACTTCTTGCAGCTGGAAACTTAGATATTAATTTACCATATAGGTCGCAACCTAAACACACAAACACATTTAAGAAAAAATACAAAGCCGTGCTCTTCCGTTGCCGTTTTACGACGCGACACGATTCGACTTTCAAAGACTGAATTTCTCAACTTTCGTGCGTCAACGCCACAATCAAAATTTAGAAAAATGTTACTTCTTAAAATGCATTCCAAAAGACTGATAACCTTGGAATGCTGGATTTAGCGTCATCCATTCCAATACGCCTGTGGGTCATGGGGGGGGAGCTTTACCACAACAATATTGATAGGCAGCTAATGCAACGTTTTAAACTGCACACAGTTTAGAGAAGTGGCGCTGCCGTGTACACTTTGGAGGCTACGAGTAATAATATTATGTTTACAGTAGATGAAGAAGGCAACAGGTGCATTAGTGTCAAGAAGTGAAAAATGCTGAAATATTCCTGGAAGTTTTAAGATTCGCCTCTAAGACTTCAACGCTATAGCAACACCCTGTCCCCAGTGGGTGCTTCAACCACTTGGTGCATTTTTTTATAGTAAGAGGTTACTCGAGAAATTAAACAGTGAATTACTACAATATATTCAAATGAGCTGAAGCAGTCCTGTGTATGTGAGGCTTTGGGATATGAGTACACTCTGTGGCATGGGCAGTTATGAGAAGTTATGCCCATAACCATGAGTAGTTATGCCCATGAAATGCTTTTGATCTTGGTATGCAACCACTACGTGGTAATAAAAGAATACTTGCAGTAACGTGTTTGCCTTAGCAGCAGGCTAAAGCGAACTAGCTCCAGCTGACCTATCTGTCTTCCAATAAATCATCTCTCTGTCTTTGTAAGAAGGGTCAGCTTTAAACTACAAAGTCGTTATAATAACCACACATTCTGATGAGATTGTTTACGTTTGTTCAACGCGATATTCCGGTGATATTAAATATTGTAGAGCGAAGCTTGTATACATGACACATGTGTTCGTAAAGCAAGTTATTGTGACACTATTTCAAAGCAAAGGAAGCTATTTTCTTTTTTTTTTTCGAACAGAGACGGAGATCAGGGGGAGAACACCTGCTGGCCATAGAATCGGTCTGGGTTCAATCCTCACTCGATCCCGCAAATTTTTATTATTTTTTGTATAGGCGTGTTTCTCAATTTCTTGCTCACGCACAAGATGATAATTTCTCGCTAAAGACCACCGCTTGCGACACCACAGCTGATGCCGGAGTTTCTGCGAAACGAGCTCGTTAACGTTTTCGCGTTGAAAATGCAACGTTGAGCATCGGATATAACCCATTTTTATGTGCTTCTTCACGAGGTGGATGAAGGAGCAGCTCTAGTTAACCTCCCTACCTTTCTTATACTTTTCTTCTCTCTCTCTCTTGCTTGAAACGTCAAAAGAGAGAGAAGGAATGTAAGAAAGGTAGGGAGGTAAACTAGACTAGGTCATGTTTGTTACCCTACACATGTGCACAGGAAAATTGACTATTTGTATGTTTGCGCTGCAGGCGAAGGAATGACCATGCCATGCTTCGAAGTCAAATGAGGGCATGGTCCTAGATTGTGGCCGTAGATGAAATGTTACTGCGAAAGCATGAGTGGTGCTAGTACTGACGACAATAGCACACGGGCAGTCGCAATAGATATTTTATTACTCAGCTTAGTTATACTAGCCAGTGCACCTTATAGTGGTACTTCAATTATCAAGAAAAAACTGTGCATGCATCGTGGAATTACACACAATTTTTACCCATGCTATACATGTACAGTAAGCGGAGATCACTCGAAGTGTCACCCTGCCTGTAAAATGAGACATCTGCGACACATTAGTGTTCGAACTGTCTATAATAAACGTACATAAGAGTTAGTAAATTGTCATACGAAAAAACCGAGACGTACAAGTGTATTCTGTGATTTCATGAAGTTTATTTCTTCGATTGAACTCTAAATTTTTTTCTAATGACAGTTATTCTAAAAATGGGGGTTAAAACTAGATTGTTCTAATGAGATAATTCACGTAGCAAAAAATGTAGAACACAAAACGTAAAATATTTCAGTTATAGCGCGGCCATACTTGTGGGTCTTCGACGTAGATCTAACCTGATATAGCATGAAAATTCTGAAAGTGCAAACACTTAGCCAAATACTTGCTCTGGGTCCTCATTTGTATCGGGTAGAGTATAATCTACGTCAACCACACAAACTTTAGTGTATTATTCTCTTTGATGTTGCCGTTCCTCTGTCGTTATTTTTTGTATTTTCTATCTCTCTTTCTCTGTTTGTAACATTTCTTTTCTATCATCTTTTATTCCCCTCACCCCTTTCCCCAGCACAGGGTAGCCAGCTGGTCTAAGAACTGGCTAACCTCCGTGTCCTCTGACCTAATCTTTGCTCCTCCTCCTCTTGCTCCTCCTAGTGGCTAAGGAACTCGGCTGCTGACCCACAGGCCATGGGATCGAATCCCGGCGGCAGCGGCTGCATTTTCGACTGAGGCAAATATGCTGTAGACACCTGAGCTCATATTTGGATGCACGTAAAAGAACGGCAGGTCGTCGAAATTGTCCGAGCTCTCCACTAAGATGTATCTCATATTTATATGGTGCTTTCGAAACGTTAAGCCTCACATCTCGAACAAAACATACCCTTTACTCGTGTAACAAAAACGTACTGACAGATGTGGCCGATGTATTCATCTAGACAGTTGCTTTTTATGATTTTGGATAGTCCCCACTGAAAGACTATGAAACTGAATCCGACCCTGTTGCCTAAGCCATGGCTTCAGAACTTCGCACTTTTTAAGTGACGTTGCCTTCGAATGTAATCACTTAAGTAAAATAAACTTTTCAAGGAAAACTGAGATTGCTGCCGTCAGGGCGGGCGCCTCTGAACGTAAACAACTTTAGAGCTGAAGGAACTGATTTTATCCGCGTTACCAGCCCTTATGTTTTTCGGCAATAAATATAAAAGTTTGTGTCAACATGCATGGAAAGTTAGAAGAGCCGCGAAATTCCTGTCATTGATTATGGTCATATCTTCGGCAAACCAGCAGTATAAACGCAATAATACAGTCGTATGTGCAAATATTTATTGTAAAATGTTAGAACTACGAAATATTTGCCTGAAACATCGCAAACAACCGCGGCATACTTGATTGTTTCTAGCACATGTCTGCAGCATACTGCACTGAGATATTTTAGCTGCACTCCTCAAACACGCGTATGCGCAGTGTCAACACACTATTCCTCTTCTGTAAAAGGTTGCTCCTGTTTTATGAGCACAAAATATAAATCATTCTACTCCAATAAGGCCGAAGATGCCGCCCGAGTTCAGGGACTCAGCGCCGCCATCTGAGGCCACCAAGACCAAGCTGCCGGCCAAGTTCTAATAAAATTTCCTCTCTCTCTCTCTCTACTCCAATAGACTCTGTACCATATGAGCTTTTTCATAACTCCAATATCTAGTACGGAAGATATTGCATATACGCATCATAACTCAGCTGGCCAATAAATTAATTTTATTCCGCACAGTGACGCTCAGCGCCAGATGACGCCCTCAATTGCTTTCAAGTTCTGTGCGTGAGGGCTTTCTAGAGCGAAAACAATAGTGCGAAATAGTAATAGTATGCTGACCTAAGTGACAAGGTACCAATACAATAAATTGCACAGCCGTGTGTGTTTCTATTTGGCTCTCAGATGCGATCAAGATGGCGTTCAATCTTGCTGACTGCAATCTTTAAAATTGCATATAAATAACATATGATACAATACATAGGTGAGAAACATATTGTTAAGAAATAAACAAAAAATAGGTAAAAAAGAGGAACACTCAACAGTGGTTTGAAGAGAACTTAGTGTGACATAATGAGGCCATTGTTCGCTTACAGGTTGTGCTGTCATCGTGGAAACACCATTCGTTATGCTTAGTAGCCAGATACATTTGCAGCTTTTGTACTGCAAATTGATACACACCAATAAATTTTTCACAGTGCACGCTTAACTTTACCAGATGCCTCATTCAGGAGCAACTTCAAAGGAGATCTGCCGACCCACCCAACTCTATGCAGTAGCCAAGAGAAGAGCACTGGGGTTAGTGGTTCTTACCGCCGATGTCTCTTCATGAGAATACCCGTGAAAAAAGCCCCACAAGTGCGAAAGCAAGGCTCCTCTATTCTTTTGTTACAAGAAGCCAAGTGACGTCAGATTGTTACAATAGAATACGAATGCGAGAGCTCCATTATTAAAAGGCTCGTGTACCTGCTGAGGACACCCTGTTGTTCACAGTCTCGCGACACTCAAAGTGGCTAAGAAAATACCTACGTAAACAAAGTAAGAAGTTTATGTGCTCCCCCACCAAACGCGTCAATTGCTTCCATTCAATGACGCGTCAACAATAGACCTTTCCCCATCGTTCAGCTGCACAGGAAAGTCCCCACCCCGCTACAGAAGGCTCTCTCCCCATGAACGACCACTGCAGTCGTCTTTTGTGCTCCCGTCCTTGTATACCGCTTTTCAGGCTTTGACCTACCGCAGTATCCGGCGATGGATGCAGGAAAAAACCTATAAAAATATAGAGGTCAGTCGGAACCATAGTATTTCTATTTCCCGTGCAGACAAGCTTCCGTATACATATTCCCAGGATTTATTTATTTCTTTTATCTGTTCTTTCGCTTTCTGAAGCTTTGTTAATCGCGCTTAGTCTCACCTCCATCACCCTGCGAATCTGTGAGAATGCTGAGTCACCAGGTCTGACTGAAATCGACTTTTCCTGGCATGGAGCTATTCATGTTGAAAATTCAAAGGAACCAGATACTACAGCCAAAGTTCGTCGCGACGCATGCCATGAGACGAAATGGTGTACAACATAACGTTCGCAACCATCCTCCTTGAAACATTTTCTTAACATCGAGTTTTGTTCTTTACCTTAATAATTGCGCTACAATCTCGAACATCTTGCGATTGGGATTCATTTCTGACTGTCGTTTATGATTGATCTCCAGTTTATATTGTCATTACCGCTTTCCTAATTTGTCCCAGTAACTTATGTACATTTGGCTTAGTGTCGCAATTCTTCGCAGTTAAGCTGTACAATATCCATCATTGATGCAGTTATTTTAGAATACTACCTAGCTAAAACATGAAGAAAGCAAAAAAATTACTAATGAATAAGCAGCCTTTGGAAACGTAACAAACGTTCACGTATATTTAAAATCAAACGCAGAATTCAATCGGTGTATTCCAATTTATGCATAAAAAGCTGTTTGTACGTGCATACGCGTGAGTGTTTGCTAATGCTTTTTTCTTCAGAAAACAGCTTGGCAGATCCCACGTACAGTGGGAATCGATGATATGCGACAGCATGAATGACAAATGTTGATATGTCACGTTACAATCAGTATAACGATACGAAATGGAGGTAAATGATGCCTACATGACTTCCCTATCATGATTATCATGTTTTGATGTGTCGTTTACCTTCGTCATCCATCTACGTCCCGTGATACCAAATTTAGTATATGTAGAGCAAGCGAAACAGCCCCGAGCATGCTATGAGCGTGGTATGTTGTCATGTCATTACATGACACGCACGTCTGGACTCTCATGTTTGCACCAGTCATATATATTGTCATCTATTGACGTCATGTAACAGCAAATTTGGTATATGTGGAGCTAGCAAAACGGCCGCTAGCGAATCATGAAGAGTCCAATATGCTCCAATGTAGCGTTGACACGCGCGCATGCTGGGCACAGCGACGCTACGTTAGCAAAACGCGAGAATTCTATATAGTCTGACGCCAGGTGTGACCAGCATCCGTCGGCACGGCCTGACGGCAACCGGCGTGAAACGCGACATGCTGCACGTCGCGCCGTAACATTATTCTATGCCCATGCGGTACGCAGACAACGCTGTGCCTCCCTCTTTTCGTGATGAAGGGACGCCGGGCGCACTGAAACGCGCATGCGTCAGAGCAACGCAGCGCGGCGCATCCCTGCTAGTATACGGCAGGAACGGCTCCTGGCGGGGCAACGCCGGCGGGACGCGACGAAGTGAACGCCGGCGAGCACGCGCACCGCGTCATGTCGAAATGCATTGGCGACATAAGGCATGTAGTCTTGTTCTCACAAGACACACATCTCCTGATTATTATGTCTCTACCAGTTACATGCCTTCGTCATGCATTGGCGTCACGTAAAACAAACTTTGGCATACGTGACGCTTGCGAAACGGCCGTGAGCGCATCATGAGTATGGCATGCATTCATGCTGTTACATGACACGCAAGTCATGATGATCATGTTTGGTTGTGTCATTTACCCATGTCCTCCATTCGGGTCGCGTAAAACCGAGTTTGGTACATGTGAAAATAACGAAATGGCCGCGAGTACATCATGAGCGTAGCATGTAGTCATGTTGTTAGATACGCATCTAATGTTTATCATGTTTGCACTAGTATAATACCTTCGTTAACTATTCACGTACCGTAATGCCAAATTTGGTATAAGTGAAGCTAGCGAAATGGCCACCAGTGCATCATCAGCGTGACATGTGGTCATGTTGGTACATGACACGCATATCAAGATTTTCTAGTTAGGGTATGTCGCTTGCGTTCGCCATCCATTAACGTACTGTGAAGCAAATTTCGTATATGTGACACTAGAAAAACGGCCACCAGCGCATCATGAGCGTGGCGTGTAGTCATGTTGTTGCATGACACACATCTTATGCTTATCATGTTGGCACTAGTCGCAAACCCTCGTCATTCATTCACGTACCGTAATACCAAATTTGGTATATGTGACGCTAGCGAAACGGCCGCGAGCGCATCATGAGAGTGGTATGTAGTCATGTTGTTACATGACACGAATGTCATAATTATTATGTTGGGTCTGTCGCTTGTGTTTGCCATGCAATCATGTTATACCATACAAGTTTTGCAACATGCTATGTGAACGAAACTATCGCAAAATCTGCAGGACAATTGTCACACCGGTCCCGTTAATTAGGGAGGCGATCGCCGGGCTAATTCCAAGAGCCGAAGTATCGGCCCCCCGAACCGCACCACGAAAGCGTGGACAATTTAGAAGTGGTCCTTTTTGGCGCGCCAGCGGACGCCGGCTGTGGCCCAAAGAACAAGTCAGAGCCGAGAGTTGATAAACAAACAAATTATATTCTCAATAATGGCAGATCGAAAACAATACACAAAAATGCACACTCCACACTAGTTACATACAATACGTCACCAATCAAACAACGTACTACATGGTACAATCAGCCACACTGAAAACAACGGAAACAGACAGCGATACGCACTACAATGCAGTCGCATGCATTGAACAACCAAGACACTTAAAGACTAAAGAGATAGAAAACCTATCCAGTCCAAAGTTCTTGGAACAAAAGTCTGGATGATACTCTTCCGAGAATCACTCACTCAAAGTCCAGCGTTGTTGCCGTTCCGCTGTCCCGAAGTTTCTCTTCCAGGAAACCTCGCGTCTTCAATTGGCCACTCTCCAAGCTTCAAACTTCTTCGCCGGAAACACGTCGGCTTCACACACGCAGCTGTTGCCACGCGTCCTCGCTCAATAGCGGTAAACACACGCTCTTGCCTGTAGCTCGAGCCTTCACCCCTCAGGTGGAAATCCTCTTCATCTCCGGCTTCGTCCCTACGGACCAAAAACCTTCGCCGACTACACGGCGGAATCCCTACGCGCTCTGGCGCTCACTTCCGTCTCCTCCTGATCTCTCATCTCGGCTGCTCGGTTAAATATCTTCCAGACATTCCAGACGGTTCTCGTCATTTCGTCGGCGCGATACGCAGCGAAGGCTGGGAAGAGGGCGAGACGGTTGGAAGTCCCTCCGCGTCCGATGACTCAACTCGGCGTGGCCACGCCTCCTTCGTTCTAGAAATATCGCGGGCTTGCTGGGCCGCCGACGTGGGGTGAGGAGGTTCATCAGCGAAGCCACGCTTTCGAGGGGAGAGCGCGCGCCCGGGGAGCCTTGGATGTTTGTTTCTTTTTTTTTTCTTTTGACCTCCCGGCGTCTCTTCCGCGCGTTACCGCAAGAATTTGGCGGCGCGCCCATTTTTAGCGCTCGTTCTGTGACAACAATGTAATATAAATCATGACATTCATGACATACAGATCATGATTTTCATGTCATGGCTAGTCAAATATGATCTTCATAGAGTCATGTTATGCCATACCAAGTTTGGTATTGATATTATTATGGAAACGGTCAGGAGAGCTAAAAGTCCTAGGCTGCTAGATAGATAGATAGATAGATAGATAGATAGATAGATATTCGCTGAGAAATGCTTCGCATTTGAAACTATGGAGCATATCCATGAAGAGAACATTGATGGGATGCGAAGCAGTAGCGGTGTGCACGGCGTTGACCCGGTTGAAACGGGCGTCGACGCGGGGGCTAGAACGGTTTGAAGCGGAACTCGGTGTGGCGTTTACTCGAGTAAACGTTTGTTTGAAACGCAAAGACACGAGAGGAGAAACACTTTGAAGACGCTTAGACTTGTCTTCCTCGGTTCGCGTCTCGTTGGTAATACCCGCGCACCGTCTCTATTCTCGAACGCAATCAGCGTTCTTGACACGCAACTGGTCAGTGTCGTTTGTCTTTCACGGCTGACGCTTGCGTTCGGCTTCCCAGGCTCACCCCTAGTCAGTTTTCTAGGTGCAACGTTGCACTCGCGAAATCGATCTGCTTCGCGTTGCTGCAACTATTCAAGCTCCCCGAAACTCTGGCTTCGACCCAAAAGGTAGCGCACACTATCGGGAAGAGGCGGCGTGATAGTGCGGCAAGCATTGACGCGCTGTACTATACTATTTTCGCACCGTCTGCACTTCTAGTTCGCTGCCGATCACTGCCATTGCCATTTGCCGTTCTCGAGTTTCATTCAGGTGCCTCTGTGATGTACATCACCAATCCATCGCCAGAGCCAATCACTTTGGGACGCCGGGAAACACTCGACAAAGCCGAGCCGCTGGCGTCATCTTCGGTATTCGAGACCATGGAGGACCACATTGATATGGCCACCCTTGAGACATCAACTCCTCAGCCACTACCGCGATCTTTCACACCAGCTATAGCCAGTGACCTTATAACGACACAGCGAGACCAACTTCTTCGCTTGCTCGACGATTTCTCTTCGTCTTTCGACTGCCAAGCAAGAGCACTCGGCCACACGAGGACTGTTTTAAATACTATCGACACCGGAAGCCACGCGCCCATTCGTAAGCGTCCTTACCGAGTATCGGCGAGTGAGAGGCACCTTATTGATGACCAGGTGAATAACATGCTTAAACGCGGTGTCATTCAACCTTCCAACAGTCCTTGGGCACCACCTGTGGTCCTTGTTTGGAAGAAAGATGGCACAATACGGTTTTGCGTCGATTATCGCCGGCCTAACAAGATTACCCGCAAGGATGTGCACCTGTTGTCGCGAATTGATGACGCACTCGACTGCTTGCAAGGAGCAGAGTTCTTTTCTTCCTTGGATTTCCGCTCAGGCTACTGGCAAGTGCCCATGGCTGAGACTGACCGCTCTAAAACCCCGTTTGTAGCAGCAGATGGAATATACGAATTCACTGTAATGTCATTTGGTCTCTGTAACGCGCCCGCCACCTTTGAACGCATGATGGACGGCATCTTGCGCGGCTTAGAGTGGCACACTTGCCTCTGCATTTGGATGATATTGTCGTCTTTGCACCAGATTTTCCGACCCATCTACAATGGTTGCATCAAGCTTTGACCTGTGTCCAAAATGCCTGTCTTCAGCTTAACTTGAAAAAGTGCTTATTCGCCGCTAGAAAACTAACTATACTAGGCCACGTCTCCAAAGAAGGCATTCTTCCCGGTCTTGCTAAACTACGTGCCGTATCCGAGTTCCCCAAGCCTAATAACCTGAAAGCTCTGCGCACCTTCATTGGCCTATGCTCATATTTTCGGCGCTTCGTTCGTAATTTTGCTACTGTCATCGCACCTCTCAATGCACTCCTCCAAGGCAACAATGAATTAACTACCTGGTCAGAAACTTGTGACGATGCGTTTAAGACACTTCGACGCCTGCTTACGTCTCCACCAATTTTGCATCGCTTCGCTCCGAGTGCACGCACATAAATTCGTACTGATGCTAGTGGTGTCGGCCTTGGTGCTGTGCTCGCACAACGTGACGATGCCAACGTCGAATACGTGGTTGCATATGACAGTCGTGCACTCATAAAACCTGAGACCAATTACATGGTAACCGATAATGAGTGCCTGGCCATCATATGGGCTCTACAGAAGTTTCGCCCCTATCTTTACGGTCGTCCTTTTGACGTCGTAACAGACCACCACGCTCTGTGTTGGTTGTCAAACCTCAAGAGCCCGTCAGGTCGCCTTGCTCGGTGGGCCCTCCGACTCTAGGAATACGACGTCTGGGTCGTATGCCGTTCTGGCCAACAACACTCTGATGCTGACGCCCTCGTCACGCTTCCAGCTCATTTCAGACGCAGGCATCTAGTCACAATCACAGTATTTTGTCTCTCGACATCTTGGACATGGCCCCGGAGCAACGAAACGACCCTTGGATCGCCGCAATTCTAAACTTTTTGTCAAGCCCTCTGACCACACCGTCTCCACGAGGAGCGCTACGCTGCCAAGTGCAGCATTACGCTATCCACGATTGTCTTTTATACCGCCGTAACGACCAAACCGATGGCCGCACATGGCTATTGGTCGTGTCCCGCCATCTCCGTTGCGATCTCTGCTCCGCTTTCCACAGTGACCCTGAGTGTGGCCACGGTGGCGTGTTCAAGACGTAGACGCGCCCTCGCCTACGCTATTATTGGCGCGGAATGTACAGCTTCGTCTGCAAATACGTCCGCTCATGCCTCGCCTGCCAACGACACAAACCAGTCTTGCATCTCTCCGCAGCACCTCTCCAGCCTTGTTGCGGGTGTTGAGGTTCACGGCGATCGGGGGGATGGCGGCGGCGGCGGTCAGGGCGTGGCCGGGGAGCGGTCGGTCGGGCGGGCCTGGCGGTGGCGGTGTGCTTTCGCATGTGTCCATCTTCTTCCTCACATAGAAAATTTCTAAGTATTTGCTATGAACGCACAAGTGAATAATAATTATTCTGCATTTAAGCGTTTGTAAAGGTGGTTTCACTGCAATGTAGGCCTGCTAAGCCGTGAAGGCACAGGTCTAGAAGAATCTGCTTTGCCGCAAAGCCTCCCTTCAAACTTAAAGGGGTCCCTCGACACTTATTGAGCATGGTCGGAAAACGGTGCCGATCGGTAGTCGAGGCTACCGAGAACACGCGAGCTAAATATTATAGCGAAGCACGCGGCCTGCAATTAACAATAAATTTTCAAAGCAGTTAAAAATTGCTCCCTTCTCTCAGCAAATCACACTACAAGTTCAAAAATCACTTGTAACAGCCATTGGCAGTTTTAAGAATGGTGCGCTTGGTCGTTACTGGGGCCGCCGTGGGAGGCAGCCACTTCTCCACGCGTAGGTGGGCTGTGAATTGAAAAAAAAAGTGAGAAAAAGTACTCAAAATCACGTGGCTCATGTGACATACTTTTTTCCCCGTGCCGTCCCTCCGTGCTTGAGTCCAGCTCTTTCGTCGAGTTGAGAGTAGAAAGAATGCGATCGCAGTGTGTGACAAATTTTTAAACCTCTGCTCGTACTGGATGTATTCTAAAAATTTTTTGTTGCAGGTGAATTAGTGACGCAAAAACTTTTTTAGGGAATTCATTTTTTGGCTACTTGAAAAACTGTTGCAGGGCCCCTTTGTATGAACGTATTACCCCCAAATTCAATCATCATTCTATTAGGCTTAGAAGCTTCTTATGACAACTTCTACGCTCTAACTATAATAAATATTAAAATGCTACACATTTTACAGGTCATCACTCACATCGTATTGAAACTCAAATCTCACTACTATTCAAAATTGTTTCGACTTCCTGTGAAAAAAAGGGCATTTGCATAGAGCCCCTATTTCAGTTTAAAAAATACTGATGATAAATATTCTCATTTTGTTTTTATATGTGAAACATACCATTCGATTTCGATTCGAAATATTCGCTTCGAACCTGAAATCCACCATTTGCACAAGCATACCATATTCATCAAAGCATTGGACCCTTGCACACTGATTTTGGTTTGCCCCAAGTTAAGGGGGTGATCACAAGAGCATCTAGACGTAGGTGGCAAGATAGATACTTATATGGGTAGATATGCAGAGACGCATAGAGGGCGGCTGAAAGTGCCTGCACTATACAGAGAGATGCCTTGCATTCTAAAACCATCTATGGCGAAAAATTATGCTAGTACTGCAGTGTTTTGTCACCTATCTCTTGTCTGAGCCCTATGCTGGTTACGTGTGAATTGAACAGTTCCACTGTTATTTTAGGAAAGTTAGAGTTTATGGATCTTTTTAGGATTGCCCCCTCTCGAAGATATTGTGTCATTATGCTACATATTTCACCGATTGATGAGAAGCAACAGTGTAAATTATCCTGTGCCGCATAAAATTGTATTACTGTCGAACCCGCTTATAAGGATGCTATGTTTAACAATATATCTGTTATAACAATGAGAAGCTGCTTTATTGTCAACTTCCATATGTTTTCATGGGGAAATAAACCAGCGTTTGGTGTGTAGCGACACCACGAACCCGAGCTAACGGGGGAGTTTCGACTCCCTCCCACGCCTAGCCGTGCGTGGCTTTGCCGTGTCCGAGGAAAAGGGGATCCTGGGGGTAGAGCCGACGCTGGGTGATTGGACCGTTAAGGCCCCCTGGCAGAGGCAACACACCCCTTTGGCCCCGGCTTCACGTAGACGGCACCCCTGAGCTGACCCACCCAGGGGAATCGGCAGTCGCCTTTTCCTATCTCTCTCTCCTTACATCGTCGTCTTTATCTCTTACTATTTATTTGTCCTGTCTTCTGCTCTCTTCCGTTTACTTCCAAACTTCCTGGCGGCTAGGGTTAACCCTGTGCAAATAGCGTACCTTGGTCTAGGCGCATTGGGTTATAGTGGCGTTGTACGGCTGGCGTCTGCAGGTTTCAGCATTTGTAACCTTGTAGCGTCCCCTCGTTGGGCTCCGTGGTGGGTGGCCGCCAACGCTGCTGAACAACAATAAGGAAGACATGCATGGAGCATTCCCACTACTGTCTGATCGTACCGGCTTAAAGCCGGTACGCACCGATGATCTCACCAGAGAAGGATTGGCCACCCTGGTGCAATATCTGGCCACCCCCTCCCGTAGGCATTCGTCAATTAACTCACGGCCCTCAGTCCCCACCAGCTGCGGAGCAACTGACCACGGCGGCGGTCAGATCTGCAAAGCAGCAGAGGGTGCTAGAAATCTCTGGATACGGACAGGCCACCATTGGAACTTGAACTTAGCAACGTTTAACGTTAGAACGTTATCTAGTGAGGGAAGTCTAGCTGTATTATTCGAGGAGCTAGAAGGCATTAAATGGGATATAATAGGGCTGAGTGAGGTTAGGAGGACAGATGAGGCCTATACTGTGCTACAGAATGGGCACGTCATTTGCTATCGGGGCTTGGCAGACAGAAGAGAACTGGGAGTAGGGTTCCTAATTCACAGAAACATAGCTGGCAACATAGAGGATTACTATAGCATTAATAAAAGGGTGGTAGGCATTGTAACTAAACTGAATAAAAGATACAAAATGAAGGTAGTACAGGCTTACGCGCCTACATCTAGCCATGATAACGCTTCAGTTGAAAGCTTCTATGAAGACGTGGAATCGGCAGTGAGTAAGGTGAAAACACAGTATACTATAGTAATGGGCGACTTTAATGCAAAGGTAGGGAAGAAGCAGGCTGGAGACCAGGCAGTAGGAGATTATGGCATCGGCACTAGAAACGCCAGAGGAGAGCTACTAGTAGAATTCGCAGAACGCAATAATCTGCGTATTTTGAATACCTTCTACCGAAAACGAGAAAACCGCAAGTGGACATGGAGGAGCCCTAATGGCGTAAATAAGAACGAAATAGACTTTATAATGACTGCACACCCAGGAGTCGTGCAGGATGTGGAAGTGGTTGGCAAGGTAAGATGCAGTGACCATAGAATGGTATGGGCTCGAATCCGCCTAGACTTGAAGAAGGAACGACAGAGACTGATACGCAAGAAGCAAATCAATGAGCTAGCACTGAGAGGGAAAGTACAGGAATTCAGAGTGTCACTGCAGAACAGGTACTCTGCTCTTAGCAAGGAAACCAACCTTAGCGTAGATACAATGAATGATAATCTGACGAGTATCATCACGGAGTGTTCAGTGGAAGTTGGAGGCAGGGTAGCTAGACAGGACACCGGCAAGCTTTCCTAGGAAACGAATAACCTAATTGAAAGCGTCAAATCATGAAAGTGTCAAGTACAACAGACAAAATAGAACTGGCAGAGCTTTCGAAGCTGATTAATAGACGTAAAGTATGCGATGTAAGAAGGTATAACATGGAGAGAATTGAGCACGCTCTGAAAAACGGAGGAAGCGTCAAAGCAGTGAAGAGGAAACTTGGGATAGGCAAAAGGCGGATGTATGCACTAAGGGAAAAAGAAGGCAAATTAACTACCAATATGGATAGGATAGTTAAAATAGCGGAGGAGATTTACAGAGATCTGTACAGTAGCCGTGACAACCACGACCTTAATACTATAAGAACTAGCAGTAACCCAGACGACACCCCACCGGTAATGATAGAAGAAGTCAGAAAAGCTTTGGAGAGCATGCACAGAGGCAAAGCTGCTGGTAAGGATCAAGTAACATCAGATCTGCTGAAAGATGGAGGACAGATTGTGTTAGAAAAACTAGCCACTCTATTTACGAGGTGTCTCCTGACGGGAAAAGTACCAGAGTCTTGGAAGAACGCTAACATCATCTTAATACATAAGAAAGGAGATGACAAGGAATTGAAGAATTACAGACCAATCACCTTGCTCTCTGTAGTATACAAGCTATTTACAAAGGTAATTGCTAGCAGAGTAAAGAAAACATTAGAATTCAATCAACCAAAGGAACAAGCAGGATTTAGAACAGGCTACTCAACAATTGACCACATTCATACTATCAATCAGGTAATAGAGAAATGCTCAGAGTATAACCAACCACTATACATAGCCGTCATAGATTACGAGAAGGCGTTTGATTCAGTAAAAATATCAGCCGTGATGCAGACACTGCGGAATCAGGGCGTAGATGAAATATATATAAACATTCTGGAAGAAATCTACAGGGGATCAACTGCTAGCATAGTGCTTCATAAAAAAAGCAACAGAATACCAATAAAGAAGGGTGTAAGGCAGGGGGACACAATCTCCCCAATGCTATTCACTGCGCGCTTACAGGACGTTTTCAGAAGCCTAGAATGGGAACAGTTAGGGATAAGAGTTAATCGAGAGTACCTCAGCAACCTGCGCTTCGTCGATGACATTGCATTGCTGAGCAACTCAGGGGACGAATTGCAACTCATGATTACGGAGTTAGACAAGGAGAGCAGAAAGGTGGGTCTTAAAATTAATCTGCAGAAAACGAAAGTAATGTACAACAACCTCGGAAAGGAGCAGCGCTTTGCGATAGGGAATAGTGCACTTGAAGTTGTAAAAGACTATGTCTACTTAGGGCAGGTAATAACCGCAGTGCCTAACCACGACATTGAAGTAACTAGAAGAATAAGAATGGGGTGGAGCACATTCGGCAGGCACTCTCAAATTATGACAAGTAGATTGCCACTGTCCCTCAAGAGGAAGGTATATAACAGCTGTAACCTGCCGGTACTTAGCTACGGAGCAGAAACCTGGAGACTCACAAAGAGGGTTCAACTTAAATTGAGGACGACGCAGCGAGCAATGGAAAGAAAAATGGTAGGTGTAACCTTAAGAGACAAGAAGAGAGCAGAGTGGATTAGGGGACAAACGGGAGTTAAGGATATCATAGCTGCAATAAAGAAGAGGAAATGGACATGGGCCGGGCATGTAGCACGTAGACAGGATAACCGCTGGTCATTAAGGGTCACCAACTGGATTCCCAGAGAAGGGAAGCGGGGTAGGGGGAGACAGAAGGTTAGGTGGGCAGATGAGATTAAGAAGTTTGCGGGTATAAATTGGCAACAGCAAGCACAGGACCGGGTTAACTGGCGGAACATGGGAGAGGCCTTTGTCCTGCAGTGGACGTAGACAGGCTGATGATGATGATGATGATGATGATGACTATACTATCGCCGGGTATGATCACGGCGCGTTGGAGGGCCCAGCGTACTTACCCGCGGCTTCCCGTGATCACAGCGGCAAAACACGTCAATGTCCTCTCCTTTAGAGCCATCAATGTGACGCAGGCTGAGCAAGTTTCCATTGCTTTGGCCGCCTCGCATCGCACCTCACGAATCATTCTGACGGACTTACGCTTGGCCTGTTTCCCATACTTTAATGGTTCTATCGCCCCTCTCACAGCTCACCTACTTGGTTAGCATTTTGGTGCTTCAACCCCCACCCCCTTCGTGTAGTATGAACTCCAGGCCTTTCGGGTCAAACATGCAATATGCCGCAAACATGAAATGTGCCGCAACTCTAGTACATTATCTGTAATAAAATGTTTTCTACCACCACCACCACCCGCGACTTCTTCTTGCCGACAAATGAAGAGAAAGGGTGAAGTTGAGGAGGTGATGCCGACGTGAGGACTGGGCTTGAGCGTTGCGAGTGGTGGAAAGACTGAAGCGAGGGAGCTGAGACGCGGCGGCAGGCTAAAAAGAGAGTGACGTCACGTGCGCGCACTGCGAGTGAAGACGGGGCCTAGTTGGCATCGCCCTGGGTGGAGGGACAGGATTACACAGGCTAGTCAAAGAGCCGGGGTGCGATGCAGGATGACCTGAGCTTCTCGGGCAGCCGAGCTTGCTCCGAGCGCGCTTGCGGGGGCCGTGGCATGAAGACAGTGCGGAACGCTTCAGAGGAGCGTTGATGAAAATGGCTACACGAAAGCGCGTAGCGTTCGAAACGCATCTGGAACATTTCCGATGATTATAAAAAAACAGCGTGTCTGAGCACGTCAGCACAGCCTCTTACTCAATATTTCAACAGTGCAGTGACGTCCGCGGGATTTTCGTGTATTT
The DNA here is from genome assembly GCF_043290135.1 of Rhipicephalus microplus. Lineage (NCBI taxonomy): Eukaryota > Metazoa > Arthropoda > Arachnida > Ixodida > Ixodidae > Rhipicephalus > Rhipicephalus microplus. The sequence continues at coordinate 196,236,127 of NC_134702.1, forward strand.
TGCCAACTCAACACGAGCCTCCCACAGGCGTGTTTGTGGGCGTACGTCCACTTTCTCACAGGTTCTTTCCTTCATCTTGCAGCATGGAAATTTCCACTATCGGAGGCAGCAAGGCTGAAATAGCAAAACGGCCGCGAGCGCATCATGAAGAACCCAATATACTCCGATGTAGCGTTGACGCGCGCGCATGCCGGGTACAGAAACGCTACGTTAGAAAAACGTGAGCACTCTACAACCGCACGCCAGGCGTGACCAGTGTTCATCAGCGCGGCCAGATGGCAACCGGCGCGAAATGTGACATGCTGCATTTCGTGCCGATGCATTACCCACACAACACTGCACCTTCCCCTTTTTGTGACGCAGGGACGCCGGACGCGCTGAAACGCGTATGCGTCAAAGCAACGCAGCGCAGTGCGCGCCTGCGAGTATATGGCAGGACCGGCACCCGACGGGGCGAAACCGGCGCAAACCGACAAAATGAACGCCAGCGAGCGCGCCCAAGGCTTCACGTCGAAATGTATTGGCACCATGACTGTGGCATGTAATGTTCTCACTTGACACGCATCTCATGATTACCATGTTTGCACCAATCACACACCTTTCTCATCCGTTAGCGTCACGTATTATCAAATTTGGCATATGAGAGGCTAGCGAAGCGGCCACAAGCGCATCATCAGTGTGACATGCAGTCATGTTGTTACGTGAGACGCATGTCTGGATTAACATGTTTGGATAAGTCATTTACCTTTGCCGCCCGTTCGCGTCGCGTAATAACAAGTTTGTTACTTGTGAAGCTAGCGAAACGGCGGCGAGCGCATCATGCAGTCATGTTGTTACACGACACGCATTTCATGTTTATCATTTTTGCACCAGTATCGTACCTTGATCATACTCACGTTCGGTAATACCAAATTCAATGTGGTATAAGTGAAGCTAGCGAAACGGCCGCCAGAGCGTCATGAGCGTGGCATGTAGTCATGTTGTTACATGAAATGCATCTCGCGATTATCATGTTTGCACCAGTCACATACTTTCGTCATTTATTTACGTACTGTAATACCAAATTTGGTACAAGTGACACTAGAGAAACGGCCGCGAGCGCATAATGAGCGTGGCATGTAGTCATGTTCTTAAATGACACTCATGTCATAGTTTTCATGTTAGGGTCTGCCGCTTGTGTTCGCCATGCAATCACCCCATACCATACCAGTTTTGCAACATGCCATGTGAACAAAACCACTGCAAGAGCTGCGGGACCATGAAGGTTAAATCAAGACATTTATGACATACATATCGTGATTTTAAAGTTATGACTAGTCATGTGTGTTCTTCCTACAGTCATGTAATGACGTACCAAGTTTGGTACCGATAGTATTATCGAAATAGCCAGGAGAGCTAAAAGTCGTAGGCGGATAGATAGATAGATAAATAGATAGATAGATAGATGGATAGATAGATAGATAGATAGATAGATAGATAGATAGATACGCTCAAAGTTACTGAAGTTAGCTATGAAATGCTTCGCATATAAAAACACCGACCACCCTAGTAGACTGTCAATGACGCGATGACTGGTTCCATCGTAACCAAAGAAACGCAGCGCGCTGAGGGGTAGATCTGCCTTTTTTGTACTGTTGGCTTGCTCGTAAGGGGGTGTCGCCAGAGCTCGGGAAGATCCCGAGTTTCAAGAATTAGGGCGAAACTCGGCCTATTCTGCATAGCGGCCCTGCTTCTCATCTGATAAAAATCGTAATATGTTTGTTGTGCATTTGGTAGGGTAACAAACCTTCGTTCTATGATATTTACTCGGGTACACTAATTTTGTTCTCATAAATTGCGCTGAGAACGACCAAGTAGGGAAGCCTAATTGTCGTTATCACGAGATTGTGGACGCACTGACGACGACTCATTCCCCGACGCGTTGACAGGTGGATTATTGGACAGGCCGTGGCCATTAAGGTCTCCTTTTGTTAAGGTGGCACGACCCACCGAATACTGTGGCGCCTAGCCGAACGCCACCCACAAATTGGTCGTCCCAGCGGTGTGCGAATCAAGAGAGGGGGAGGGGGGCATTGAAAAAGCGTAGGATGATTTGATCCCCGCTATTCCTATCTATTTTTATGAGAGATTCTGTTCTGCTTGTTGTTTTCCAGCATGCACCAACTCTTGCGTCAGGTGCACAGTGTTCCTCGCTTTTTTATTAGATACGCTAAATTCCGGCCATTGTTTTGGTAGATTATCCAATGGTGAGTTCATGCCCCGCATTCGGGCTGCATCAGCTCATGAGGCTTTCTTCCGGAATATTTAGGTATTTATTTCATGTGTGATTTTCGCAAGGTTCCCGTTGATCATAAAACAGATATTGGGAGGTCATGTACTCTAAGAAAAAGGAAGCCTGTCACAATAGTCTCCGAATATTGGTGACGCAGCCGTCAATATTGCTGACACAGTCCTTGGTTTTCAAAGAGGCTTCGATCATTAAGAAATAAAAAAACGTAAAATAAAAATAAAAGAACAAATTTTATTCGCAGGACTTGCCCTCGCTTATCAAAAATAATCCTTGCTAATTCTGGCATATGATCTCTCCTTGCAATAAATCTTCTAATCGGGTTGCATTACATGATGCTATACAAATTCCGCTTTCTGATGAAGCTTCCGCGATTGCCTTCGATGCATATTTCGCCTCACTTTATACAAAAGAGAATTGTTCCAGTGTCCCATTTGTCCCTTATCAGCCTTTCCCTTTCATGGGAAGGTATAGCGAACTTCATCACGAATCTTAAAGTCTTTTTTTTCATCAGGTATTGATAACATCAACTCTGAAATACTGAAGAACCCTACTGATATTTCCAGTAGCTGTTTGTGTCTTATCTTTAAACAATCTTTGTCATCTGGTGAACTGCCTAAGGACTGAAAGATTGGCAAGGTAGTCCCTGTTTTCAAGTCCTGTGATAGGCACTCGCCCCGTAACAATATCGACCTATTTCACTAACACGCATATATTGCAAACTACTTCATCATATTTTATTCTCATATCTATATTCACCCTTAATCGAATAACTTCTTTTTATCTAATCAGCATGGCTTCAGGAAAGGCCACTCATGCGACACTCAATTGTTCGAATTCACCATTGACCTTCACTTTAATATGAACAGCAATGATCAAACAAATTGATTCTTTCTCGATTTCGCTAATGCTTTTGATACTGTCCCTCATTGTCGTTTAACCTTTAAGTTGTCTCCTCTCTGCACTGATTCATTAACACTTTCCTAAATACGCAACTTCTTGTCATTCCGTGAGCAATTTACAGTGGTTAACGGCACTTCATCTAACATTTCGTATGTCACGTCTGGTGTTCCCAAAGGCAGTGTGCTGGGTGCATTGCTATATTATACGTTAAAGACTTGCCCAATCACCTTTCATCCCCAGTTAGGTTGTTCGCAGAGGATTGCGTCCTCTGCTGCATTATTCAATCTATTGACTATCATTCCGCTCTCCAAAATGACCCTAATCTAACCTACAAGTGGTGCGAAGCCTGGCAGATGTCCCTTAACGCCTCTAAATGCAAGTTAATCTCGTTCACTAGAAAGCGTGGCAACTCATCTTTTCTCTATACTATTGATAATACCGTTGTTTCAGCCGCACAGTAACATATATATCTTGACGTTCACCTTTCATCAGACTTATATTGGAACAAGCACATAACGCGCATAACTGCTGTTTCTTCAAAAGCCTCCCAGTCTCTCGCATATTTGCGCAAAAACCCATGTAATGCTCCTTCTAACGTACGTGCATTATCATATCTAACTTATGTACGTCCACAATTGGAGTACGAATCACCCATGTGATCACCACATCAAGATTATCTAGTACGTACGTTGGAAGCCATCCAGAATAGGGCAGCGAGATTCGTAGCAGGTGACTACGACTTCCATTGAAGCATCACCCTGTGAAAACAAGCACTTGATTTAATGTCAGTGGATCAATGCCACAGCGGCTCATTCACTTAGCAAGCTCATTCATTTGTAACGATTGCGTTCTCTTGATCAGGATTCAAGGCCTGGCCGGCGCCTGAGGAAGGGGGTTACAGATAGGCCCGTCTCCCGGCCCCCCACCACCTTTGACCTCAGCAGAGACACTTCATTAAAGTTTTTCTCTCTCTCGAGGTGCATCTTTGGTATTTCCGTAAAAGGACTTCGCAAAACTTCGATAGTAAGTGGTTTTATGTAACAATATTAACAATTTACTGTTAAACCGAAGCCACTGCTCCACCTATTCAGAATTGCTTTTTAGTTGGATTTGCCACAAGACAAAGCGATGAACGTGCTGCCGTATGGCAGAACGTTTGAAATGCGTTTGGACTACCTTGAAGGCTTCGATTGCAGTCCAGCTTCACGTGAAGGTGGCAAAAAAGTTTTAAAAATTCTCCTGCGTCAAACAATACATAATTTCACACTATTTTAAAACAGAGTTTTCTATAATCCTGCAAGGAAGGAACTATGTTTATATTCTTTTAAACGAACTTTCTTGCACCGGTCACATCGCGATAGCGTTGACTGAACGACACTTGACTGAAACTGAAAAGGTGCTTTGCACTCAGGTAACGTTGAGTGCTTGGGCGGAAGGCGGAACTGAGTGCCACATCGGTCAGCTAAAAGTTTCTAAGATCTCGTCGTTCCAATGGGACGGAATACAGGCACCCGCATTAATTCCTTTATGTCTTTTTGATAAAACGGCGTGTATTTTTTGCGTCGGTAGGGTATAAAAGGGCGCCGGGTCCACCGGTCAAGTCATTAGATTAACCACCAGTTTCTTTCTAGGCTACTTTCTTCGAGCTAATCAGGACAACAATAACTAATAAAATTTAGTGTACCCCTTATGCGCTTACAATATCGCGCTTATCACGCCTCCACATTACGAACAGCAGAAGCGTAGACGGGGTAAGCCGCTCAGCAGATATTTGGTACTCACATTTAAGGGCTTCTGCTAGTATTTCGCGAAAAGCATTAAAAATATACCAGCCACCGTGTTCTACCTGAATCCTAATGTCGTCGAGATGTTTTTTAGGGGCGAAGCTCCTTAGGGCGTGGGCTGTGCGTCCCCTGTATGTAGCCACCTCTAGTTTAGTTCTTGCAGTGTTCACTAGATGGCGGTACCGTCCCCTGTATGTAGCCACCTCTAGTTTAGTTCTTGCAGTGTTCACTAGATGGCGGTACCGTCTCCTGTATGTAGCCACCTCTCGTTTAGTTCTTGTAGTGTTTACTAGATGGTGGTACTTGTAGCTGATGATGAAAAGATGCAAGATGTTATAAACTAGAAAGCGGTACTTGTAGTTGATGAAAGACGCGAGATCTCACAAAATAGGAATGATGTCACATATAGCGCGTGTCATTGGTTGAAGGCAATCGTTCGATTTAGTGTGGCGACGTACGCTAGGGGGAGCGATGTAATAAAATCGGGTGGGCAAAATGTACAGAGGATTCATGGTTTACCAGGTTTACCTCCGGAGCTTCGCCCACTCATTATCATTCACTTCGTGGATATGGCGGAATTTTTTTTACGTGACAGAACCTCGTATATAGCGTAGAGGAGCTGAATAAGCAAGCAAGCGCACTTATTCGAATGCAGCTGCACTCTCAGTCAAAATTACCCGAAAAACGAGTAAGGGAGCCCAATAGGCGCGCGTGATGAACGAAGGAGTAACCAAAGAGGGATGCTTGCCACGTGCGAAACACTTAGTCTCCAAAGGGATGAATCGCGTGGGAGAGGCGGCCATGCTGGTACTGTTGACAAGGGCACGAGCCGTACTCCTCTCTCCTGGCTCAGTCTTTCCCCTTATTTTGCTGGTGATGGTTGGCTTTCTGTCGCGCTCGAATAGCTCGACGATTTAGGAATTGCGCCGCGGTGCGTTGTGCGTGCGCTGCTGCTTTTACGTTTCGCCGCACCTATGAACTTTGGAACAGGTCTCGACGCGTCGCCACGCCACGCTGTATATATCTGGCTAAGTCACGACCAACTCACGACAACACCGATTGGGAATGAAGGCCAACATGGAGGTCGAGAAGACAGCAGGCCAATCGAATACACTAATTCAGTCTTACTCCAGGCAAAAATCAGCGTTGGATTTTTTCACAACTAGGTAGGTGATCGTTCTCTATTCTGCCGTACTTTCAAGTGTGTGATACGGATGGTGCTTGCCGGAAACGCTTTGGTCGTTTTGTATATCGCACGTACGAAATGCACCGCGAATGTTTGCTTCGGCATGTGTAGTTTGCCTGTGCTTTCTGATCGCCCGGAAATTGACCGCCATTGCCCTCGGCTGCTCGGACGTTCCCTCGTAGAGTTCTCACCCTTCTTCGCCACCATGATGAGCCCCGGGCTGACGATATTGGGCGGAGACCTCATCGCTTTTTGAGAGTCGTCCAAAACACGTTGCGATTGCTCGTAACGAGCTTGCAAGCATGGTTGTAGTACGTCGCGCGCTGTAAATGCACCAGCACGGGCTGGTGGTGCTTTCACTAGCGTCGGAATCGAGTCTGTAAAAATTGGCCACCATCACAGTTGGATTCCCATAAAATCGGTCGCAAGCAGTTTGGCGCCGGCCGTTGGCGGCGGACTCATGTTTGCTCGCTCCACTCCCTCGAGTTTGTGGAAAAAGGCCGCATTAACGTCGTTTTATTTTTCTAGTGTTGCTGCAAACCAACTCGGACATGTTCGTGGCGGCGGCCTAGCCTACGGTCGCTCTCCTGTTCGAGGTTCGCTGGCGGCAGACGCTGCACGTGCAATGTCGTGTTTCGTGTCGCGTTCGCTTGCTCGAGCTGAACGGCGGCGCTCGCTTAGAACTCGCTGCCTCGCTGGCGGCATGGTGGTTCGCGACGCCTTGGAGTTATGACTATGGCTAAGCCCTTAAGCTGTTTTGCAACCGAGATCAAAATGCGTCTTTGATGATGTGTGACATGATGGCGAAATTATTTGCATGTCCCATTTTAATTGTATTTCTTATCTCACCTGGCACGAAGTTGTCATATCCAAGCATATTCATCCTCTGTCACGTGTGAATAACTATTTTTACAATCTTGTTGCGCAGCCGTGAGCGCACACCGTGCAGAAGGCTATGGCTGTGTCCGCTGGCGTGTGCAGTGACTGTCATCTATCGCTTTTTTGGGAGCAGCTTCAGAAGGACTGTAAGAAATATGAAGGTAAAGTTATTTGCATGTCATACTTTACACGTATGTTTTTACGTGAACTTGCACGTACTTATAATATGCGTGCATCCACATCTTCTGTCTTGTGTGACTTACTATTTTTACGGTCTTGTTGTACAGCCATGGGTACCTTTACAAGGACTCTACAAGATGTGACAACGAGGCTGAATTTGTACGTTTCACCATGAATTCTCCTAAAGAATAAAGAAATTTTGTGTGTATAGAGAAAAATGAAAGATTTGAATGTCTCACTTCTCTTTCGTTGTTGCAGTGGCTGCGAAAGCAGTGACAAAGAGGTGACTCAATAAATTTTCGCGTGTTCTTTTCCGTGCCATTTGTTTCCTAGTGCACACAACACCCGGCGAACAAAGTATTAGGCCTGGCGGAGAGTAACTAGAAAAGTTATATTTGGATTGAGGATATAAAAAGTTCATCTTATCGGAGTATTCGAGTGACCCAACCGCTCGTCCAACGAGTTATAACTGTGAGGACAAACGGTCGCCCAATAAGGTGTGAAAGAGAGGACTAAATGTTAGTCTTTTTATACGTGGGACTAACGGTTACCCAATAAGATGTGTATGTGAGGATCGTATGTTAGTCTCTTGAGCTGGGTTTGGGGACTAACTGCTCCACCTGATGCTGTTAGTCCCTAAAGGCATTAATGTTTGTGGCAGCCCCATCAGTCACCAAAAGGATAAACCACACACAATTTTAACACCCCTTTGCCTTAGAGAGTGCAGGGAGCAAGAGGAGGGTTCATCATAGCCGCAGCGGCCAGTAGAAATTCAAAATCTGAGGAAAATCAAGCAGGACAACGCTCGCGCAGAGGAGATGGTCGCTACTTTCAAAAATATAGGAGATTTAGTTGCGGAAAAGGCAGCGCCCCATCTGGTTAGCGCTCTTGAAACGAAGAGCACTGCTGCTTCTCGCAAGAGAAATGAGCACTTGCGTAGGCACCAGCGCAACGACGCGAGACAACCCCCCCCCCCCCCTGAGTAAAAGGAACTACCACCTAAAACCTGGGCCATCTGATGGAATGCGAAGCAGTGTGCACGGGTAGCGTCACGGCTTGAACGAATCTAACGAGGGTGCGGCGGTGAGGGCTGGAATATTCGTTTAAAGCAATGGCTGGCGTAGGTTTTGTCGTTTTTCAGAGTGAACACGGGCTCCAGACCTGAGCTGGCACGTATTTCGACTTGACTACCACGGCCTCTTCATCGGTGATGTGCATGCTGAGGCGCCCCTGCAGACATTCGATGTCGAAGTTGCCAAATACCCGGTCGATGCATGTTCCCCTTATCGTGGTGGGTAGTCTCCGTTCGGTCCACACCCACTTCAGCGAGTGCACCTCACGCATGTAATCGACAAGCCATTCTCCTTCTCCTCCACTGCCATTGATGTTGAAGTCTCGCACGATTATAAGAGGCACGCGTCAAGACGTTTCGCCGCATTCAGTCAGCGTCTCCTCCAGACAGCGTTGAACCCGTTCTTCGGCATGTTGGGAGTGAGGAGGAGTGCGAGGATCGTGACGTCGCCGACGTGTACGGCAACGCACTGGGAGCAGGAGCGTCTTCGAAGTGTTCCGAATTGTTCTTCCAGGTCTACTCCAGATCGGCCAGCGGTGTCCAGCTCTTTCTGGGAAGGGGGGCGCCTTGGCGGAAGGCGCGCGACGCTTTCGAGACCTTGCCGACGACGGTGAAGTCAAGGATTAGCCGGCGTTCACCTTCCTCTGTCGGCGCTTCTACTCGGTGACCTAGGCTCTCACCTTTTCGGTGTTACATACGCACTGTCTTCATTTAACGCGATGAGCGTGCTTGACTAGCACCACATAGATGTCGTGGGAATTCCACTGCTGACGCTTACAATCGTGTTCCCGGCTCACACCTTTTTCGTGTTGCAGGTGCGGTGTCGCCATTCGTGAACGCGATCGGCTCTAGTAACCCTAGTGATGCCGGCGACGGCTGGATTAAGCCAAATCGCTTCGGTGCACGTTTCGGCGGGCGAAGGTTCCGTCATCTTCTTCATCGCAGAAGAACGAGCCTAATGATTGCTGACTCCATGTGTGCTCGAATGTTCCTAGCGGTGTAGAGGGTGCAGCAAGAGAGAGATGACGCACTGCGACCGCATGGCAGGCGAGGAAAAAAGCACGTCACCACGCACACTCAGGAAGACGTGGCCTAGTTGGCACGGCTGCAATAACTGCGGCGAAAGGAGCGCGGTGCGGCGCGTTGGCCCGGAGACACGGAGGAAGAGTGTTACGCATGCTAGTCAAAGAGCTGCTTTCAATATGTGAATAACTAGAAGCCTGCGTGGCACATTCTCCGCAGGTACAGCCAAAGCGTAGGGAGCGCGATCTTGCCAACAACAGTGCAAAACTCGGCCGCATGAAAAAAAAAAAAAATGCCGAGCTCACAGTGTCTGTGTTCCTATGGATCTTTGTACATGTGTTTTCATCCTGGTACGCAGATGTTATCACGATCATGTACAACCAACCCGGTTGCCAATACCGCTCAAAGGGACAGACTTTTAAAGACCGCTGTGCACTTTACAAAAGCACTTGCTGTAATAAAAAAACTATAGTACAGGCACCGCCACAATTCACCCTTTCAAGAAGTAGCGATGTCCGATCTCCACGCGTATGAATCAATATCTCAAACTACACATCTGAGCAATTTTTTCATTGAGTGTCTTATCATGACAAACTATAGTTGATTCCTTTGTAATAGGGGGCAGTTTTAAACCACCCTATACTTACACAGAAACGGGTTGATTCGCAAAATATTGCAGCGGACGTAGTCCGGCTCATGATGATATTGATGATAGTTACCCAATGCAGATCGTGTGACCACGCAATCTATAGCGGCAGCATGGCTGCACATCCTAACACCTTTCGCATTCTATCTTGAGGAGATTTCAAGCACTGGCTCTGACAATTAAGCTATTAGGAAACAAAGAAAAAAGGAAACAGGTGGCATGCCTCCCTGGAAGAGTACTTGACTGCTGTAGAACTTGCCTAGGTTCGATTCTGTCTCTGTTTTTTTTTTCATATTGTATGCAAAGGCTGAGGCAGACACCAGCGGCCGAAATAGATGGCGTCACCACCAACCTTGCAGGGCTTAACTGAGCTCAGCCACCAACGTCGAAAAATTCCCAAGGCATCGACTATACAACACCATACTATATGTCATCTGCGGTCAAGACCGGCTATATTTTCATGGCAAAAGCTTGAAACCTAGCTTACCTTTCATTTGTCAGGATCCGTATGTACTAATCGTTCTTACGCAATTACCCGTTGTTTAGAGGAAATTTGTCCAATTCACATGACAGCTACATACAAATCGAAGACAGTTAGACAACTAAAAGTGGCTCCTACAAATAGGAGGCTCTCGAACCTTGTTTACGAAGCGGCACATTACAACAATTCTTCAGTCCCGCCTCTTCAGTACGTTTACAGTTGTGTAATCACTAATGCAGCGCATGCAATAACGATATTTCAGCAGAAATTCAGGTTGAACATATTAAGTCCGATTTCGGTTTGCCTAATGAAGGAACGGCTCCACCCGGTGCAGTCGCCCAACCCAGGTGTCATCGCACGCTTACTTTTGCATGAGTGGTCAGGTCACATGCGATCCCGCACACAGACTCATTGCATGTACGCCTGTGACGGCACGATAATACCTGGCACGTGTCTTAGTCACCACCGACCGCCCCCGAGCCGCAGCACGTGCCGCTATGCGCCATAAACAGAGCCGCTAAGCAAAATGCTGATGGATGATGATCGGTGGACCAACGGGACCCCGAACTGCGCACGCGTATGTATACTGCTCCCTTAGCGGTTTCGAACGAGACCCTGGGATCAATTTGCCCCCGGTCTCCCCCAACGCTTCCATGGCTACCTCACCTCCCCTCTGCCTAGAATGTCTCCCACGAAATCCTGCAAGATCCCGCTTTGTGCTGCCATGCGTGTCCGCGACTGTGTAGTGTTGTTTCATTCACGCCCGGCGTGATTCACCTGTAGGCTGCACCTTGCGATACGCCAACTGTGCAACACCTCTTCTATTCAGAATGACACTCCAGTTCGCAGCATTTGTGCATTATGAAAGCTAGTACCAGGGCTTGGCATGTAATATTGCTTTTCCATTGTTAAACATGACTACACCTTACATTTCAACGGCGAATAAGGAGAGAGGTGTGTTCTTTTATATAATCATTACTTTTTTCCCACAGTGTGCTCTAATTTGCTAACTCAGTATCGTTTCGTTGTGCGTCTTATAGTTTACTTGAATGTGCTCAAGAGATGCATCGTACTACGATACATATATGCTCGTCATGTGAACTGTACACTGTTGCGCTAGTTTCTGAGCACATCGCTTGGTTATATCTACCGTCTAAACGAGGGATGCAAATACAAATAAAGAAGGCTTTTACCGACAGGCGCTTAAGCTAGACATTTCATGCAAAAATATTGTTAGACAACAAAGAGGCAGTGCGAAATCACGTTATGTGCAAAAATCTCTAGGGTAGGGGGGGGGGAGAATGCAAAACGCATCGACTCAAATGATGTATAGAAGAATAGGCTAGCTTTCGCCTTCTAGTAGCGTAGGGCAATATCATGACGGGCACTGTGAGTTTTTTTTATTACTTGTTTCGTGCACACCACTTCTTTAGTTTTGCAAGAGTAAACGCAACCGGTCAGTAAACGCAAGCTTTGCTGAGTGCCTTTTAGTTTTGACATTTCTAAGATATTTCTTTGGTTCCTGAGTTGATTGAGCTGTTAATTACGCGTGGTGCAAACCAAATACCATGGAAGGCGGGTACGGGCCAAATATATGGTGAGGATAGAAAGCTCGTGACGAACGTGACAGGCAAGAGATATTTAATGAACGACATGTGAGTCCGGTTATTTAAGCGCTTCTGTTCGCAGTTGGCGACCGCGAGAGCACCCAGACGTAGATGGGAGATAGATAGAAAGATAGATAGATAGATAGATAGATGAATAGATAGATAGATAGATAGATAGATATATAGATAGATAGACAAACAGACACGTAAAGGTAGCCTTTGTTTGGTCAAGGAATACTTTCGCATTTAAAAGTGATATCTGAACTTCAATCAGGTTATTACAATACACAAAAGGTCTACGTGAAATTTAGGAGGACCTTAAGCACTACTTTAGCAAATGATGGAAATTTCTAGAATGAAAAACGGCCACTAAAAAAGGGGTAATTTATATCTAGAAATTCAGACATTGTAAAATGGCAGTTTTCTTGACATGAATACACATAAATAAGTGAAAACGAAAACAGCGCTCTTACCTGACGAAAAGGACACTTTCAAGATGTAGCAATTATTATTACAATGAATAAACATAAAGACTACTATACCGTTAAAGCTTGCGTTGCAATTACTCTCTGCAAGCGGTATGCCCAGCTCACGCTTCCCTGTCAGTATGATTAGGGCTTCCTGCCTCAAACGGCTGCATCGCTTATCACTGAGGCGCTCCACCCAAGTAGGGGGCTGTGGTGCTGCGCATGGTCTGTCAACGGGAACGACAGCTTCGCCTAGAGGCAAGCACTTAAGGCGTGTAAACAGCTTGCGTGGAGATGCGGGAAAGCAAATGTGACAGGGCATGCGGGCGAACGCTTTTGCGGTGGAGCACGCGGTAATTGGAATTAAAGGGCGACAGTGTGCTCCACTAAGGAGGGACGCTATACCTACTATGCTGTACTCAAACACGTCATCGTCCGTGCTTCAAAAGTGTGGTTTATGGCTGTCGGAAGCAATCAGGCTGAAGCGACAGGTATGAAGCATGACTGAACCTGAGTGGCTGTTCTTCAGCAAGCTTTTTGTTTGGAAGTAGAGTGCCTGCGTCATCTTTCACTTTGTTTCACTGGGTGATTTAGGCAGGTCAACTCGAGTACATCTTTAGGTTGCATGCATCGTTACACGTGCTTGTATCTGATACCACGTATATAGGCAGGGGCAGCAGTCAGTGCAGATGTTAACAATAACCACTCACAGACTAGGGCACGAAAGAGAAAGATGACTAATGGAGACAGAAAGTTGAAAATGCGCAGGTCAACCATCAACAAGAAGCTAAGGTAGGTTCGCATAGGGGAAACCTAGCCTGAAGGTAGGCTGAGCTCGGCAGTATATTTTTGTTTGTCTTTTGCTTTGTGCCTATGTTTCTCCTTCTATCTATCTATCTATCCTATCTATCCTTATATATATATATATATATATATATATATATATATATATATATATATATATATATATATATATATATATATATATATATATTGCCACCATTGATGAACGAGCCACTGTGGCTCATACGCGTTTTTGGGCGCGAAGAAGAAGAGAACATCTTCGTTGCTCTGGTTCAAGTGAACTCCTGGCTGCAGGTCTTGTTTTGTTCGTGACATTACTGGTGGAGGTGCTGGGTACGTGTACTTCGGCTGTGTCGGCCATCGTGGAGACAGCTATATCTCCCAGAGCAAGAATCAGCCGCCGCCTGCGTGGGTTACCCCCTGAATTTGGTCCCTTGGCATCGACACCCAGAAAGATGGCAACTGCGATGACAAGCCAGGCGGTCCAAACCAGCGATGGCCATGATTTGCTTCTCGCCCATGTTTTTCACGTGCCGCAGACACCAAAGCCGTTCCATGGAGACATCTTCGAGGATGTTGATGACTGGCTAGACCACTTAGAACGGGTTGCAAGTATCAACGAATGGGACGATGTTCGCAAGCTGCGCCGAGTTTATTTCTACTTGGAGGATTCTGCGAAGACGTAGTACGAGAACCACGAGGGCTCCTTTGCAACATGGCAAGAGTTTAGCCGACAACTCCGTGACGCCTATCGCAACACCGAAAGGAAGGAGAGGGCCGAACAAGCCATATCCAGTAGAAACTAGCGGCCGAACGATCGTGTATCCATGTTTGTCGAGGACATGCTTCGACTCTTCAAGCGCGCGGACCCTGCCATGGCTGAGGAAAAGAAGGTGCGCCATTTGATGAGCGGAGTAAAAGAACAGCTTTTCGCTGGGCTCGTGCGCAATCCACCGACGACAGTCGCCCAGTTCATCAGTGAGGCAGCTACGATGGAACGTACGCTGCAGCAGCGGTCGTCACAATACGAACGCCAGATCCCGGCCACAACATGCTCTATCGGCTCTGACAGCGAGAGACAGACCCTCGCAGACTTCATTCGAAGTATCGTTCGGGACGAATTGCGACAGCTGCAGGCAGTGGGATCCCATCCACCCGTGTCAGCCCTCGCGGATGTAATCAGACAAGAAGTCCGGCAGGCCGTCACACCCCTAGCCCCAATCGCACCGCCGATTCCCGAGGCCCCAGTCCTGACATACGCAGCGGCATTGCGATCCCCTGCGCCACCGGCTACAGATACTGCTATGCGGCCAAGGTACCAGGCTATGCAGCCATTTCACGACACTGCTTCAAGCCCACCTCTCGGCTCAAGGTTTTCGAGCCCACCCACCTATCCGCCGTCCATCTCAAGACAAAGTGGTAGCAAGGCAAGCACGTGGCGCACCTCGGATAACCGTCCGCTCTGCTATCACTGTGGCGAAGCGGGTCACGTATACCGGAACTGTCAATACCGGCAACTAGGTCTCCGCGGCTTCCACCCTGATGCTCGATGCCCGCGCTACGGTGAGCGCCCCCGCGAAATTGAAGCCTATCTCACGGGCCAACGTACTCCTTCGACTATTCGGCACCACCAGTCGAGATCACCATCGCCTCGCCGGTCTACGTCACCCAGTTTGCCCTCATCGTCTTCCGCTCCTTTCAGGAGCCGGTCACCAAGTCCCCGCAGGGGAAACTAGGAACGGCGACTTCTGGGAGTGAAGTCGCCGCCCGGCGAACTGTAAAAGACCCTCCTTCGACGCAACGACCAGACGAGGGCGATTCCGGTTTTGCAGTGTTCTCCGACAGCAAAAAGATTGTTTCTGCCGAAATTGCCGTCTTCGTCGACAATCATGCTGTTAACGCCCTCGTCGACACCGGTGCCGACTATTCCGTAATGAGCGCAACACTGGCATCTGAACTGAGGAAAGTTACGACGCCTTGGCAAGGACCTCAGTTGCGCACGGCAGGTGGCCATCTGGTGACGCCTACTGGTATGTGCACGGCACGCATTCGAATACGTACGTCAACACTTGCGGGCTCTTTCCTCGTATTGCGCGTGTGCTCTCGGCCAGTCATTCTAGGAATGGACTTCCTTCATGAATACGGCGCCGTCATCGACCTCCGTGAATTACTTGTGTCGTTCGAGGATCCTTTTTGCGCTGCAACTGACAGTATGCAATTCCGGAAAAGAGCACTCCGTGTTACCGACGATTCTCTGACTCTCCCACCTCGAAGCAGCCTCTTTGTCAAAGTAGAATTGGGACAGGACTTCTCTGACACGGCAATTGCAGAAGCCAATTTGTCTCTCCTTATTTCACAACAAATCTGTGTTGCTCGAGGAATCATTCAGCCTAGCAATAGGCATGCTCACCTGCTGGTCACGAACTTCAGTGACGAATATCGCCACCTAACGAGACACACTGCCATTGCATATTGTGAAGAACTTGCCGATGCCGATGGTCCATCTACGTTAGCTTCATTTTCATTGAATGGCCACCCTGACGAGGCCTTCGTGAGCACTCTCGACGTAAACGAGAGACTACCTTCGGCTCAACGAGAAAGCCTTTCGCGTATACTCGGCTCATTTCAAGACTGCTTTGCCACTACGTCAAAGGTTAAACAGACACCACTTGCTCAACATCGTATCATCACGGAACCTACTGAGAGACCCATCCGACAACATGCCTATAGGGTGTCGCAAAAAGAGCAAGATGCTATACGTGACCAAGTCCAGCAGATGCTTCAGGACGACGTCATTCAGCCATCGACCAGTCCCTGGGCTTCGCCAGTTGTGCTAGTGAAGAAGAAGGATGGTACGTTGCGTTTTGCGTTGATTACCGTAAACTGAACAAGGTCACCAAAAAGGACGTTTATCCTCTACCCCGGATAGATGACTCGTTGGACCGTATACGCAACGCTAAATATTTTTCCTCCATGGATTTGCGTAGCGGCTACTGGCAAATCGCAGTGGACGAGCGCGACCGCGAAAAGACGGCGTTTATTACTCCCGACGGTCTGTACGAGTTTAAAGTGTTGCCTTTCGGTCTATGCTCAGTGCCAGCTACTTTTCAAAAAATGATGGATACGGTTCTCACGGGGCTCAAATGGCAATCATGCCTTGTTTACCTTGATGACGTCGTGGTCTTTGCAGACACGTTTGAACAACACGTCCAATGCCTTTATGCAGTTCTTCAGGCAACCAGAACAGGGGGGTTGTCTCTCAAACCCGACAAATGTCATTTTGGATATGAAGAACTGAAGTTCCTTGGTCACGTTGTGAGCCATGCTGGCATCCGCCCAGATCCCGAGAAAACCCGCGCCGTTGCCACCTTTCCCGTGCCCACAAATAAGCGCGACCTACGCCGATTTCTGGGGCTCTGTGCGTATTACAGGCGCTTTGTCAAAAACTTCTCGAAGATTGCTGAACCCCTCAACAAGCTTACAAAAGACGGTGTCTCCTTTGTTTGGGGTCCCGATCAGTGCCATGCGTTCGACACCCTCCGAAACCTCCTCCAGGCTCCGCCTGTACTAGGTCATTTTGACGAAAGCGCTGATACGGAATTACACACTGACGCCAGCAACGTTGGACTAGGAGCGGTATTAGTTCAGTGGCAAAATGGCATAGAGCGCGTGATCGCTTATGCGAGCAGAACGTTATCCCCAGCGGAGAAAAACTATTCTGCAACCGAAAAGGAATGCCTCGCTGTTGTCTGGGCCATAACAAAGTTCCGCCTATACTTGTATGGCCGCCCATTCAGGGTAGTTAGCGACCACCATTCCCTTTGTTGGCTCGCGAATCTCAAAGATCCCTCAGGTCGTCTAGCACGATGGAGCCTTCGGCTACAAGATTTCGATGTCACCATTGTCCACAAATCTGGGCGGAAACACACCGACGCCGACTGTCTCTCACGTGCACCGGTCGAAAATGCCAACACTGACCTTGAAGACGACGACACTTTTCTTTCTGCCGTATCAGCGACCAGCTTAGCGGAGCAGCAGCGTCATGACTCGGAGCTCATCCTGCTCATTGACTACCTGGAAGGACGCAATTCCCACCTTCCTCGAAGCTTTGCGCGCTCACTATCTTCCTTTTGTTTTCGTGATAGAGTGCTTTGTAAAAAGAACTTTCATCCTACACAAGCTATGTATCTGCTTGTTGTGCCAACTACGCTTCGTGGTGACATTTTACGTGCGTGTCACGATGAGCCATCATCCGGACACCTCGGCTATACGCGCACGCTGCAACGAATTCAACGCTCCTACTACTGGCCACGTCTCGCGAAGACTGTGAAGCACTACATTCGCACATGTCGCGACTGTCAGCGACGTAAGATTCCACCTTTACGACCAGCGGGACTACTGCACCCAATTGGCCCACCAAAGGCGCCCTTTCATCAGATTGGCATGGACTTGCTGGGGTCATTCCCCACGTCTTCGTCTGGAAACCGGTGAATTGTCGGCGCTACAGACTACTTAACACGCTACTGTGAAACCAAGGCACTTCCAAAAGCCACCGCAGCAGATGTCGCCCAATTTTTTGTTAACAGCATTGTCTTACGTCACGGTGCTCCAGCTGTCGTCATAACTGATCGTGGGACAGCTTTCACCGCAGAGATGCTGCAGGAAGTCTTGCGATTAAGTGGCACGGAACATCGTAAAACAACGGCTTACCACCCGCAAACAAATGGGCTGACTGAACGACTCAATGAGACAATTGCAGACATGCTTTCAATGTATGTGGACATCGATCACAAGAACTGGGACACCATACTTCCCTACGTAACTTTTGCGTATAACACTGCTATTCAAGAAAGTACCGGTTTCCCGCCTTTTCGCTAAGTCCACGGTCGTGACGTCACGACGATGCTCGACGCCATGCTTCTGCCCGACAACTTAGGAATATACCACACGGATGCCGCCAAATTCGCGCAGTGCGCAGAAGAGGCCCGTCAACTTGCTCGTCACCGCATTCAACGTCACCAAACCGCAGACGCGCGCCGCTACAATCTTCGCCACCGTGAAGTTATTTTTAAGCCAGGTGATGAAGTCTGGGTGTGGACCCCTATCCGACAGCGTGGACGTTCCGAAAAGCTTCTTCGCCGCTACTTCGGCCCTTACAAGGTTGTGCGACGTCTCAGTGACGTCACTTACGAGGTTCTCCCACAAGGCAATTCGAGACGTTCCCGTTTCACCCCGCAAACTGAAGTCATTCACGTTTCACGTCTCAAACCATACTTTTCACGCTGTGAATCGCCAGGGAGTGACTGACTTTATTAGTAACTTCGCGTCTTTCTTTTTGTTTCGTCTTTTCCTTACATTTTTTCTATTTTTCTTATTTCTCTAACTTGTCCCCACAACCAACTACGTTATTCCGCCTTACGCCATTCATTTTGCTCGCATGCTAATTTTCATCTAATTTTCTTTTCTTTTTTGCCTTCATGTACAGCATCGAGACGATGCTTCTTGGGAGAGGGGGTAATGCCACCATTGATGAACGAGCCACTGTGGCTCATACGCGTTTTTGGGCGCGAAGAAGAAGAGAACATCTTCGTTGCTCTGGTTCAAGTGAACTCCTGGCTGCAGGTCTTGTTTTGTTCGTGACAATATATATATATATATATATATATATATATATATATATATATATATATATATATATATGTGTGTGTGTGGATGTGTGTGGGTGTGTATATATTCCTTTCTTGTTATCCTATTTCTTGCTTGCTGCCTCTTCAATTTTTGTACGAAGTTTGTGTTTCCTGCTTTACTAGCCATATTATAATTTCCGCACTTCAAATCACCATCGAGAAGCTCGAAGAACAAGAGGAAGAAGATTTCTCGTCTTTATGTGTGCTCAGCATGTTGTATTTGGCTATGCTCTACATGTTTTTACCTGCGTTAGTATCATAATGAAGGCAATCAAAGAAGAAGAAGAAGAAGAAGAAGAAGGCGTGTTACTATCATCAATAGAACAGCCGAAAAACAAGAAGAAGACGATTTATTTTTAGAGTTAGTGTACGCTCAGTCTAGTCCAGCTGGCTATAGCATATAAAGTTTTGACTCTGTTACGCCAAGTGACGACAACAGCATACGGTGCCTGGTGTTCAGAAATGCTCCCCACTCATAAGGCAAACATTTTATATCAATAAAATCGCCAAATGTGTGCAAGTGTGTAATTTGGTTGTTTGCGAGCGTGTGCGTGCATGTGCTCGTGCATGTGTACGTGTGTGTGCTAGACTAGAAATTTCTTCGTATCACGTAAGAACGCCAGGAGTATGCAAAGTTTTCAAGAACAAATAAACCTAAAGGATAGGTTCAGCTCTTTCTGGTTCCGTTGTTTTTGCTGTTTTCATTAGGTCTTTACACATATATCATAAAATAAAGTATCCGAAGCTGGCTGCACATTGACCGCGTAATCTCGTGGAGAGGTCATCAGACAGCCGTTTCTGAACTATATTAGACCGCTTACTAGTACTTCTTTTGCAAGGTACCCAATCTGAGAGAGATAATGACTTGAGGCTGCCGTTTGAGGCAATAAAAATTTCTTTTAAGGTGGCAATTATGGACAAATGAAACAATGTTTTTTTTCAGATTGAACGCGGTAAATACAGCAAAAATAAAGATTTATAGAAATGCAAATAATTTCTAATTCAGGACGTGTACCTGCCGAATTTTTAAATAGAATGAACGTTCCCTTTCAAGTCCATTCTGAGCGTGCAAGCTAAGCGTCATGCAATATGGGAGGTCACCTTATTGCATGGAAACATTTGGTCACAACCACTTCCGATTTTGCGGTGATGAAACTTCGTTGGTCACACAAATCATTATTGTTCCTTATGGTGGAATTGGGCCAACAGTTCGACAAAGCGATGCAATAGTCGAATTTCCACGCGATTCACAAAACAAAGTCATGCCGCTTTCCATCCAGGTTGGTGAGCCGAATCTCCACTTTCGGGTCTACACGCACTTTCGTATGTCCTACCGGCATAGCTGAAAAGAGCAGAGCAAGAGCTGCGAACCCACGGAGCAAGAATACTTTAGGAGGTGGAGCAAAAATCTTTTAGGGGCGAAATGCCGTTCTGTTTGGCGTTCGAATAAAGTCATTTTATTAACTGCAGGACTTATGCACCCTTGAAACGAGGATCCCCAGCACAGCAAAGAAAAGGCACGCATCGCTCTCTCCAATAAATCTTATCCATGAAACGCCAATCGATATCGATCCACACCTTGCGCCTTACGCGCAAAAGGCTGTGTATCGTGTGCCTACTTAACTGCTTACAATTTAGCAAATGAAGGAGTAAAAAAGGAGAAATCCCATACTGGCAAGTCACCAAATTCAAATATGCTCTGGAACAGGAAGGGTATAGTTTTTTTAAACGTATGTTAGATAGCCTGGATATCCGTCGTTTCAACAAAGGGCATTTTAAGAGTGAAGCTTTCTATGGCATGGGCAGAGCGTCCCGTCGTAATCATATGTAGCCACTTCTCGTTAGTTCCGAACCGGCCATAGAGGGTGGTACTAGTACATATAACGAAATGCATATACGCTGAAAATTGCAAATGGTACGATACTAGAGTACGTTAATTGTAGTACGATGAAATGGAATGAAACGGAAAAACTTTATTTCAGTCCTGCAGGACGCGCTGAGCGCGTAGCGGGCGTCTCCCACGCTGGCACCGAAAGGGAGTTCCTGGCGGCCACTTCCTGGGCCTGCTGGACGGCCCATTGCTGGTCGGAGAGAAGTGAGCTCATGAGGGACCTCTCCCACTTGTTTTAGGTAGAGTCGAGAGGAGTTGTTCAACAGTCCCAGAGCATGTGTGCAAGTGCCGCCGTGTGTGGACGTGATGGGCATGTGTCGCTGGGGTATGCATCAGGGTAACAAATGAGAAGCGTGCAAGGTTTGGGTACGTGTGTGTCTGTAATAGGCGTAGGGTTAATGCCTGCGGTCTGTTAAGTTTCAGATGTGGGGGTAAATAATAAAAATAACAGCATATCCATGGAGCGAATGATGGTGAGTGGGGCGAAACATCCTTCATTTCGTTTTTGCTTCCAGCTGTCCGTTCGTTTTTGCTTCCATCCATCCGTCCGTGCATCAACACGTTCATCTGTGTGTCCATCCGTCCATCCATGCGTCCGTTCATTCGTGCATTCGTCCATGCGCCCGTCCCTGTGTTCATTTATGCGTCCATCCGTTCGTCCGTCCATCCATTCATTCATGCGTCTATCTGTCCGTGTATGCGTCCATCTCTCTGTCCGTATTCTCGTGCGTCCATCCGTGCGTCCGATCATGCGTCCGCCCGTCCGTTCGTCCGTGCATCAAACAGACAGACAGACAGACAGACAGACAGGCAGACAGACAGACAGACAGACAGACAAATTAACGACGGATGGACGGACGGACGCGGCCAGCGGATGATTCGCGGTTTGCCGATGACAAGTATGATACGCGCGATGCATGCAGCGGTGGCTCATGCTGGAAGACAGTACACCTATGTGCGAGCACTCGAGAAGAAAAGAATGACGTCACACAAAGACGTGTGCGATCACGTGTTCGTCGGCGGTGCCGTGTGGTAGAGGGCGCGGTGTAGTAGAATAAATGCCGTTTTCGCGCGTGCGCGTGTTCAGAAGGTCGGCGGATGGACAAGGCTGCAGAGCAGGGTGCGCGCAATGTGGCGGTGGCGGCTAGTGCTCGAAGATGGAACCCCGTTGTGCGAGCGCACGAAGCAGAAGCGCGCCCCGCCGCGGTGGTCTAGTGGCTAAGGTACTCGGCTGCTGACCGGCAGGGCGCGGGTTTGAATCCCGGCTGCGGCGGCTGCATTTCCGATGGAGGCGGAAATGTTGTAGGCCCGTGCGCTCAGATTTGGGTGCGAGTTAAAGAACCCCAGATGGTCTAAATTTCCGGAGCCCTCCACTACGGCGTCTCTCATAATCATATAGTGGTTTTGGGACGTTAAACCCCACATATCAATCAATCAATCAAATCAACGAAGCAGAAGCGCGTCGTGAAGCTGCGTAGCGGCGCCGACAAAGTCCTGGCGTACGAGAACGGGAGGCCGAAGTGGCGCGGCAGTGGCGTGTGGACCCAGCTTCGCTCCAATCTGCATAATTCACCCCGTGGATATGCATTTTTTCCGTCAATTTTTTTGGTACCATTCCCGATTGGCTAGTGCTAGGAAGCAGTAGGTTTCGGCAAAACACCACACCAGGTGTTCGATGATTCATCATTAGGACGTTGCAAATTAATAAAAAATGCATCGTATGCTTTTTGCGCACTACTGCATCCTGTGGGATAGTCTCTAAGCTCGCCATATAACTGCTATTTTTAAATTAGTGAGAACCAACAGAACATGATGTAAATAAAAATACGGGGATGTTATTAAAAGTAATTTACCGTAAAGAGAAAAATAAAAGTAGATGAAAAGATATTATGCCATCGCCAGGGACAACATGTGCGACCGTCATGTAGCGCGTCTGATTAAGACTGAGCTACGGCGGCGGTCAATCCTGTATCTAGTTCATAAGGTATATATGTGGAAGAAAACCAATGATCCCTTACAGATATCCCCATAAAAAGGACTGTGAGATGATCGCCATCGCATACTATAGCTCGGTGGTATAGCATGGTACGTATTTTCCAAAGTTGCAAGTTCGGTCCTTACGGACGGCAAATTATCTTTTCGTGTGGTGTCTTTTTCTTTGAATTTACGTTAAATCGCTTCTAATAACACCTCCGCAGTTTTAGTTGACAACATTTCAGTTATTATTCATTGCTCCTGTGTTTAAGAAGAAAACAACCCTTTAAATTTACACTTGTTTTGATCTGCCGTCGTCTTATGTTACTTTCTGACAGGTGCTTCTCGCAAACGTATAGTCAATAGTCGTGAGCGCTCTAAATATTCTTACAACCATGTCACATGTGAACTTAGGTACACTTTGAGCGAGTGTATTTACGCTCAGAAAGTGTCATTTTGGCAGTTCGTTGCTACACGAGAAAGCGAAGTCTACTTTGGTAATGATGATAGTGAAAATTGACGGGTGTGTAGCTTGAAATCCAATTGTTATTCTTGCGGCCGTGTCTCATTGTCCAACTACATTGAGTTTGTGCAAATAGCACCAGTGGCAGACTCCATC
The DNA here is from genome assembly GCF_043290135.1 of Rhipicephalus microplus. Classification (NCBI taxonomy): domain Eukaryota; kingdom Metazoa; phylum Arthropoda; class Arachnida; order Ixodida; family Ixodidae; genus Rhipicephalus; species Rhipicephalus microplus. The sequence continues at coordinate 196,259,617 of NC_134702.1, forward strand.
GCTAACAATTAGAGAACGACTGACCTACACAGGTGCAAGCGTGCCTGGAAGGACACAACGCGACGGACGCAGCCATTGCGCAACATGCGCTGCCGCATCCCCCTAGCGGACGTACCCGAAAACAGCCCACGGGTGAGAGTAGCGAGGTTATTTGTTGGTTTATGGCTTGTTTTAATACACAGCATTATTTCTTACACCAAAAACAATAGCTTAAAGTAATATGAGTGCCACTTTGGGCAACAGCGTACTTTCATGCAAGGCACTGCTACCGAGGCTACACACTTCGTCGCAGCGAAGTGAGGTTGGGGAACACACTTGCCGGCTAGTGTACTTTGCAGCGAGTGACACTAAACTTGCCCGTGTGGTAGCACGCAAATGGCACTCACGGCAAAGTTTATTCGCTCAAAGTTCCCTTAAGTTGCCACGTGTGACAGGGGTATTAGTGTTGCGCGGCCCTCCCCGGGTAAATTGGAACTTCGCAGAACCATTCTTTTAGCAGTGTGTTGCTGGAGCTAATTTCGGATGGCACAGTTGAGGCTAGAGAAGCTCGTTCAGGGATGGATAAGCCAGCATAACCGGCGCAGCGCTGAAGCCTGCGAGAGTACTGAAGGTTGACTGAAAATCGGCAACTTGCAAATGTTTGCCCTCTCAAGGTTTGGGCCGTTGCAGTTGGCTACTTCTAGGGCCTCTTTTCGCGAAGTTCATTGACCAAAGAGACTAGCTTAAACCCCGTAGAGTATCAGATAGATATTCTTGGCGGATAACGTGATTGACGGTTTTGCATCACTAATATGTTTTGTGTTTAAAGTGCAGAAATTTCTAGACAACTCTCATCATCATTTAGGTTTTTTTGCAATAGCTTGTGCAGAAGTTTGTTGGTGGAATATTTATATTGCTGCTTCATCTACTGTCCACAGTGTTATATTCTTCATGTGGATACCATAGAGGAAGATGAAACTTTCACCAGCCCCTTAACACTACACATGTTGAAGCTGTGAGCAAAGTTACGCTACGTAAAACAACGAAACACTTGCAGCTGGGAGAGAGGTACATAATGGGCAGCAGACCACAACTCGGCCTAAGACTCGAACACAAAAAGAACTAAACGGGCGAAAACAAAATTAATGTTGATAGCAGTGACCACCTTATGAAGTTAAGGCTTTCAAATTTTCTTAAAGATATTTTTTAACACATAGTTTGCCAAGCAAAGGAAGTTAAATTTTCATCCTGCCTCTTAGTGAACATAATCAGACCTACAAACCCGAACAAAGTGTTTTGGCAGTCTATATCAAATTTTTCAAAAGATGCAGTTAATAAATCATCGGCGCAAGAAATCATATTACTCACACTGAACAATTTTAAGAGATTGATATTGCAGAATCGCATATATATAAATACATATAGTTAACGAGAGGGTGCAGTTATTTCCCACAAACCACGACTTACCTCGCAGTGACCACAATGCAAAGAAACGTCCCGCACAAACTGATGGCTCCATGTGGGCATCATCTGTCTGAGTGCCTCATCGCGTCTTATCTTCCACACCACTCGACGCCGCGTGGATTCCAATTCCTTGTTTTGTTTGCATGAAAACTTAGCCTTGCTCTGACTTAAGTAGGTCGGAAACGTCGTGCGCTTAGTCTATATCTTATTGAATCACCCGCAGCACGTGGTCGGTGCATCACGGGGGACTTTGGAAGTGAAGCCTATTGGCGTAGACAGATCGAGCACTGTGGAAGTGCGGGCCGATTTCCCCGCTGAGGAGAGGACCAATTTTCACCTTCACTTCATCCACTCCACCCCGGTCCCCGTCCAACGCATCTCGGCAAATTACTCCGACCAGCTGTTCAGCACAATCCAATTTTCTCGCTTCTTTGTCATTTTTCAGTGTTCTTTTGTTTTATTGACGGCTCTAACCGTAAAAAGAACCACCACCCTCATGATGGCACGTATGCACTCATGCCTTCCCACTTTATCTGCGACGGGCAAATATTAGCAATGCATCTTCCCGGCTTAATTTCTGTCGATTACTACGTTCCCTGGGAAAATGTGTTGACTAATGAATGTGGCTGGCGACGTTCTGTATTTCTGTGCCTATTCGCTTTTCATGAAAGACTAGCTTTTTTTCGTTTCTTCTTATGTGAACACGACAGACTCAGACAAAATACTGGTCACATTAGTAAAAAATAAAAGAAACAACATTGACTGACCATACGAGAAGAGATTGAAAAGGTTTTACTGTGCGGAAGTCAAAATACAAAGGTATAGTACACAAAAGTGTAGTTTGTCAAAATCGGGTAATTTTTCAGTACTGTACAAAAAAGATATGCTAGAAAAATCAATGTGTGGGCTGGATGATCATTTCCATTGGTAGGTGGCAGTGGTGAAAAAGTTCCTGCCGCGAAACTAAATGGAGTGTTAGCCGGTGAAATAGGGCACCGCAATGTCGTAATCGAAAAATTATTCATTCGAGTAAAATGGTTACGCTAGTTCATACTAGCATGTGTTGTATGTTGCGTCACCAAGGAAAGCGTACTTCTTAAAAGGTATAGGCGAATGTTTTAAAACAGTTAAAAAGAAACGGGAGCATTAATTGCGTGAGTTATGGCAGAAACATCACTGAAACTTTGTTTGGTGTGTGCGCAAAGCTGGTGTGTGGGCAAACGGCAGGAGAGAGAACTGGCGCACGATTTCCTCACGTACGAATAACTTGAGGTCTGCCAGCAGTGCCACCTGATCACAGCTCACCTCCAAGCCAGCAAGCCCTCCATCTCGTGGTCTGGAGCGACGGGTCATCGAACGCTGCCAGCGGAGCTCCTTGTAGCTCTGGCACAGTGGTATGACCTTAGCCACTGTGCCAGGGTTTTTGGCAAGCAGCATCGTGAAGGCATTATCGTCAAAGCCTTTCATGACGTTCCGGACCTCCACCACGTTCCGGACCTCCACCACCAGTCCTCCACGTCAGTGTCATCGGCGCCCGTGAAGATGGGTGGATCGCGGATCCAGGGCACGCCAGGACAAGAGGACGACACGGGAGGAGGCGTTTGCTGAGAGGCGTCGTGGGACATGGTAGACGGCAGGGTACGTGGTCGTAGTTCCAAGGGCATCGAAGAAGATCGTAGCACTCTCCACCAATTTGTTAGGGCTTTTATTAGCTGGCACACAGCTAGCATACACAATGGTGACAGTAATGGCCAAGCACGGACTCCCAGCGCGACAGCGTCCTTTTTTTTCGGTAGACCCACTAGAAAACACTTGAGCGTTTGACCCATTTCAGTGTTCAGAGGCTTCTCTACAATATATATATATATATATATATATATATATATATACATATATATATATATATATATATATATATATATATATATATATATATATATATATATATATATATATGGCATTTTAGGCCGCGGTCACCTGCGCGCGCGCTTATCTCGTGAGCGCACAAGGGCGGGGGGGGGGTGCTTTTTATTCTGTATGCTTGTGGGTCTTAATCAGCGTGCGCCATGTGCACCCACAGCAGGCGGGAGCTTCTACGGGCTACGTTTTCAAGACGAAGAATATTGCCGCATATCCACAAAGTAAATGATGATGAAAGAGCTTTCTTCAGAGGTTAAATCTGGTAAACCATAAATCATCTGTACGTATGCTCAATCATCATAATATAAAGACGTGATACGAGAGTTGTGGTGTGATTGTATATACACCTTGTGTGCACATTTTTATTATTCAAATATCAATGTACTATATAAAGTCATTTACATATAGATACAGACTATTCATTTAGTTTAGGAGCTTATTATTGGATCAAAATTTCAGATAAACATTTTCGTTGTAGTATAATAGCTTTGTGATCTGTGAACTACAACGCCAGATGATCTTGAGCTCTAGGATGTTGTGAAAAGTTCAAGGAGGGTCCTGATGGCAAGTCCGGGCTGCAGCCGCATTGCGAGCCTTCCAAGCCGCCACGTTGGTGTGGTGCTTGTAGTGCGCATCGGTATCGATGTGCACTGAGTGTTGTCCAGCGAAAGAGAAAGCGATAGTGCCGAGAGCAAGCGCTATCTATAGGCGTGGCCACCTAGTGGTCTCTTAACAAACTGGAGCACGTGCCGAGAAAGGAGCGAGTGTCGCCTGAGCGGTGGCGCGTCATCTAGTGAGCGCACTTGAAACGAAGAGCAGAGCTGCGCCTCTAACGAAAACAATGAGCACTAGAGTTCACACCGGTGCAAAGACGAGAGATAACCCCTCGAAAAAGTGCAACTTCTAAAACAATGCCAAGACTGTACCTGGAGCAGCCGTGTTCTCTTGCACCAGCGTTTTGTAGAACTACGTGACTTCGTATAACATTGAAATTTGCCACTGTCACATTCCTTGCTTCATATTTAGGTGAAACTGATTTGGTTCAATAATCCCTGCCAAAGTCACGAACACTACTTGACAACATGCGCACGAGCATACAAAGCTACAGAGAAAGCTTCTTGAGACACAGCTCAAGAAGCTTTCTCCAGCGGCTATGAACGTTTCGAGGTTTTGTAACGATTGTCATAGGTTATTTGCGTTCATGCTACAATGAATAATTTTGAGTGGTGATGCATACTAAAATTTGAAATAGGCCACGTCGGCAGGACGCAGTGCCCCTCCCAAAAAAAAAAACTTCCTTGTCTAGTATGTCTGTTGCAGACCTTCGAAATTGCCTTCGTATATTCTCTGCACTCAGTGCAACCCTCCTTTACAACCACCCCGATTAGGTTAAGTGAAATACATTGGTTACATATAAGTGCGAATAAATTCTTTCGAGCCCCGAGAAGACCTATCTGAACCTCGAATTTACTGATGTAAAAGAACCATTCAAACGGTTTTTCATGTTGAAGCATCGATATTTAGAGTATCATGGTTGTCAAAACAGATTTACGTTATGAGTTCTTTCAGATCAATATATAGATAAAGCACACAATCGCAATACCTCGAACTTTACATCAATATCAAAGACGAAGGCTGGCATGAAGCTATAGGTTTAGCGCACTTGACTGGGTGTTAAGAATCATCGGTCGTAATATAAGAATCACTGGTCGTAATAGGACAGTGACACATCACCAGTGGAAGAGAGGCGTCATGTCAAACTTTGTCACACACCCTATGCTTCAAGCTATGGGAGTCTTGAACGCAGGGATGTCAGCAAATAAAGAAAAATGAGGGCAAATAAAGACGCGAAGTGTGACGCCGGCAGAGCTCCCGGATATTCTACGAGGAATGAGAAAGTGACTCATCGTCCATCGCTGATCGAGTGTCTATTGAAGACTGTTCTGGAGTGTTTGAAACGAAATTATGAAGCCGAGCGAAAATCGAGAACGAAACGCCATGGCATGTCTTCATCTCCAACATCGAGACTGTAGCAGGGGAACGCCAGCAGAAAAAAATCTCAAAAGTTAATTAGAGCGCGAAAACTAGACACAATCACTCACACACGCACACACCCATGCATCAAACACACAGCGCTCACACCCATGCATGGGTGTGTGCGTGTGTGAGTGATTGTGTCTAGTTTTCGCGCTCTAATTAACTTTTGAAATGATCTACCAACTAGCCCAACAACAAGTTCTCTTAGAAAAAAATCTTGCTGCGCAGACGCCTCCCCTAAAAAGCGGCTCTGAGTGGCGCTTCAACTTCGCAAACGACATTCCCCTACCAACTGCAGTTTATATGGTGGTGTGAATGTCATAGTTGGGGGGCTTACCTGGCCAACATCGCAAGTCGTCCCCTATATGTGTGTCAACTGTCGCTGTGCTACCCACAGCACGTGTTCTACGAAGTGTTTGACCTTCTCCTGTCCGCAGGGGCGAAAAAATAAGCAAAACCGAGTTTGCGAACCTTCCCAAGGGCCACGGAGGGTCCACAAGGACATGCTCGACAGAATGGCTGCCGTGTTCGGCAGCTGGCATTTATAGCACCAAAAATTTGAAACCGTTGCTTCGAGTGCCAAGGACGCTTACCTAAATAATGACAAATGTAACACAAGAGTATAGACCAAGAAAAATGGTTCACTCGTTTGACGAGACATAATGCGCGTACCTAAACAAACAGAATGATTTTAACAGTGCCCAAATTTTTTTCACACCCATTACTATAGTGGGAACTGTGGATGCGTTATGTGTGCGCCTATATATATATATATATATATATATATATATATATATATATATATATATATATATATATATATATATATATATATATATATATATATATATATATATATATATATAATACTTGTTTTGTGCTTATATAGCATACAAATTGTGACCAAGCTTCTAGTATTTTGACGATACGGTGTTTATAGGAGCGATAATTTATTTGTTCACTGGCGGAGTGACGATATTTCAAAATGTGGGATATATTCTCAGGTGATCGATCTGAGAGCGAAGAACGCGTGCTTGCATGCGCAGGTGAGGCTGTTAGCTACCGAGCGTTTAAAGTGATAAATCCAACCATGATGAGCTAGTGTTTTGTGAATTCAGAATTTTATACGAGTGCTGTGTTTATTAATATACACAGAAGCCTTAGCAAGTGTAGTATTTTACGCATCCTATAATATTTTCACTCATCCCATACGAGATAAATCTTGAGAAGCTGGCTGTTACGTGATTGTGGTATGCAGCGCCAGCCATTCTTTGGTCTTCAGCACTTTTTTGGCACTTCACGAACACTTGCGGTGCTGATCTCATTTCTCGGAAGTTTCACTGTTTCTCACAATTTCAATGCAGATTGATGCAAACGCAAAAAAATAAGCAATGGTTACATTGAACTATTCTTTCTGCCTTGATACTCTGCTGCTTATCCTATAAACTTAATTCTTAATTGCACGTGTTCATACATCGAATAGCCCTGCTGTATTGGCTCATTTTAAAGGCTGTAGCACCCAGTTTTGCGTCTACTTTTCCTTTTCTTCTTCTGTTTCTTAACCATTCCCTCTCTCTCATGTGCAGAGTAAGAAACCACATGCTACTGGTCTGCTTATCTTCCCTGCCTTTGTCTCAATTTATTCTGTTTATCTCTAAATTGAAAAAAAACCATGTGCCCGGCCTTCCAGTAGTATTACTGGAGCAATGGAAGCATAAACAAGTTTCGCAGCACAATACGCGTAGAAAGAGATTTGAGATGGCTGACAAACAAAACCACGCACTAGCCTAGTTTTTATATCCTGATCATTTACCGTCCTAAAACTCCCTCTCTTCATAACGCCATCAATCGTCAAGATATAAATATTAACAAAGTTAAACAAAGTTGAAAGGTGGGCTATCTTTTTGGATCCATGTCCCAAGAATTTTAGCAATAAAACCCGAGAACATAAGGAACACACTAGAACATAATGTCCTTTTTGCTTCCTCGCCTTTTTTTCAATTAAACATCTGAAAAAATTGGCCCCGTATCTGCATGTTACACTGCAAATGTCGTCGAAAGACCATAGTCTTGCGTCTGGATAGTGAGAACAAAACGTTTATTTGATGTTCTACGCAAGAAAACTGGTGAATGGTATTCTGGAGGCGCTGCATTAGAGTGCCTCGAGCATGCAGCGATAGCGAACGAGCGCATCAGCTCACGGAACACGTGAGACATGATAATTGATTGATTGATATGTGGGGTTTAACTTCCCAAAACCACTATATGATTATGAGAGACGCCGTAGTGGAGGGCTCCGGAAATTGAGACCACCTGGGGTTCCTTAACGTGCACCTAAATCTGAGCACACGGGCCTACAACATTTCCGCCTAAATCGGAAATGCAGCCGCCGCAGCCGGGATTCGAACCCGCGCCCTGCGGGTCAGCAGCCGAGTACCTTAGCCACTAGACCACCGCGGCGGGGCGACGTGAGACATGAGTGCTATCTGGGAGTTATCTTGATAAACGAAGCGCGCGCGTTCTGTGCGCCTGTCTCGGAGGTGGTAAGATGTAGAACGCAAGGCGACGGGTAGGTGCCACCACTTTGTTGTCTTAGCGAAGCATTGGAAACACTTGCCTTTTTGTGCAAGCGTTGCACGGTCAGCGCATCGTGATAAAGGCTATGGTCTTTAGAATTACTTATGTGTGCATTTTCTAGTAAGAGACACACATTCATAATATTGTCGTGCTGTTATGGTGCCTTAGATATGCGCAATGATGGCTTTTTAATTGACAATCGCACAAGTAAAAAAGCTGAATCGTGAGCAATATTCGTGGGCGCTGCGGATGAGGTCGGCCGTTTTGAGTATTGCTTGGCCACGTTTGTGCGGTTTAGGGTTCATTTAGGTGTGGACTAACAGACAAACATACAGACAGACAAACAGACAGACAGACCAAAATATTTGCATCGAAGGTCCCCAGAAAAGACTATCGTCTTTAAAATAAACAATTACCAACCAAGAAGTGTACCTTCTTGCAAACTTATCGCCATTTCATCGCTACCCTACCTTCTCATTCTCAGTCCTTCCAAAAAAAAAACACTGCATGTGGTTCACGAGATGTGGAGAGTGCAAAAGAAAAACAAAGCGTGTGCATTATTTTCTCGTTCCCTTTCTCGCCTTCCGGCACACTTCGCGATGCATGAAGTATCTCCCGTGTCATCCGTATTGTCCATACTCTTAATTTGTCCATATAAGCGAAATATTAGGCATTATTTGACCTCTGCGATGCATACCCGCGCCGCCACCCATCCTTTCCTCCTTGTCTTGCGCGACAATGGTGCACGATCACCACAGTTCATTTCATTTTGTGTGTTTCCGATTGCGCAAGCGGCGATAACAGCGTGTAACTGACAAGAACAAAATCGTGATGCGCTCAGCACTTAGTGCTGGCATTGTACGCCGGTGGTTCTGAAATATTTGGCGAGAAGAAGGTACCGCTTCAGAAAGTGTCGCGAAGGCAAAAAAAGAAACTACTCCTTGGAATCTTAACACGAGGTGGTGACAAAATCTTTAAATCGATTGTGCTCAAGGGAAAAGATTTGATGGGATGATGCATTTACGTAGTTTGGAAAGCCTAATTATCTGTATTATGTTTGGTCAGCGCAGCACTGTTTTCAAAAGAAGCTTGTTGGTTGTACGTAGGTGGAAGAGAAATTGTTCGGTACGGTGCTCGGAATTTGCTATATTGACTTTCTTTTACCGCGAAAGCCGCGTTAGCGTCAGAACCCAATTCATGTGCGGCACTGTATCTGCCACCACTGCTACCACCACTGCCGGTATCCGCAACCAATATAGCAAGAAATAAAAAACTGTATATAGAAACATTGAGGGCGCAATAGCATTCAAACCCGGATCTGCTGCGTGCCAGCCCAGCATTCTACCGCTGAGCGACGTTGGTGTTTAAAGTTCATTTCAAATCTGGCCTTAGGCAACCTCGATATCTGGAAAGGAATCGCGCTTCTATGAGTAACAAAGTGTTTAGAACATCGAAAGAACAACCAGGCGTCACAAAATGCGAATTGCGTAAACAGTGGGTCGTCCTATCATCCAACGCATTACAATATATTGTTCTTGTTCACCTAATAACTGTGGCGCATACCCACATCAGGCATAATTTTTCATCGTGGTCAGCCACTGCATGAAAGTCCTGCACCATAACACGCTTCCCCAAAGAATGACGAAGGACAGCATAGTGAATGCAAGCCTACTACACAAACATTAAGATTATTTATGGCTTAGCGGGTACCAAGCAGGTGCGCTTGTAGCAGGTACTCAAAGGCTGTTAGGAAAAAGCTCTGAAAGGTCGCTCTTCAAGCTTTCCCTGTGACAGTGCTGCGCGTTTTGCACAGACATGGCGTTTTTATTGGTGCACAATTTCTAACTAGTGAAAATGGTGACAAATCCCCGGCATTGCGGGAACAGACATCATGCGAAGCAGTCGGCGAGTAGCTGCGTACACGTTATTAATAAATGCGAAGCCGCTCTGTGACTCACGTGTGTAACGCCATACGTACATGCGTCCGTACGGCTAAACGCTTCCCTCGTAGGTGCGGGCTTACGTCAGTCTTTCCCTTCTCACCGCTCACCGCAGCGCTCACCGCTCACCGCAGCGCTCACCGCTCACCGCAGCGCTCGCAGCGGCCACCTCTTCCGCCCACTCGCAACACTTCTCCCTCGCTTCACTCTCTTCACCACTCGCAATGCTCGACCGTACGTCGAGTGCACGGTCAAGTTGAAACAGTCTTTTGGCTGGTTTATCAGGGATGCAATGAAGGATGGACCGAGCCTCTCGAGCAGACGAGTTTGCTCCGAGCTCGCTTGTGGTGGTCATGTCATGAAGACTGTGCGGAGCGCGTGATATCAGCGTTGATAAAAATGGCTACACGAACGCGCGTGGTATTGGAAGCACACGTGCAACAATTGCGGCAGTTATCAAAGAAACACCATGTGTGAGCACGTTGGCGCCGCCACCCACTCTATATTTTAGCAGTGCAGCGACGTCAGCTTGATTGTCATGCTCAATTTTTGCCAACTCAACACGCGCCCCCCAAAGGCGTGTTCGTGGGCGTATGTCGTTTTTCACACATGTTCTTTCCTTCCGCTTGCAGCATGGAAATTTCCACTCTAAAAAGCAGCATGGGTGCACACGCAGAACTCCCGTGCTGCTCGTTTCACTTCTATCAAGTATGTGCAGATAAATACAAGGACAAGTGGTCTTTAGGGGCGCATGCATCTTGTCGGCAACACGGCTGTGATCAGATATGTTGTGAGCGTGGTGAAATTGAATGCGAGACATCGTAGCCACTTGGTAATATCACTTTTACTTCGTCGTGCGTGTGTGCATCGTCTGTGCGATAAAGCTGATAGATTAATCGTGCCGCTCGACGTGAGTACTGCTCCTCAGAAGGCGCACACGTGGTGGGTGTACCCGATACTCGCCGCGGGCTGCTATAAACCAAATTTATGGACGCGTGAACTCAGACACAGACTCGCTAATTCTGAGAAGGCCCGAGTTCAACTCGGGACTGCTATGGTGCCGGTGTGACTGTCAAGCGTTGGTGTAGTGAACGCAAAGCGGCAGCTTCTTTGCATATAAAATAATTCGGTGAGCTTACACTACTTGAGCAAGGCTGAAGCAATAGAGGAGTTCGTGATAACTGTGGCGCAAACCTAACTTTTTGCAGGTTTTTAAGTTGGCTGTCTAAATATATGCGCGGTCGGCTTCGAAGGGAAGACCGTATCAGTTCTGTCTTAATTTTGATTGTAGTATTTGGCTGAGGCCTAACGATCCTTACACTGAGCTGTCTTGTCTTCAATGATAAGGTTTCTATTGGAAAGAACACTATCTTGGGCCCAATTACCGTGGCCATTAACAGTATCGAGCTATTGAACGTTATCCTGATTAGCACGACGCTAATTGTCATCAAATAGGTAAGGGCTAATTAGCATGGTTTTACTGAGCCTGCTAATAAATAACGTCCCGTTAATTGGCGTGGTGTAGTTAGCTCATCAACTAGCATGCTTTAGTTAGCCTGGTTCTAGCTTTACATGACTTCATTAGCACGGTCTTCTTGAGATGTGGCTCAACTATCTTGGCTCTACCATGACCTGCCGTAATTATCTTGGTCATAGCATGTCGTGGACTAACTGGCCAAGTATACCATGCAGCTAAAAAAATCTGAGCATATATCAACGGAGTGAATGATGATGAGTGGGACGAAGCTCCGGAGGGTTTATCGTGAATGATGATGAGTGGGGCGAGACTTCAGTGGGTCTATCCGTATAAACTGTGAATCGGCAATTTATCTGTCCGTTCGTCCGTCCGTCCGTCCGCCCGCCCACACTTGCTGAGTGAGTCATTAACCATGTAGTCCCGTCCCACAAGCTAGGAGGGACAGACCCGCGGCTTTAGGAGCTTCGCCATTAACAGCTAATTTACCGGCCGCACGTGCTCGGATGCTAGCGGGCGATGACAACGACGACGTGCACCAGCTGATCAGCGCACTAGAATGTACAGGCTGACCATAAAGATTAACACATGGCCTCATGCTTAGGTGTGGTCGCGATGTTGTGTGATGCTCGGCCGGTACTGATCTCAGGGGCCGCCATGCTAGTTATTCTAAAACAGACTTAGTGCAGGCATTAAAAGCTTCAACATCAAATTAAACACCCCGTGCCTTTAGAAAAATTTGATCACAAAATGTTTCTCACACTTTGATTGCATGGTTGCACTTCTGCCCTTAGTAGAGCGACTAACAAATGAAACAAGATGCCTTTGGTTTGAAAACACCACCCAACTTAGTCGACCATCCTTGCCGCGATGACTAGTTCCATCGTAACCAATGAATGCAGCGCGCTGAGGGGTGGATTTGACTTTTCCGTTCCGTTGGCTCGTTCTTAAGGGGGTGTCATCGGAGACCGGGAAGATGCCGAGTTTCGCGAAACTCAGCCGATCCTGCATGGCACCTCTGCGATAAAACTCACACGAAATGTAATCCACCTACAGTGTCACTGCGTTTCAAACAAACGTTTACTCGAGTGATTGAACGCTACACAGTTTCGCTTCAAACCATTCTTCCAGCACCCGCGGCGACGCCCACTTAAACCAGGTAAACGTTATAGACACCGCTGCTGCTTCACATCCCATCAAGGTTCCCCTCGGGGAGATGATCTATAATGTTTTCCTTGGCTTTGTGCCAAGAATGAGCAGCTTCATTGAAGCCTGATGATAAATTCTAATGGCAGGTCCACATCCAATTTTTCTGCGTTGAGTAGAGCAGTCCCATTAAAATGGCATAGTGGGACCGTGAACTGCGCATTCCAGAGGCAGGTTGAGAGCAACCGCATGTCAGTAGATTGCACCTTCGAGCAATAATTCATACCACGCCGAAATCAGTGAATTTGCCCGGATATTTGTTCGGCGTATGCTGTACGCCCACCTTTCATTCTATCACGGCCGGATATTCACAGTCTCGGGCAGCTGTGGACGACACGCTTCCCACGCCTTCGTTAGATTTCCGTGTACTGACGATTCCCATCGAGATGCACGCGTTCGAATCTTATAATTGGCGAGAGCAATCCCATGGCATCTACGCACTCTACTCGTGATACGGCCGGGCGCTGGCAATGTGCCATTGAAATTCAACATCTAAAGGTTCCCTAGATGATTGCGTGTTTTGTGCTCTCTAGCTCAAGGACTAAACAGGCGTATAAATTGTAGCGAGATGTAAGAAGTAAAATCTGCACTCGATTATGTACAGACATCAGTTTTATTCAAGCGAAGATAAAGCGTTGTTATGTGTGTGTGTGTGTGTGTGTGTGTGTGTGTGTGTGTGTGTGTGTGTGTGTGTGTGTGTGTGGAAATATAAACTAGGTTAGTCTGTATAGTCATCGCAAAAATTTTTTAGGGGAGCACGCACTGCTCGAGAGGTTCTAGCATAATGCGATGGCACTTGCGCTTTACGAATGTGCTGTTCTCTAATGTTGGCATAATGGGACTGAGAAAAATGCACCACTGAGAAAGGCAGGTAATGAAAATTGCATGTGCACTCATTTTTCACAAAAAGGAAAGACAGCAGACGATGACTTTGTTTTTAGTTCCAGTGGTCCAAGGTCGGAAATCGCCCATACAATGGGTGCCCTCCTAAGCGAAAATGCACTTAATTTTGCTGAGCACCTGGTTGAAATCGCGCTCTTGCTTATTTCGCCGGTTGGTACCCGGTGGTACTACTTCTCCGCCCCCCCCCCCGAGTTTTGGTTGGTGCTCAGCATGGAGAAAGAAAATCATTGGTGAAAGCATGACGTCACACAGCCAGCCTCTGCAAGCCGCACCGTTTTGAAGCCAGCAGTGTCGGCACAACATGTGATCTTTTCCGGCAAGATCACGCTAGTAGCGAGAGTGGGGGTTATAGCGCCCGGTAGCATTTATTTGATAGAGTGCTTCTTCGGCGCAGACCGGCTGGCTGACGCTGGAGGTGCAAAAGAGGAACGCCACCGAGACTACTAAATTACACAGCACGCTCTAACGCTTGGATCGCCTGTTGGGCCAACATGACAGACTTAACTTGCGGGCCGTAATACTGTTTGCTTTTTTTCCTCCTACTCCAAGGTGCCCAGGTACTTAAGCGCTGGGTCCCGATACGACCAAGAGCCATCACAGAGCCTTATTGCGCCAATTTTTTATGAGTGTCCAAAAACAACATAGCGCATCATCGGCGTATGGCTCTACCTTGTAGGAAGAACCAGTGGCTTTCCGGTCGGCATTGGTAATCGAACCTGCTACCTATACCATTTAAAGCAGCCGCTCATCCATGTAGCCATCTCTTCAGGTAATCTTGTAGATATAAAATTATTTCTGATCTGAAAGTACGAAGTCAAATAAACGTAATTACTTTTTTTACAGAGCATACTCACTCATACGGCTTGAGGGCTTATTATACTTGCGAGGTCTCTCAATGGAGCAGTCATACGCGAGTCCTTTCTTCCCTGCTCCTAGCAATAATGAAATTCTTGACCGCTCTTCCCTGGAAATGCTCTCGTTGGACGAGAGGGCCTGCGTGAACAGAATGCCTCCCTGCCGCAATGAATGAGCGTGGCCGCTGACGTGATCGCCCCTAAGCCTCTGCACTCATGCGTGTATCAAACGTCCACCGAATAGCACTGTCCCCACTGTTCGGAGTAGCAAATAGTGCATGAGTATAATAGCGAGAGCGAGGGCCCTGAAGGGTTTACGAAAGAGATTATTTCGGGGATCAGGCCCACGTTAATCCTCATTAGCACTCTTGGCCTGCTCGCCTCCTGGGATGATGCCCCACAGCCCCGCGTACAAGCTGTCGCTTCAGCATAGTGCATAACATCAGCTTCGCCTGGCCGGCGTGAGGCGCCCGTTCCAGCTGTCAGCTGGCGCTAAACGAATTACGTTTCACTCCCGAGATGACGTCTGCGGCTACCCTCATAACGAGAATTGGTTGAATGTGTGGCAGTACCACTGTGGTTAGGCACGTCGTTTGGCGTGGTCCTGACGATTACATTTTCTCCCACTAACTTGGGATGCTTGATTTAACTTGGGATAGCATTTGTGGATTATTAATGATCTTAGGAGCTCTAAGTAGGTCGCTAATAAAGTTGTGTTTGGTGGTTAGGGAATTTTACTGTCGCTGGTGCTTTACAGCGCCGGCGTCGAGGTGATCAAGTGATGCGAAAAATGGGTGAAGCTTCACTAAGCCGCGCAAGGCTCAATGCAAAGAATAATTTTGTTAAGATCACATTCAAAAAATTTCAACACTAGTCTGGTTGCTCTTAAATTGTTTCTAGGCCTTAGCTAGGTGATGGAGGTTGTTTCTAGGTTGCATCTAGGTCATTACCAGGCTGTAGCAAGGTTATTATAAGTTGTTTACATGTTGACTCTCACAGCAGAGTGCTTATAGTTGGACGAAATACCGTCACATACACGAAATAGTTGTCTATTAAAAATGTAGAGAGAGCAACTCACGCTGAGAGCAAGCGTTCGCTCATCCCGTAGATTTACGACTACGGCATCGTTGGCGTAGGCCTTCTATCGCATGAGTACCATTGCGCAGCCATCTTTACCTTTCTCGTTCCCCATGATTCGGTCGTTATACGTACTCAGGGTATTTGAAGCACCACCGTTGCTCCATAGAAACATACCTTAAAGACTTAGAAGAGCCACCACACATTGACAGTGGCTTGGGAAGAGAGAAACAGGATCATGGAAGAAAGGATAGGTGGGAGTGTAGGAATGCTAATTTACCACGGAGACACTTGGAATAAAGTGAAACAGAAGCGTTGAAATCACTTCTGGATTTTGGGCACAGTAGATGGAAAGAAAACGTGGCTAAAGGTAGCCTACTTGTGAACGGGAAATAGCTACATAGGAAAAATAAGGTGATAGTGAATTGCATAAGCATGAATATTAGGAAAATTGGTAATAGACCCGAAATTATTTTTCTAGTGGACATGAATGCCCACATACATGACATTGACGGATATTTAGGCACCAATATTATTAAGAAGTTATTGGTATAAATGTGCTAGAAATGCAATCGTAAGGAAGCTAACACGAGGCCTAAATCTGATAGGCAGATCACGTGGGAAGTCGGAAAGAAGGAATGTACTACGGATTATTGGCTCATGACTGAAGGAATTCATCACAAATTTACCACTGAAAGAAATGAGAATAGGAGAGGACAGAACTAATATACAGGGTAGTAATCATAAGTGCATAACTATACTAATAGAATAGAAATCAGGATATAGGACCATAAAATTCAGGTCTGGCAGCTCATGCTGGAATAGCAAGCAGTAGGAAACATAGCAGAAAAAACAAAGAAGCATTAGGGAAGATACCGGCAAGTAGTGGCAGCATTTATACTGATCTGTCAAATATGTAATGATGAAAGAGATAGGGACGAAAATGAAACTATTTTCTAGAAAGAAAACTGAAGGCCAAAGATAGGTAGGATAAGAAAATCCAGGAAATGATCGAAAGTGACGTAAAGCATCGAAAGTGACGTAAAGCATGTTTGTAGTTGGAAGCGCTAAATACATCAGTGTAAAACACTCCAATTCTCGCAGTATATATAACAGACAAATGTGTTCACGTGGTATAAACAAACGAAAATTGCGTGATGTGTATAATAACCACATTTACCAAGGATACAATGGTCCTTTATGTAATTCGCTGTGCAATGAAAAAAGCGTTTGCCGGTTTGTTTACTAAATGGTGCCACCATCCTTGTACCTTATCAACATTTGGGAGAGGAATTGTGCGGCGTGCGGCCGATTCCACCAGCTCGCTTGCGCCACGTCATCCTTGTTTTTTGCTGCCTTCAGCCAACAACTCGACTTTGTATGACTGTCTTTCACTGCGATGCAACACAGATCCGTCAAACAGAAAAAAATTTCAGGGCTTACTGTCGCATGCGTTGGCGAGTGCGAGCATACATCACCTCAAAGCTGAGTAACGGTTCATCATGGCGGTACCCGTGTAGGTATATGTTTTAATTCATCGCCCTATGGGCAGCTCTTTCTCTAGAATCTGTATATTAACTGTATGCAAGCAATCATATTGCGGAGCATTGTTACTTATCTAAAGCGATCGCAAGTGACATAGCTCCAGCAGCAAATATGGCTTAGTCAACCAATAATGCCGCTGAGCACCCCGCTGTTATTCGTTTAGTCGTCACTACACCAAGCGAAGACTACAATCACTATGAAAAATGTGAAAAAGAAGCAACGCTCCGTTATTCGTTTCGTGGGCTGCATGACCACAAAAGCGCGCTGCATAAGCGTAAGAGTCAAGAGTATGCACAAGGATTCCGTGAGCGTAGCTCCGGATGTGTGCATAGGACGTCTCCACTGCGGCGCCAGATATTCTGTTCACGGAGCAGTGGGATTCTGCTCTCGCGTGTGAATCTAGCTTATTCAGCAGCCCTTAAGGAGACACGGCGCAACGTCGAAGAGGTTTACATGCCACCACTGCTTTCAGCTGCCGCGGCAACGCGAATGAGTAGTGGTGGTGGTGGTAGTGATTAGAAGAGGAGAAAGGCACCTAATTTCAGCAGCCTGGTAGTGAGCACGGCGCAGTGCCTGCGGGGAAGGAAAATGGGAGAAAAGTAGAAAGAAGAAAAAAAGATTATGGGAGCAGTAGCACGGTCATCATCAGCACGAACAGCAGTCCGGAAGCAAAGGGAGGGGTGGCAAGGGGCCCGTTCTCAGCGGAACGCCAGGATTCCCGTCTCGTCCAGGAACTCCACCAGGTACCGGAGCGCTAGTAGATGGGGACAAGATGGAAACAGCAGGTGCTCCAGGGTGGTGGCAGAAAGGCCATGTCTCCGGTAGGCGGCGCTGACCCTCGAGCGTTCCTCGAGCGTTAGGCAGGGGTGCCCCCTGTCACCCTTATTATTCATGATGTACCTACAAGGATTAGAGGCAAAATTAGAGGGAAGTGGACTGGGCTTCAACCTCTCTTTAGTCAAACAAGGAAAACTTATTGATCAGGCACTACCAGCATTAATATACGCAGACGATATAGTGCTAATGGCCAACAACAAGGAAAATTTGCAGAGATTGATGAACATCTGCGGTAATAAGGTAGATAGGTTACATTTTAGATTCAGTAAGGAAAAATCAGCAGTCATAATTTTCAAGGACAACGAAGGTAGTGAGCATAAAATACAGGAGGTCACGCTAGAGTTAACAGATAAATACAAATATTTGGGCGTATGGATAAGCAATGGGACCGAGTATCTGAGGAAACACGAAATATACGTGACTACTAAAGGTAACAGGAATACAGCAGTCATGAAAAATAGGGCACTGTGGAATTACAATAGGTATGATGTTGTGAGAGGAATATGGAAAGAGGTCATGGTTCCTGGGCTGACGTTCGACAATGCGGTCTTGTGCATGAGATCAGAAGTTCAAGCAAAATAAGAAATTAAGCAACGTGGAATAGGTAGGCTTGCTTTAGGAGCTCACGGGAATACACCAAATCAGGGAGTACAAGGTGATATGGGATGGACATCATTTGAGAGCAGGGAAGCTAGCAGCAAGATAAAATTTGAGAAGCGATTGAGAGAAATGGGGGAAGAGCGTTGGGCTAGGAAGGTTTTCAGCTACTTGTACATGAAGATTGTCGATACAAAATGGAGGAAGCGAACCAGGAAGTTGACTGGTAAATACTTAGAAAACAGCAGGTGGCCAAACCAAAAAGAACTATCGGTTAAGAAGAAAGTGAAGGAAACCGAGACTGACATGTGGAGAATGGGCATGATTAAGAAGTCCGCACTTGAGATCTATCGAACTTTTAAGCAGGAAATTGCGAAGGAAAGGATATATAATAATACTCGGGGTAGTTCTTCACTGTTTGTGGCCAGGACGAGAGTACTGCGAACCAAGACATATCGGGCCAAACACGAAGGGGTAGACACAGTATGCAGTGCGTGTGGAGAGGAAGAAGAAACTGCCGAACACTTGAAAATGTCCTGTAAAGGGCTTCACCCTATAGTTCAGGATGATGGCGAGAGTTTTTCAAAGCACTGGGGTTTAGGGACCGGGCGGGCAAAATAAACTTCAAGCGGGTAGACTTGACTAGAAGGAGGTTATCTGATTGGTGGCTAAAGTCAAGGCACGAGTGAAAATTAAACTCTTCACTGCAAAGTACGAATCCTTAAAGTCACTTTTTATGGGAAAAAAATAAATATAGTTTTTGGTTGATTAGGTATTACGGCTTGGTGGCGCTAGCCACCGCCCGATCTAAAGGGTACAGCCATATCCATCCATCCATCCATCCATCCATCCTGGGCAAGGCGGGCAGGCACAGAGAAGGTGCTCGAGGGTCTCGGTGTCGCCGCAGCGGCTGCAGGCTGGGGAGGCACAGCGTCTCTTGAGGTAGCAATAGGCCACGGTCCACACGCACCTGGTCTGCAGCCGCAGCAGGTCGGCTCGTTCTCTCCTGGTAAGAAGGAGTGGGAAGATGATAAAAAGGGTGCCTCTACAGAAAGTGGGGCAGTGTATTCTGAGGGTGCGTCGCCTGTAGAAAAATCACCTATAAAGGAGATTTATTAAGCAGAAAGGTTGGTGCTTGGAAGGCTTGGAAGGCGATGCACCAGCCGCAATTTCCGAGCTCGAGCCGCTGCTGCACACTCGATGCTGCTGCCGCTGCTGCACACTCGATGCTGCTGCCTCTGCGCCGGAGTACTTCCTCTTCTTTACAATGGCCCCACGGAGAAAAAAAAGGAGCCATCCTGGCGACTTAGTCCTGTGCAGGCGGCGTTGAACCGTGGTATTGCTTGAGCCTCTGTACGTGTACAACCTCGCGGTTGCGACGTCGCAAGTCTGATGGTGGCGTAAGAGGCTCAATGAGGTAGTTTACTGGCGAAGTTTGTTCGACAATACGATATGGCCCATCGTACTTTGGCAGAAGTTTGGAAGAGAGCCCAGGTGTGTGATGCGGCACTGACAGCCATACAAGAGAACCCGGAAGAAAAACGGGAGTTGAGGTCTGGGCATCACGAATTGCCTTTTGCCTGTTTTGGTCATCGCAGGTAAAGCGACGAGCTAACTGGCGGCATTCTTCTGCGTGTCTGGCGGCGTCCAAGATCGGTAGGCACTCGGACGCGTCTGGTCGATAGGGCAAAATGGTGTCGATGGTGTGGGAGGGGTGACGGCCGTAGAGGAGGTAAAAAGGGGAGAAGCCTGTTGTCGCTTGCGTTGCCGTATTGTAGGCGTATGTAATGAATGGGAGAACTAAGTCCCAGTTAGAGTGGTCAGGCGTCACATACATAGATAGCATGTCACCGAGAGTACGATTAAAGCGCTCGGTAGCCCCATTGGTTTGTGGGTGGTAAGCGGTACATGTGCGATGTACAATAGCACACTCAGCGAGCAATTTTTCAATGACCTCGGACAAGAAGGCGCGGCCGCGGTCACTGAGAAGTTCTTGAGGGCCTCCATGACGCAACACAAAATGACGTAGTAGGAAAGTGGCAACCTCTTGTGCTGTAGCCGTTTTAAGAGCAGCGGTCTCAGCATAGCGCGTTAGGTGGTCGATAGCAACTATTATCCACCTGTTGCCAGTCGGAGTCAATGGAAGTGGCCCATAAATATCTATTCCAACCCGTTCGAAGGGTCGGGAAGGGCATGGTAAAGGCTGCAGTTCACCGGCGGAGGCGTGTGGTGGAGTTTTTCGGCGCTGGCATTCGGCACAAGAGCGGACGAAGTTGCGGACGAAGGTATACATGCCACGCCAGTAGTAGCGATGTCGAAGCCTTTCGTAGGTCTTGAAGACTCCTGCGTGGCCACATTGTGGGTCAGCGTGAAAAGAGGAACAAATCTGCGACCTCAGGGTTCGTGGAACGACGAGCAGCCACTTGCGTCCCTCTGGTGCGTAGTTACGTCGATAGAGAAGCGTGTCACGTATCGAGAAGTGTGGAACTTGGCGCCGAAGCGTTCGCGTCTTTGGGAGTTCAGAAGTGTCGGAGAGATGATTGAGGAGAGACGCAGTCCACGGGTCATTGCGTTGTTCGATAGCAATGGTGTCAAAGTCAAGCGATGACAATGTGGAATCGCAAGCGGAGTCAGCTGTGGCTTTCTGGGACAGGGGGGAACGGGAAAGGGCGTCGGCGTCAGCATGCTTCCGTCCTGACCGATAAACCACGCGTATGTCGTAATCTTGAATTTTCAACGCCCAGCGAGCGAGGCGGCCAGATGGGTCTTTTAACGTCGAAAGCCAGCACAGCGC
The DNA here is from genome assembly GCF_043290135.1 of Rhipicephalus microplus. Lineage (NCBI taxonomy): Eukaryota > Metazoa > Arthropoda > Arachnida > Ixodida > Ixodidae > Rhipicephalus > Rhipicephalus microplus. The sequence continues at coordinate 196,280,821 of NC_134702.1, forward strand.
GTGGTGGTCGGTCACGACGTCAAAAGAACGACCATATAGATATGGGCGAAACTTTCCAAGGGCCCACACAATGGCCAAGCACTCCTTTTCTGTGACGCTGTAGTTGCTCTCAGCCTTGGTAAGTGTGCGACTAGCGTATGCCACGACGTATTCCTGATGTTCCGGTTTACGCTGTGCGAGCACGGCACCCAGGCCTACACCACTGGCGTCGGTGTGGATTTCAGTTGGCGCTTCAGGATCGAAATGGCGTAGAATTGGTGGCGTCGTAAGAAGCCGTCGCAGGGTGTTGAAAGCCTCGTCGCAGGCAGGGGACCACGATAAGAGGTCTTTACAGCTGCTGAGAAGTTGCGTGAGAGGTGATATGATAGACGCGAAGTTTCGGACGAATCGCCGGAAATACGAACACAAGCCGATGAAACTTCGAAGTTCTTTGATGGTGGCAGGTTTAGGAAACGCCGTAACAGCTCGCAATTTCTCGGGATCCGGGAGGATGCCTTCCTTGGAAACAACGTGGCCCAAAATGTTCAGTTGACGCATGGCAAATCGACATTTTTTGAGATTTAATTGCAAACCGGCGTTAGTTAAGCAAGTAAGGACGTGCTGAAGGCGACGTAAGTGTGTGTCAAAGTTAGGGGCGAATACCACGATATCATCGAGGTAACACAAGCATATCTTCCATTTTAGTCCACGCAGGATGTTGTCCATCATTCGTTCGAACGTTGCAGGTGCATTGCAAAGTCCGAAGGGCATGACGGTGAATTCATATAAGCCGTCTGGCGTGACAAAAGCGGTTTTGGGGCGATCGGCCTCCGCCATAGGCACCTGCCAGTAGCCTGACCGCAAGTCTAACGAGGAAAAGAACTCGGCACCCTGCAAACTGTCCAAAGCATCGTCAATGCGCGGTAGTGGATAGACATCCTTCAGCGTGATCTTGTTCAATCGCCGGAAATCGACACAGAAACGAATAGAACCGTCTTTCTTTTTGACGAGAACCACCGGAGACGCCCATGGGCTCTGTGAAGGTCGAATGACGCCTCTGCGAAGCATGTCGTCTACTTGGTCAGCAATGACGCGGCGTTCTGTAGCGGACACGCGATATGGTCGTTGTCGCAGCGGTGAGTGGGACCCAGTGTCGATGTGGTGTTCTACTGCTAAGGCACGGCCGAGAGATGTTTGTTCAACGTCGAAAGAGTGGCGGTAGCTCTCAAGAATGGTGAGGAGTTGTGAACGCTGCGAAGATGTCAAATCTGCAGAGATGAATGGTTGAAATATGTTTGCCGACGTTGAGTCAGGCGCTGAGACGACAGCCAGTTCACAGACGGAGGTAGAAGGCACCTCATCGGGGGCGGATATAATTCTGGAAGAACTGATTGTCTCGACGTGGCCAAGGCACTCGCGACAAAGTAGAGATAAAGACGACGACTCATGATTATAAATTGGCATTGTGGTTGACCCTTCTACAAGATCGAGAGCAGCAAAAGGCAGGGGGAGAGCTCTTCGGGCGACGAATATTGGAGATGGTGTGAAGAAGACCGTGCCGTCGGATATGGCGCTGCATGAAACTGGCACGAACGCAAAAGAGCATGGAGGGATGTAGGTGTCATCGCTAACGACAAGTTTAGCGGCAAACTGGGTGTCGACGGACGCTTGGTCATCCAGTGAGCAAAATTCGACCTCAGCCCTAGCACAGTCGATTACGGCGTTATGACGCGACAAAAAGTCCCATCCCAAAATAATATTATGGGAGCATGATGAAAGAACAACGAACTCTATCGTATACAGAACGTCCTGAATTGTCACGCGGGCTGTACATACTGCGGTCGGTTGAACAGGTTGAGCACTGGCTGTGCGAAGCGATAATCCGGAGAAAGGCGTCGTAACCTTACGAATTGAGCGGCAAAATCCAGCATCTATTACCGAAACAGCTGCACCGGTATCTACAAGAGCGACAGTAGGGATATTTTCGACGAACACATCAATAACATTGGTAGGTGACAAATGAGGACTTGGGCAAACCGAAACTTGCGCAGTTCTTGCCTCAGGAACTGCGTCGTCTAGTTTTCCTCCTCGTTAGGTGCGGGCCGTCGACGCATAGGAGAAGGCGAGCGGCGGCGTGGAGAGGGTGAGCGAAGACGTCCCGGCCGAGGGCGGTGGTCGTCCTGGTAGCGGGCTGGCATTGGAGTGGAGGAACCGTATCGCGCGTTGGAGTCAAGCGGGAAGAAAGGCTCACGGCGGTTTTCATTGGTGATATGCGTCCGGCGGCGGCAATACCTTGCGACGTGTCCGGGGTATCGACAAGTGTAACATATCGGGCGATTATCGAGGGTGCGCCACGGGTTGGCGGTGTTAGTGCTGGTCCAGTGAACTGGAGCTGGGGGATAGCTCGCGCGAGGCTGGAACGGAGGCGCAGGCGCCTTGCGAGTTGGCATGGCTGCAGCCGCGGCGTAGGTGAGAGGAGCAGCCACAAGATTAGGCTCGCGAGCAGCTGGTAAGGCCTCGGCGACCTCTCCTTGAATGACGTCACGTAGAGACAATGGTAAAGTTGTGGTAGCTTCTGGTGTGAAAGGCACCAAGGAAAGCTGTCGTGCAACTTCTTCGCGGACAAATGCTTTTATTTCGGCCATTAGTGACGCGTGGTCACGACCACTGATCGCACTAGACAGCGATGCCAAATCGTGCGCTGGAGGACGTCTTGTCAGCGCTCGCTGCTTCCGCAATTCATCGTAGCTTTGGCAGAGGCTAATTACGTCGTTAACAGTAGTCGGGCTTTTCGCCAAGAGCATTTGAAAAGCGTCGTCGTCAATCCCTTTGAGGATGTGCTTACATTTTTCAGCTTCCGTCATTTCGGCGTTCACGCGTCTGCACAAATCGACGACGTCCTCTATGTAACTTGTAAAGGTTTCACCCGTTTCTTGTGCGCGTGTGCGTAAACGTTGCTCGGCACGAAGTTTTCGGACGGCAGGTCGATCGAAGACTGCTACAATCGACGTTTTAAATTGCGGCCACGTTCGGACGTCTGCCTGGTGGTTTCTAAGCCAAAGGCTGGCTACACCCGCGAGATAGAACGAAACGCGTGTCAACTTGTCCGCGTCCGTCCATCTGTTTAAAGCGCTCACCCGTTCAAAAGTCGAGAGCCACTCTTCAACGTCGTTGTCATCTGTTCCACTGAAGATTGGAGGCTCCCGCTGAGGAACACTGCCTGGACAGGTGGCCGGAAGAGATGGAAGCGTCTGCTGATCGGCGTCCGGCATAGCAGAAGGTAGCCGTCGAGAACGGAGTTCCAGGATGGTAGCGGGAAGGTGTAAGGGACGGTACCCCGCACCTCCACCAATTATAAAGGAGATTTATTAAGCAGAAAGGTTGGTGCTTGGAAGGCTTGGAAGGCGATGCACCAGCCGCAATTTCCGAGCTCGAGCCGCTGCTGCACACTCGATGCTGCTGCCGCTGCTGCACACTCGATGCTGCTGCCTCTGCGCCGGAGTACTTCCTCTTCTTTACACACCGGATGCCTAAGACGCAGTAGCAAGAGCGCTGAGAGCAGTGTGCGACCTCTCTCCTTCTTCGCTACTGTTGTCGCGGTCACCTCAGTCCTCCTGTCCCCGCACAGGCAGACATAGTTGCGCGGACAACGTTGGCAGACCGTGCTCTAGAAAACCACACCCTAGTGAAGAGGAAGCAAACGGCAATACCACTGGACGTTAAGCTTAGCATTGCGAGAGAGCACAACACCGGTGAGAAAGTGATCAGCTTGGTGCGCAAGTGTGGCCTGGTGTGTGTAATCGACAATATCCTGCATCATTCACAATGCAGTATCAGCGGTGCTAGCCACGCATTAAATGACGGCTGAAAAAGCGTTAGGCGTCGAGCCTACAAAGACGTGGAGGTTGTGCTGTACTAGTGGTTTTTAATCGCTCAACCTATAGTCAGTGGTCCTATTTGGTGGCGGAGGCGAACAGGTTCGCGTACTCCAGGTGAAGATATTCTAACTGGGAACAACTAGGACCCGTTCAAGTGGTTTATGGACAAATTCCCAGTGCGGACAAGTTCTCAGTTGGTTCTAACTGGGACCTGTTAGCAATTGGTCCCCACTAGGAATTTCAGTTCCATTTGGGACCTGTTTGCAACTGGTCCCCACTAGAAATTTGAGCATAAACCACTTTAACTGGTCCCAGTTGAAACCAACTGGCAACTGGTCTCCTCTGGGAGTTTGACCATAAATCACTTGAACTAGTCGCAATCGTTTCCAGTTGCCAGTGTACCCGTGCGGTTCATATTGACAAGGAATCTTGGCGTTGAAATTGGACTTCATTTATTAGAAATTTTGCAGCTGGAGCGCATAAGAGCTGTGAAGCATCTTGATTGCTTCCTTAGAAAGGTGGCAAACGTTCGCTATTTTCTAGATGTAGTGTGTACGAAACCATCATAAAAAGAAATATTTACACTGTTAGCGAAACTGTATTTGCATGTTTATTAATTCAATACTACAAGAAATTAAATTTCATTTTACTAGGAAGTCATAGAACTGATATTGCTATCAAATAAAATACAAGTACTGTAGTCGCAATTACGGACAGCTCTTGTAAATAGAAACTGTGGCTCTTAATTCACACCTCCTAACAAGTGACTCGATCGATGACTATACCATTGTGAGATACTTTTATGACACAATCCTAGGTGAGGTTCTGCTCAATAGTGCCTTTCAACATGCGATTGCAGTTATATACAAATCTTTCTACCATGCAGTGAACAAAGTTTGTGAATAAATAGGCACACCATCATTGTACATATTAGTAAAATGTACAGGTACGCTGCTGTATATTTTACAACCTTGCACTGCAAATAACACAAATATCTAGTGTCGTCTATAATTCGAAGTTCTTATTGCCTCGAGGGTTCTCATAAATTTCACTGTACAGTTATTTATTTCTAACTGTAGAGATGACGCCTTGGTTTATTCATATTTTTTAAAATATGGAGCTTATCTTCGCAGGAAAAAAAGGCATTTTACAGTAAAGCGGAAGCTAACATACAGACTACAGGTTTGGGGATATTTATTTACCGAGCAAATACGTGCTGTTTTCTAGTACTTCGGATAAAGCTACAAGCCCACACGAGTACACTTTACAGTTACTTAGCATGGTGTTGAACTCAAGTACAGCGCGATCGACACTGATTTTTATTGGCGACGCTCCAAAACAAATGGCAGCGAATCTGCTCTACCTGAAGTATATTTTTTGATCAGCTCCTTTGTAAAAACATTCTGTGTTGCGTTACAGCATATATACTCCTTCACTTACTCAAAAAAAGAAGAGATTAATTACCTTCAGACGGCTGCACTGTGGACAAGGGAGCCAGCGCGGCATTCCGAACTTGATGGGTCCACATATCCGTCTTGCCACAAGCAAACACATTCAAGAACAACACAACTCAATAAGAACAACACAACTGCACCGCGCTTCCGTGCCTGTCCGTGGCATGGTAGCTAGCCCTCACCACATGTGCTGTACGAAACTGCTCGTCACTGTGTTAATAGTTTTTCTGCCTGAGCGCTTCTTTCGTAGAAAATTGTGAAATCTGGGCCTAATAAATCATTTTATTTAATTGATATTTAGGTCTGACTATATATTACCGTTTTATTCAGTATTTGAGCTTAACATTAGATACGCATTTACAGTGACGGCTGCCGGCAATTCAGGTAGAACGCGAGAGAGCAAGCCGGAGAAAGTTCTAAATGTTTGTGGTAAAGCACCGTTTGTGATGATGTACAAGAGTTTGCAACATTATAGTATATTGGCAGTCTCGTTCGTGGCTGCTACAAACTCGGCATCATGTGTTTTTGTGGTGGTTGTTCGGATGAAATGTGCCTGTGAAGCTCAAAAGGCTGTCAAGCAGGCGTGCTCAGTGCGAGATAGTACGGCAATACTACAGCTTGACGTCGATTGGGTCCACTTCGCCTGCGTATTGTCATCGGGATGGACGAAAAGATATTGGTCCTCACTTAATACAGTACAATTTACTGAAGCTTAAATAGCGTACGTTTCAAAGGGATGTGTTTGCGCACTTGTGCACCTGAATGTTCCGCGATTATAGTATTTTGGTAGAGTCAGTGAGGTTAAAAAATGCAAAGGTGATGAGGAAAAGTTAAATATAATGGATTCGCAAATCATGAGGCACTCATGTCCCTATCGTCCTATATGCCCTACAAGCTGGTGATCTGGTACACTTCCGTGTGTATGGACACACAAAAAAAACATTTATAAAGCGTATTTGTTGAGGTGCAAAAATTCGACCTCATACATAGTCGAGCTCAGCTTTTTTTCATCTTTTACTGTAAAGAATTGTACAACCAGAATATGTCGCACTTCCAGTTAGAACACAACTGTGACCAACAGCTTCCAGTTCAACTGGTGACGGTTCGCGTTGGCGGCCAGTTGAGCTGTAACTACGACTAGCTACTAACTCGAACCACTTGCAAGTGGGACCAACTGTTCTCAGTTGATTCCCAGCTGAAACCAGTTCACCTGCAACTGCGACCAGTAGATCCCTCTCAATGACCGTTGAAACCATTTGGATTACCAGTTTCACATTTTCACGTGGGACATTTTCCGCAGCTTGATTTCAAGCTACTGGGAGGCTGGCTTCAACGTTTTAAGGAGAGGCACGATATTGTGTACAAATAAGTTGTCAGAGAGGCAAGCTCACTGGGTGTAAATGCTTGGCAGAACTGGCTGGAGGAAGCACTGGCCTGCATCAGCGAAGACTAAGCGGATCGAGACCTACACAAGCCCAGTTTCTACACAATAATGTAGAAACGGGGCTGTTTTTTTAGATGTTACCCTGAAAGACGGACGCATTCAGAGGCAATGCATGTATGGCCGGTGAACAGAACAAAGAGCGAGTCACAGTTATTTTTTGTGTAAGTGGGTGCTAACAAGGACGGCAGCGAGATTTTTTTGCCTTTGTTACACAAAGTCGAGGAATCCCCGCGGTTTTCCCGCTAACGCGAGGATACCGTTTCACTACCGCCACAACAAGAAAGCAAAGATGACGCGCGAACTTTTTCGTGAGTGGTAGTCGAGTTCGACGAGAGGATGCAACGTGAAGCCAGGAAACTGCCCTGGTGCTCGACAACTGCACCACCCATCACACCACCCAGAAGATGTCGAACGTGGAGATTTTTTTTTCTTCTTTCAACACCACTGCGGACTTGTAAGCCATGGACGCTGCAGTGATTGCTTGTTTCAAGGCACTTTTTCGTCGTTGTCTTTTGAGCAGGCTGGCGCTTAACCTGGACATCTACATACGTGAACGACGACCTGTGCCGGACTTCAAGGTTTCGGTCTGGATGTTCATGCAGTTAATTTTAGCGGCATGGGCAGAAGTCGGTTCCTCCACCATCGCGAATCGCTTCTGTAAGGCGGGCTTGGCTGGAAATTCTGGTGAGGCTGATGAGGAAGGCCGCGACGCTCCTGCCGACGCAGAAGTGGCTAAACGGTGGTCGTCAGTTAATGGAGGTGATGTAGACGTGTCGGAACTTGATGAGTTCTTGCAGCGGACGAAGCAGTAGCAACAAATGAGAACCTCACCTACGAGGCGATCAGCACTGCGGTCACCGGCGTCAAAGACATCAGCAGTGACGACAAAGAGAAACCGGAACCCATGCAGGTTGTGTCGAATCAGGAAGTATTGCAAATTATCGGCTCCCTGCACGATCTTGTGTTTGCTCAAAACCTTCCACTCGGCCACGCACAGCAGTTGGATGCTTCAAAAAAGATGTCAGTAAGATGGCCAGTTTTATTGACGACCCCTTATTATTGCCTAATATTATTACCTTATTATATTAGGTTTCACATAATAACAATAGGCTTCACTCGTGATCGCTTTAGATACGCAAAAATGCTAAGTAATATGATTGCTGGCTGCTGAAATTGTGACTTTCCCTAAACAAAGCGACCATGAAGATTCTATATCCCAATGTCCCAAAATGTAGCAGACAAATATACACTTCGAATTGTTCCTTTTCAGAGTTTCTTCATCTCTCTTTCTTTCTGTGTGGATATATATATATATATATATATATATATATATATATATATATATATATATATATATATATATATATATTGTTGCAGCAAGGAAGTAACGCTGGCCCCGGTAGAATAAGGAAAAATAGAGTACGATGCACGTTGGTTTTGCACGATATATTCTGACTGACGTTTCAGCTGGTGGACAAGCCTTTGTCAAAGTAATGATATATATATATATATATATATTATTGTTACGTAGTTGGTGACGTCTGTACAAAACGCATTTACAGAGGAACAATCATAGGCAAGTCAGGGCTGATTGGCATACTCGCGCCCATGGTGATAGATATGGTGTTAGATATATGTTAGACCATGCTCGCGCCCCTGTCAGCTGATTCTGTCCTTCCTCTTCCTTTACGTCATCTCCGTAATAACACCCGGGGGCGTTGGAGCGTCGTCGCAGCGCGAGTCCGGAGAAGTGCGACAGAAGTAGGGTTTTCATGCGCGAAACATGGACAATGTCAACAAGTGACGAACTTGGTGACGTATAGCAGCGCAATGGCGCTATCTCGTAGTTGATGTCGCTAACTTGACGTAAGACTAGGTAGGGTCCTGCGTATCGGGACCAAAGTTTTTCAGAGAGACCTATACGGTGACACGGTGACCAGAGGAGCACACGGTCACCTGAGGCAAATGCTATATTATGACGCTGGTGGTCGTAGCTGGCTTATTCCATATCCTGTGACCTGGTGAGACGAGACTTCGCAACCTGACGAGCCATGTGAGCCCGATCAATGGCTTCGCGAGCGTACTCGAAAGCAGATGGTTTGAAAGGTAGGGTGATTTCAAACGGGATTATGGGGTCGCGAACTTACAAAAGGGAAAAAGGTGAGAATCCCGTGGTGTCATGTCGAGAGGAATTATATGCGAAAGTGACATACGCCAACGTGGTTTCCAAGTCACGATGTTCTTCGGAGACGTACATCAAAAGCATCTCTGTGAGCGTGCGGTTGAGACGTTCAGTTAGGCCATTAGTTTGTGGGTGGTAGGCGGTAGATAGCTTATGGGCTGTAGCACACGATCGAAGGACGTCGCCGACAATGAAGGAGGTCGCCGACAAGAGCGGCCGCGGTCCGTAAGCAGCTGTCGGGGTGCACCGTGGTGTAAGATGACGTTATGAAGAAGAAAATCTGCAACGTCAGTGGTGCCACTGGTTGGCGTTGCCTTCGTTATCGCGTAACGGGTCGCATAATCTGTGGCGAAGGCAATCTATTTATTTTCTAGCGTCATCGTCAGAAAAGAGCCAAGGAATTCGTATGTCACGCGATGAAATGATTCACAGGGGACTTCGATTGGGTCCCCGCCGCGGTGGTCTAGTGGCTAAGGTACTCGGCTGCTGACCCGCAGGGCGCGGGTTCGAATCCCGGCTGCGGCGGCTGCATTTCCGATGGAAGCGGAAATGTTGTAGGCCCGTGTGCTCAATTTGGGTGCACGTTAAAGAACCCCAGGTGGTCTAAATTTCCGGAGCCCTCCACTACGGCGTCTCTCATAATCATATAGTGGTTTTGGGACGTTAAACCCCACATATCAATCAATCACTTCGATTGGGTGAAGATATCCACCTGGCAGCAAAGAAGGTATTTTCCGGCGCTGGCAGAGGTCGCAAGTGGCGAAATATTGACGCACGCCGCGGGACAGTCCTGGCCAAAAGAACCGACGCCACACGCGTTCGTATATGGGGGAAACACCGAGGTGTCCCGCTGTCGGTGCGTCGTGAAGTTGTTTAAGTATGGCAGGCCGTAGATGACGGGGAATGACAAGCGGAAGCTCAGGGCCTTCAGTGCTGAAGTTGTGGCGGTAGAGCATGCCAGTCATGCAGCATGAACATACGGGATTTAGCGTCATGGCTGTCAGAATGGATGTCGTCGATGATAGTGCGCACTGACTCATCCCGTCGTTGTTCAATGCGCATATCACTGATGTCAGTAAACGCCAATACGCTGCTCTCCAGATCAGTCGAAACGGGATCAGGAGGATCCACCGGATGACGAGAAAGACAGTCTGCGTCCTTGTAGAAACGGCCAAACTTGTAGCTGACGCTAAACGAAAACTCCTGGAGCTTCAGAGCCCAGCGATCCATGGACGTCCAGTCGGGTCCTTCAGAGAAGTCGGCCAGCAGAGGGCATGGTGGTCCGTAAAGACGGAGAACATGCGACCATATAATTATGGCCGGAACTTGGCGAAGGCCCAAACTAAAGCTAAACTCTCTCTCTCGGTGATGTAATAGTTCCTTTCAGCGGGAGAAACAGGCAACTGGCATGAGCTATCATACACTGTCTGCCGTGGTGCCAATAAGCGAGAACTGCGCCATTGCCGTGGCCACTGGCGTCAGTGCGAACTTCAGTGGCAGCAGAATGATTAAAGTGGGCAAGTATGGGGGGCGTAGTTAAGCAGCCGATGACAGTGGTGAACGCTTGAACCTGCTCAGGGCCCCATGAGAATGGGGTATCCTTCAACAGCAAAACTGTGAGTGGCCTGGCAACGTTGGCGAAGTTTTTGACAAAACGACGAAAGTTCAAACATAAGCCAATAATATATATATATATATATATATATATATATATATATATATATATATATATATATATATGTATATATATATATATATATATATATATATATATATATATATATATATATATATATATATATATATATATATATATATCAGCGGGACCGCTATGGGCACCAAAATGACACCTAAATATGCCAACATATTTATGGGAAAGCTAGAATCTGAATTTCTTGCACAAAGTTCCTTGAAACCAATGTTATACAGAAGATACATAGACATCTTTCTTATTTGGACCCACAGCGAGGACGAACTTCTCAGCTTTATAGACACTTACAATGCTGTACATCCGAACATACACTTCACACACACATACTCGCAAGTTACCGTAAATTTTCTTGATGTTACCATAACGATAGACGAAGAGAAGCGCTCTACAACCCTATATCGCAAACCAACGGATCGACAACAATACCTTCATTACCAAAGCGATCACCCACGCCACTGTAAAAACAGTATTCCATACAGCCAGGCTCACCGGTTTAAGCGAATCTGCTCTAGAGACGCTGACTTTGACACGAGCTCACAGAGGCTAAAACTTATGCTCGAGCAACAAAAATACCCCCCACATGTAATTAATGACGCTGTTCAAAAAGCGAGAAAACTAAAGCGTGAAGACTTACTTATGAAGCGACCACCACGAGAAGACCCACAACGAGCAAACCTCTGCTTGACTTACAGCACAAACTTCCCCAATGTAAACAAAATCCTTAAACGACATTACAACATTCTGGAACAAAGTGAACGTCTGAAACGCGCATTCCCATCCGCTCCAGGCGTCGTTTACCGACGACCACGTAACCTCAAAGACACCCTTGTCCACTCCCAAATTAACACATCACCCCCCAATAATTCATGCCGCCCTTGCTTAAAGCCACGATGTCTTGTATGTAAGGCGATGCGAGAAACAGACAAAGCAACCAGCACGCAATCCAAGTTTTCGATTAACATACGAGGAAACCTAACATGCGATTCCTCTAATGTGGTGTACCTACTCGAATGCAACGTGTGTGGTATGCAGTACATCGGACAAACAGAAACACTATTTAGGATTCGCTTCAATAATCACAGAGCCCATGCGAAATCAGCCCCAAGTCTACCTCTATCAAAACATCTCAATCTTCCCAACCATGCATTCGAAAAACTATCAGTAACGCTCTTAGAGACGGGATTTAAATCAAATCGAGAACGTGAACAACGAGAGTCATACCTTATCCACCGATTTAACACCCTCGATAGAGGAATAAATGAGAATCCTGGTACACTTGCAGCAATTAAAGCATTAGAAAACAATAACGGCAACAATGAAAATAGTAACTGAGTTCACGGCACTGCAGCTGCGAAGGGCACTGGACAACCTAAAACAATTCCAAGTGTAACTACTCTTCCTAAGTGCAGCTGTCGTCTGTTTTCTGTTTTATTTTACTACCCAATCAATTGTGCCATGCACGACATGCCCAACAGCAACCATGTGCACAGCCGGGAGGCCCCCACGACACGCGTAATTTAGAAGCGGGCCAGGAATTCGCATTGCACGCGCTTGCACAGCCTACCGCAATACGGGGCACCCCTATTTTTACGACGAAATGTTGACAGGGCGCGGAGTAGTCAAAGGCTTAGAACTTCCTAAAATGCCCGCTGACCAGCCTCTGCCACAATACGCGGCCCCCGTCCTTCTACGACGAATTGTTTACGGGACCCCGAGTAGTTAAAGGCTTAGGACTTCCTGAAAAGCTCTTTTTTGCCCCACACCGAACCACCAGTGCCAGGAGGGGCCGTCTGATCGGGAGGAATGCGCTAGTGAACGGAAACATACACAGACCCCTGACATCAGAAAGGTGAAGGAGAGAGGGGGGAGAGAGATGGGGGGAAGTGGAGGGAAAAGTGGAAGGGGGGCGCCCGAGGGGCGTCCACCGTGTAATATTTTTCTTTTTTCTCTTTCCTTTTCTTTTCTTTTTTTTCTTTCCTTTTTTTCCCTCTTTCCTTGCCCTCTGATTTGAGATTGTATAAAGCTGAGCACAGACAAACTGTATCTTTATTCCTGATGAAGGCCAGACTCTAGGCCGAAACGTCGAAATAAACCACGTTGTGACCGCTCACGGAGGATCTACTAGACTATATATATATATATATTGTAATGAATTAATGAATCTGAATAACGGACGCTCTGCTGACAATGAAGAAGACGACGATGATCAGTGGCTGCAGTAGTAGCTCGCGCACGCCGCTCGCCATTAGCCAGACCTGCCTGAAAAAGCATATTTTGCCAAGCTGCGTCTGAACCTTTTTCGACGTACAACACCTCTATTTGAAGTGGTGGAGGAGCCGGGGTTCCCATCAACCTGGAACTTCGCAATCGGACGCTACCCTCACCGTTCACCATGACTGCTCCTGGCCCTTCTCAAGCTGCCTTACCAACGACAGTCTACTGTACTGGCGTACCTCGGCAACGCGACCCACCAATTTTTCGCGGCAACGACGAACAAGACGTCGAGGACTGGCTCGTCGAGTACGAAATCGTAAGTGCTTCCAACAAGTGGAACGCCTGCGACCAGCTCACAAACGTGCGCTTTTACCTCGCTGATGTGGCCAGCCTCTGGTTCAAGAACCACGAAGGCGAAATCACCAACTGGTCCGCCTTCAAGACCACCATCGCCGCGGTCTTCGGTCGTCCCGCCGTGCGCCGGCTTCGCGCGGAACAGCGTCTCCGTAGTCGAGTCCAGCGCAGGGACGAAACCTTTACGAGTTACATTGAAGATGTCTTGTCTCTTTGCAAGCGCGTCGATGAATCTCTAACCGAACGCGACAAAATCAAGCACATCATCAAAGGAGTTGACGACGACACCTTCCAGATGCTCGTCGCTAGGAACCCACAGACCGTCACCGATGTTGTCCAGCTCTGTCAGGAGTACGACGAGTTGCGTAAGCAGCGTGTCTCGACGCGCAAGGCCGCTGAAGATACGGCTGAAGTTTCCGCCCTCGTGCACGATGTCACTGCTGATCACACCGTCTTACTGCCCCACATAAAACAATTCATTCGTGAAGAAGTTGCGCGTCAGCTTTCTCTTGTGGGCGAAGCATCCGCGCCAGTGACCTCGTTAGACCCACGTTTACGCCAGGTCATTGAGACACAGGTCACGCAGGCACTGCCTCCATCGCCACCCGTCCCTACGCCGTTGACCTACGCTGCCGTCGTTGCTAGACCCCCAGCCCCACCTGCCTCTGGCGCATACCGGGGCACCGGGTCCTCCTACCCTACGACGCTGCCTACATACACGGCACCCCATCCCGTTTCGCCACCTGCACCTTCTGTCGTTAACCCATGGCGCACCTTGGATAATCGACCCATCTGTTTCGCATGCGGTTTCATGGGACATATAGCACGCTACTGTCGCCGTCGCAACTTCCAGCCTCCAGATCATGGGAATTCTGCAAATTACCAAGCTGCCCAGAATCCCCAGCGACCGTCTTCTCATATCACCGACTCATTGTCCTCACGACGCCCTGTCGATTCTGCGCGGTCATTACCACCCCGTCGCCGATCTGTCTCCCCGATGCTTCGGCGCACGAGCCCCGCTCGAGAGGAAAACTGACAGCCGCAGTTCCGGAGGCAAGAACTGCGTCGTCGTCGAACTTTCCAAGACCTCCTCTTTGTCCGCCCAACGAAATTGATGTACTAGTAGAAGGTGTTGCTGTACGTGCACTTGTCGACACAGGCGCCGTCGTTTCTGTAATTAGTGAAAAACTGTGTCGCGATTTGAGAAAAGTTACAACGCCGCTTACGAATCTTGCTCTGCGTACAGCCACCTCCCATTACATCGCGCCGACAGCTCAGTGCACAGCACGCGTTCTTATTCAAGATGTTTGGTACGCTGTCAACTTTGTTGTTCTCCCACGCTCATCTTACGACGTCATACTAGGATGGGATTTCCTTTCTACCCATCAGGCCCTCGTCGACTGCGCTCGTGCTGAACTCACGTTGACGAATCCGTGCCTTGACATCGACCACCACAGTCCCTCAAAAGTGTTTGCCGCAGCTGACGTCCACATCGCGCCGTTGTCCGCCGTCCTAGTGCCTGTGTTTTCTCCTGCTGCCACTAACTCGACGCTCCTGTTCCAACCAACTATAGCTAGTGTGCAACACCGAACCATCGTCCTCCCGTTTGCCGTCATCAACTTTTCCAATGGTTCGGCGGTACTTTATGCGTGCAACGTTTCTGCTTGCCCATACATCCTGCTACGCGGCGAGTGTCTGGGGAGCCTTGAGACCTTAGATTGTATTTTCGAAGACCCGATCTATCCAGACAAGCCATTCTTACCGACTTGTGCCATTACACCCGCAGCAAACGCTAATGAACCTATGGATGTATTCCGCAAGTCTATTGATTGCAACCTCACGCCTGGGCAGAAGGAACAGCTGATTAAGCTCCTACAGCGTTTTTGGGCCTCGTTTGACCACAATCAGCTTTCCTTAGGTCGAGCGTCATCTGTTGTTCATCGTATAGATACCGGTCAAGAGACGCCATTACGGCAGCGTCCATATCGTGTGTCAACTACCGAACGCTGTGCCATTAATGAACAGGTTGACGACATGCTGACACGTGGCATAATCGAACCGTCAAGCAGTCCCTGGGCCTCTCCAGTTGTGTTGGTGAAAAAGAAGGACGGATCCATCAGGTTTTGCGTGGACTACCGACGTCTCAACCGAATCACGCGCAAAGATGTCTATCCGCTGCCACGCATTGACGATGCCTTGGACTGCCTACAGGGAGCCGAATTTTTCTCTTCTTTAGATCAGCGCTCTGGGTACTGGCAGGTACCCATGGCAGAGGCCGATCGCGAGAAAACAGCTTTCATCACGCCCGACGGGCTTTATGAATTCACAGTCATGCCCTTCGGCCTCTGCAACGCGCCGGCTACTTTCGAGCGGATGATGGACTCTATCCTTCGAGGCCTCAAATGGAAGGTTTGCCTGTGTTATTTAGATGACATTGTCGTCTTTTCAACTGATTTCGCAACCCATTTAACCCGCCTCGAGAAAGTACTCGCGTGTATTTCTGCCGCGGGGCTGCAACTGAATCTGAAGAAGTGCCATTTCGCCGCTCAAAAGCTTACGATCCTTGGCCACGTGGTTTCAAAAGACGGCATTCATCCTGACCCTGCCAAACTTACAGCCGTTTCAGCGTTTCCCAAACCGACCACCATAAAAGAGCTCCGAAGCTTCATAGGCCTGTGCTCTTACTTCCGGCGCTTCGTTCGCAATTTCGCGACGATCATCGCTCCTTTGACCAAGCTCCTCGCCGGCTCCAGAGACCTTTCAGCCTGGTCTGCCACCTGTGACGATTCTTTCAATGAACTGCGCCGCCTCCTCACGTCGCCGCCTATTCTGCGACACTACGACCCATCGGCACCCACAGAGATCCACACCGACGCTAGTGGTGTCGGGCTAGGCGCTGTTCTTGCACAGAAGAAAGACGGCTTCAAAGAGTACGTCGTTGCCTACGCAAGCCGAACTCTTAGCAAAGCCGAAATCAACTATTCCGTCACTGAAAAGGAATGTCTGGCCATTATTTGGGCGATAGAGAAATTTCGACCTTACTTGTACGGACGCCCTTTTGACGTCGTGACTGACCACCACGCCCTCTGCTGGTTGTCGTCACTGAAGGATCCAAGTGGTCGCCTCGCCCGATGGGCATTACGCCTCCAAGAATATAATATTCGCGTGGTCTATCGCTCCGGCCGGAAACATTCGGACGCAGACGCCCTATCCCGTTCGCCCCTACCCCCTGACCCGGACTGCTGCGAAAGGCTAACCTGTGATGCCACTGCCGTCACCATCGCCGACATGCCATCAGAGCAACGCAAGGACCCGTGAGTTGCTTCGATTCTAGACATCCTGGCTGGGCGGACGGCTTCCCCCCCTTCTCGCTCGTTGCGTCGGCAAGTCGAGCACTTCGCCACTCGCGACGACGTGCTGTACCGACGCAACTACGCACCCGGTGGACGTCAGTGGCTACTCGTGATTCCACGTCATCTGCGATCCGAAATTTGTTCCACGTTTCATGACGACCCCCAATGTGGACACGCAGGTTTCCTGAGGACTTATTCTCGCATACGTCTTCGATATTACTGGCGTGGCATGTACCGATTTATACGACAATACGTTCGGGCCTGCTCGACATGCCAGAGACGAAAAACTCCCCCTTATCACGCCAGCGGTACCTTGTTACCCTTACCATGCCCATCCCGACCATTCGACCGCGTCGGCATCGATATCTATGGTCCCCTTCCCAACACTGCTGACGGTAACCGCTGGATCATAGTTGCCGTCGACCATCTCACGCGGTATGCCGAAACTTCATCCCTTCCCTCGTCTACAGCAAAAGACGTTGCGACTTTCGTACTTCACAACATCGTATTACGTCATGGAGCACCTCGGGAGTTACTGAGCGATCGTGGTCGCGTATTCTTGTCAGACGTCATCACAGCATTGCTGCGTGAGTGCCACGTCGTTCACCGCACTACAAGCGCCTATCATCCCCAGACCAATGGAATGACAGAGCGCTTCAACCGCACCCTTGGTGACATGCTGTCTATGTATATCTCGTCAGACCACTCCAATTGGGACCGAGTGCTCCCGTTTATCACGTTCGCCTATAATACCGCCATTCAAAGCACTACTGGGTTCTCTCCTTTTTTCCTCCTTTACGGACGCGAACCTTCTTGCACTATGGACACCATTCTTTCGTACAAACCTGACCCCTCAGAGTCCACGACTTTGTCTCAAGCCGCTACATACGCTGAAGAATGCCGCCAACTGGCCAGATCATTCACAACCCAAGACCAAGGACGCCAAAAGCACCACCATGACGCATCAAGTAACACTACTTCCTACGATCCAGGTTCACTCGTCTGGCTGCATGTCCCTTCTGCTACACCGGGCCTTTCTACCAAGTTGGTCCCCAAGTATCACGGCCCATATCGTGTGCTACAAAAAACGTCACCAGTGAATTACCTCATTGAGCCACTGGAACCATCTTCTGACCAACGTCGTCGTGGCCAGGAGATTGTCCACGTCTCGAGACTTAAGCCCTGCTACGACCCTCCCGTGTTTACTTGTCCATAGGTCGCCAGGATGGCTCCTTATTTCGCGGGGAGTAATTGTAATGAATTAATGAATCTGAATAACGGACGCTCTGCTGACAATGAAGAAGACGACGATGATCAGTGGCTGCAGTAGTAGCTCGCGCACGCCGCTCACCATTAGCCAGACCTGCCTGAAAAAGCATATTTTGCCAAGCTGCGTCTGAACCTTTTTCGACGTACAACACCTCTATTTGAATATATATATATATATATATATATATATATATATATGGCATATTGCCCTGAACACAACTTCTCAATAACTGCGTCCGTTAGAACGACGCATTATGTCCATAAGGAAGTAAGGACAGCTAAACATGCGTCCAGTTTGCGCTACACTGATAGGAATGATGCAAGGAATAAAATAAAAATTGGCAGATCTCATGTACAGTGGGCATTGATGATATGCGAAGCACGAATGAGAAATGTGAATGTGTAACTTTAAAATCAGTACAACGTTACGAGGTGTAGGTAAACGATCCCGTCCATGACTTCCATGTCATGATTATCATGTTTGTATGTGTCGTTACCTTCCTCATCTATTCACGTCACGTGATATCAAATTTAGTGTACGTGAATATAACAAAATGGTTGTGAGCACTCTTTGAGCGTGCTATGTTATGTTCTTACATGACACGCTTACCAGTATTTTTATGTTTTGCCCCTCTCATATGTTTAGTCATCCATTGACTTCACTTACCACCAAATTTGGTATATACGGAGCAAGCGAAATGGCCGCGAGTGCATGATAAAGGGCCCATTATACTCCAATGTAGCATAGACGTGTGCGCACGCTGGGCACGGTGAGGCTACCTTAGCAGGACGACACCAGCGTCCGTCGGCGCGGCCCGACAGCAACCAGCACGAAATGCGACATGCTGCGTTTCGCGCCGGTGCGTTACCCAGACAACACTGCGTTTCTCTCTTTTCGAGGGAGGGACGCCGGACGCGCTGAAACCCGCTTCCTAAACCCTGTAAGGGCCTCACCAAGGCGGAGGAGCGAATCCTCCTTCGCCTTTATACTAAAACTCTATTGTGCCCGGCAATCATAAAACACTTTGACCCCGCTTGCACGGGGAAGTGCCCGCATTGTGAGGAAAATTCCTCTGACATTTTCCACATGGTGTGGGCATGCCAAAAAACCCCAAACCTTACCCCACTACCCAACCCTTCGCGGGAGGACTGGGAGGCAGCCCTGCTCGGCTGCTCTGACCTGACGGCCCAACGGGCCCTGGTCGAGCGTGCCCGGGCCGCGGCCAACGCCAATGGGCTCCCGTAAGAGGGAGCCCACCTAGTGTTTGTACGGGGCGGCCCCTTAAGGACCGTTCCCACCCTCCCTGTAAATAACATCTGTAAATAAATGTTTTTCAGCAGCAGCAGCTGAAACGCGCTTGCGTCAAAGCAACGCAGCCCGGCGCGTGCCAGTGAGTATATGGCAGGACCGGCGCCTGGCATGGCAACCCTGGCGTGCCACGACGAAATGAGCGCCGGCGTGCACGCCCACCACGTCACGTCGAATTGTATTGGCACTTTGACTCTGGCATGTAGTCATGTTCTCACATGACACGCATCTCATAATTATGATGATTTGTAGGTTTTAACGTCCCAAAACCAGCATATGATTATGAGAGACGCCGTAGTGGAGGGCTCCGGAAATTTCGACCACCTGGGGTTCTTTAACGTGCGCCCAAATCTGAGCACACGGGCCTACAACATTTCCGCCTCCATCGGAAGTGCAGCCACCGCAGCCGGGATTCGAACCCGCGACCTGCGGGTCAGCAGCCGAGTACCTTAGCCACTAGACCACCGCGGCGGGGCCGCATCTCATAATTATCATGTTCGCACCAGTCAAATACCTTCGGCATCCATTGGCGTCTCATAGTACTAAATTTGTCTTATGTGAAGCTAGTGAAACGGCCGTGAGCGTATCATCAGTATGGCAGGTAGTCATGTTGTTACATGACGCGCACATCGTGATTATCATGTTTGGATGTGTCTTTTACCTATGCCGTCTGTTCACGTCACGTAATATCTAGCTTGGTACATGTGAAGCTAGCGAAACAGCCGCGAGCGCATCTTGAGCGTAGCGTGTAGTCATGTTCTTACATGACACGAATCTCATGTTTATTACCTTTGTACCAGTATCATACCTTCGTCAGTCATTCACGTCTTATATTACCATATTTGTTATAAGTGAAGCTAGTGAAACGGCTACCGGCGCATCATGAGCATGGCATGTAGTCATAATGTCACATGACACGCAACTCATTATTAACATGTTTCCACCAGTCACGTACCTTCGTCATCCATTCACGCACCGTAAATCAAACTTTGTATATGTGACACTAGCGAAACGGCGGCCCGCGCATCATGAGCGTGGCATGAAGTCACGTTGTTACATAAAATCATGTCATGATTTTAATGTTAGGGTCTGTCACTTGTGTTCGCCAAGCAATAACGTCATACCATACTGCTTTTGCAACATGCCATGTGAACGAAACCACCGAAAAAGCTGCAGGACCATGACATGTGAATCATGACATTTATGACGTACGTGTCATAATGTTTATTTTATGACTAGTGAATTATGCTTGTCATACAGTCATGTTATGTCATATCATTTTCGGTATCAATACCATTATTGAAACGGCCAGGAAAGCTAAAAGTCGTAGGCGTGTGGATAGATAGATAGATAGATAGATAGATAGATAGATAGATAGATAGATAGATAGATAGATAGATAGATAGATAGATAGATAGATACGCTCAATATAGGCGAAGTTCGCTAAGAAATGCTTCGCATATAAAAAATAGAGAGAAATGACAGGTACATGCGCCCCTGTCCATTGCAGGCCTAGTAGGTGCTTTACGTGGCCGATTTTCAGCCCATCTTACACGTGTATCACTTTGGGGTCCTGCGACACGTAGGACTTCAATACAAGTATCTGTGGTCGCGAAAATGGTCTCATGTTGTCTAGTTGCAATGCAATCTTTAGCGCATCGCAAAAAACTGTTGCTTTCGTGAGGTTATGAAACTATGACTCAAAGAACATGGCTTGCTATCTGTCCTGCACATCATGAAAATTTTGAAGCTTTATTTATCAACGCGGACATTTCACCAAAAAGAAGTTAAATATGCTTACTTGTGGGGGTCACTGCCGAAATCCGGCAATACCTACAGTACAAATAATGGGAAAAAAGCATCAAATGCCCTCTAAAGTGGCGTGTTTCTTGAGAGGAAACGTAAAATTGCTTCAACGACATTTCACAAGCCTGTGAAAACGCAACCATAAGGCCTTTTGATATATCATACGTTGAGCAACCATAGAGGTTTTCTTGGGGGGAACAGACCTCCTGAATTGGTAGGCTTCACTTCTAGTAATACTATGACGAGAACACCTAACGAACGTTTTCGGAAGTTGGTGAGTGTTATTAGTTGTTTCGGCATTCGCAGTGGAAGTATTTAGCGCTGGTTTTCTCGCTAGTTTCGTTCAATTGCACTCATATTTTTTGAGCTCATTATTTGTAACTATAGCCTTTACGGCCATATTTAAAACCAACGTCAGTGAGTTCTTATAGCGCTTTCTCAAACGTAGGTACGTGCCGATTGGGTAATTTAGCAGCGTACTCGCACCGTAGTATTCATAGAGGATTTTCTGCTGCATAACAAAAACTATTAGGCGTAATACCAGTAATTGACAAGTTAGCTCTTGCAAACAAACCAATCTTAAAACGCAGTCAGCGTTCGCCAACACTAGCCGCCATAAGACATCAATGCGGCATTTACTATTGGCTTGAAAAGTGGCAACATTAGGGTATTTTTCTTCCAAACCTTCCAATTTGATTGTCGAAATATACCTTTGAGGTGCTGTACTGTTAGCCAAAAAAAAAACACCAAATATATATACTTCCTTTCACACTTTAGAAATTGACGAGGCTTGTTAATTCAGGTGCATATTACGGCAGAGCTGTTCGACATCAGGCAATGTTATTGGCACAGACATGTTGAAATACTATACTTTTTTTCAATTACTCAAAAAGTGAAGCGTAAAAGGCTGTATCAAGAATCACTAATAGTTGAATAACCGTGAAGTACCGCTACAATGCCGTGTAGGAGCCTTAACGTTTGCCCCTTTATTGCGACCTTCCTTTCACGAGAAGTCACGTTAAGTAGTTCTATCTCTTGTACACGTCCTCAATTCATTCACGCTGAGCTTCATTTAAGCTTACAGAGGGGCATTAAATCAGTTGCTCGAACTTACTACAGACTATGTCGTCGTTTATGGATGTCCCGTACAGCAGTGAAGAGGAAATATGTTCATCTGAATCTGCGTGTAGGAGTAATGTTCTGAACTGCAATTTGTTTCCCATACACACAGCTGCTTCAAAACACGCCGCGCACTTCCTAGTAACTTCAGGTTGGGAGACAACTCGTGATGCCGGGACGTGGTCGCGCTGCGTAAACTGTATTCCAAGCAGCTTTTCCCGCGGAGGGAGATTACAAAAATTCATCTCCTGCATTTGAGCTCGGAATCTGCTCTGGGCCTGAAATGGGAGTGCATCACGTGAGAACACGCGGAGATACGCGTGCCTCCGCGAAATAGCGCTCTCGACCCGCATGTCTGTTCCGTGCGGAAGATGTAGAAAAAGACGGCGTCGGAAGTGGGGAGAAGCCGTAATTGAATTTCGAGATGGAGTTCGTATGATAAAAACGCGGCCGATGCGGGAAGCACACCATTAAATATCTTGCTCGTGTTTGCTTGTCTTACACCTATATAGGGCGGGTGAGTAACGTACTATGCTATTCTGAGGAATGCAAAAACAGCTCTGCGTGACCGAAGAACGGATGCATGAATTCAATAGCCTTTTCATCTTGCTTAAAGAAGCTCGCATCTGACCTACCCAAGGAGTGTCGACGTGTGGTCTCAGTAAGGTGAAAGAGGTCGTGTCGGTGTGCTCCCGTTTTCACTAAGCGTCGTTCTTAAACGTCGGGTTTTATAATGTTGACATCTCTTAAAATACAATTATTGCAAATATTACGCATCATTCTAGAATCCACTTCACAGCTCAGGACCTTAGGTGACTGCCCTTTTATTTTCACCATGTTTTGGCCACACAAAGAGAAAAATAGGAAAACCCCTCCTACCTTCCTCCTGGCAATAAAAACGCCTGTACTGTGATTATGGTGAGAGGGGAAAAGAGGAAATTTCAGTGCTACTCACTGAGCACACCACTAGCCTTGATTGAAATGGTGTCATGCAATAGCGTAATATACCCATAAATATGCCTTCCCCGAGGTTACTGAGTTTAGAAGCCTGTCTCGATGTGACACCGGTTTTCCAGGTGCGAGTAAGAAGAAAAAGTGTTTGGTAATTTTAAGCGCGTGAAGAACAGGACTTTTTTTTAACTGTTGGATACCAATATTGCGTAAACGTTCTGTATTGCACCGATAATAAAATGTAAGAAAATTGCAAATTCCGTAGAAAGAACATTGTCTCATGTGCCAGGGAAAGGGAACTGATGTATCATCAGTAATCTGCACAAGCATATACGTTATGAAACATTGGAGTTATGCATGTAATTTCGTTTTCTTTGGACATTGAATTTTTAGACAGAACTGGGTGCTACTAAAAACTCCCTCTATGAGAGCATGAACTGTCTCTGCCAGATGCTTCTTTGTCACATTTGGCCGCCCATTGTAGATCGTATGCTTGTGTGCCCAATCTGAAAAAAATAGAAATGGAAAAAATATCGATCAGCACACACTAAGAATAACTGAAGCAATTTGTACAACAGCAAGCAACAAGTGCATTAGCCATTTCTGTGCCACACATTTAAAGATAAGTACTGTTATACGGCTGTCCAAACCCTAATAAAAATATTGTACGCATTTGTTGATATTCGTTGAATCATTATCACGAATAGAGGTTTCTCTTTTATCTAACATGAATATAGATGCTAGTTCAGCGATTGAGTCTGCAGCTTCTACATTACATTTTCTGTTAGTAACTTTCTGAAAGTAACTTTTTTCGCGGTTTACAAGGAATTGAAAAAGAGCCAGTTTTTTATGGTTTCTCAACACAATCCGAATACAGAAAAAAAAAAACTTTTTCCCAGTTTATATTCGAAAGAAGCTATTTAGGTAAGCCATCTTTAAAGCTGATTTATTGGACAAAATACTTCATAATGATAGACATTCAGATGAAGAGAGATAATCCACAACGCTATTTCTTCAGTAGTGGATGTACGAATTGATCTCTTAGAAAACTGAGGGACGTCACGTAATTTCTGAAAGCCTTAGATGTTCAGTTCATTTCTAGGCAGATTAGCACCCTCCCCGGAACAAGCTTAGAAGATAATCTGCCACAGGAGAAGTTTTAATGATGTAGTGTAGGCATGCCTTAAGAACGCCCAATTAGGGGCTAATTAGGTGGCATTTGCGAAAGCGTAAAGTACAAATGAGAGGGTACCAGCAGAGATAAAAAATAAGTATTTCTTTATGTATTCATCTGCCTGTGCGGGTAATTACCTATTAATGCAAAAAAAAACGCCAAGCCTGCGTGGTAGGCGCCTGCACTCTCACAGCGAAAGCTAGAAGAGTGGCCTTTCAGAGCCTTTCCAAAACACTCATTGGGTAACTAATGCAAGTACACTTGCTTGGCACCCACTAGGGCATTAATAATGAACTTTTCGGTAGTAGGCCAGAATTCGCTTTTGTATTTGTTGTGTCGGTACCTGTGTCACAAACTGGCTGTCCACTGCGCACGCGTGAAGTTCTTCGCTTTGTCCCCTTCCTCCCCCCCCACGAACTTTTATAACACACTACCGCAGATAATAAACGTTCCTTCGCCTGTTCTCGAAGCGTGTGAACGTGTGTTCCTTTCGTGCCGTGTGCAGTAGGCCCCGGCGTCATAACAGCGGCAACGAGTCACATTAACGCGCACGAAGTGAAAGCAGAGCCTGACACTCGTACATTGCAGACACCCGTGCTGACAACGCTTTCCGTATGCTTCCGAGTTTTGACGACAGCACAGATAAGTGGCACCCGTATTTGATCAAAGTAGAAGCTTACTTCGAAGCAAACGGCATTACGAAATCAAGCAAGAAGAGAGCACTTCTTGTGGCCACGCTGAGCACGCAGACCGTTCAAATCCTTGCCGGAAGAGTAGCTCCCCGAAAGCCAAATGCCTTTACTTACGGTGAAGTTACGAAAACCTTGAATGAGCACTATGGCCTCAAACGTAACGAAATTGCGGAGAACTACAAGTTCTTCAGCCACTCCCAACTTAGCGTTGAATCGGTTCGCGCGTTTCTCATCGAGATGCGCCGCCTTGCAGACAACTGCAACTCTGGCCGCTCCCTAGACAAAATGATCCGGGACAAGATTGTTTGCGGTGTAACTACGCTCAAGTGCACTAAGAAGACAGCTGCTAGCGAAGAACGAGCTAACGCTTGAAGAAGCCGAAGCGATAGTAACATCTGTCGAAGCCGCACAAGTCGATGCGCACGGCATTTCAGCAGAAGCAACACCGCTCTTGAAAATGCAGGCGCGTCGACACACATTTCAGAGAACGAGCTGAAATCGAAGGTGGCCGAGAATGCGGAAGATGTTCAAGCAAGTTTTAAACACGGAGCTAACAGCTGTAGCTGGAGCAACGCGCGTTGTTATCAGTGTGGTCAACGTGGGCATATTGCAAAAATGTGTTCCAGCGGCCGAAGCAAGGAAGCAGGGTCCGCTGCGCCAGGCCTACACGGAAAAGCATTAACAGTGCAAGAACAACGTCGGAAGACTAAAATGCGAATGATCATATCTGGTTAGTGCAGTCAAAACGAAAGAACAGACTCGAGCCACCGATTCACCATGCGTTCAATTGGGCCGCTGTGGAGCTGACAATGGAGGTAGACACAGGATCCCCTGTGTGTGTCATAGCCACGAATCTTTTCGGGGAACATTGTAATTTTCGGCCGAAGTTGAGAACTTCACATCTTAGCCTTTCTTGCTATGCGGCAAGACTGCCGGCACAAGGTGAACTTGAACTGATGGTTACGTACCAAGGCGTCTCGGTGAAATGTAAGCTGGTAGAATTAGACTGCGATGGACCAAGCCTATGTGAACGAGACCTCATAGAAATGCTGGACAAGGCTGGAGTTTCAGTACTGCAAGTTTGAAGAGGGATGGCACCGGGCACAGTGCAAGCCATAAGCCACGACAACACTCGCTCCGAATACACATATGTCTTCTCAGAGGAATCGGGACTTAGCAGGGGCCCCCAGCTAGCTTGTTGCTGAAGGATGGCCCTGTTTCCAAGTTTTGCAAAGCAAGATCACTTTCGTATGTCATTCGGGACAAAGTGGCTTAAGAGTTGGAACGGCAAATGTTTCTGGGCATAATATCAACCGTGCCAACATTCGTACTGGGCGACGCCAATAGTGCACGTTCTTAAAAAAACGGCACAGTTCGTATAAGCGGGGATTATAAAGCCACGTTGAACCAAGCTTGTCAGACGAAGCAATATCCTCTTCCGGTGATCCACGACATGTTTGTGTCATTAGGGTAAGGAGAGGTGTTGAGTATACTAGACCCAAAAGATGCCTACAACCAGGTGCCATTGAACGAGAGTACACGCAAGATGTGCGAAATTAACACGCATCTGGGGCTCTTCTGTTACAACAGGCTGCCATTCGCTATTTTATTGGCTCGGGCCATATTTAAAAAAAAAGTGGATACCATATTTGCAGGTCTTTCAAGAGTGCAAGCGTACTTAGACGATGTACTTGTGTGTGAAAAAGCGGCCGACTACGGAGCCAGGCTGAGAGCAGTTTTGCAGCGCTTTCGCGAAAACGGAGTAAAGCTGAGGTACGACAAATGCACTCATCAATATATATATTCTACCATAAGTGTTAGCGATAATCGTACTTGCTGTTACTGACATTTTTTTTGTGTGCAGTTAAGTTCCAACTCCTGTCTGTTCCCGAATTAACGTCTGAAATGTTCGTTATTTAAAAAAATATATATAAGCAAATTTCTCTAGGGCACGTTGCGATCTTCCCCGTTATTAACTCTAGTGTTCTTCTAATAAAAAAGAGTAAGGTGGAAAATATTAAAAAAAAGGTAAGTCTCCTACTGTAACATTACGTTAGTTCGTAATAAGGATACTATGAAAATACATCCAAATAGTTTTCTCCATTTCCCGAAGTACACAACTTATCAGTTCAGTGTCAGCCTACCAGGCTTCTACCAGCACAAGCTACTTTCCTTCTTGCATTGAATTGCGCAGCACAACACAGCGCCACGGCAGAGCGCCACCTACCGCGCAGTAGTCGAGAATACCTTGCGTGAGAGCTCTGGAGATTTCGTTGACGCGTAAAAGAGGGCGAGCGAGGCGGTGATTGACTCATTGGCTCACAGATGGCGCAGCGCTCCTAAAAAAAAAGACGACCGATTGATTCATTGGCTGACAGATGGCGCAGCGCTCCTAAAAAAGACTGAGCACTGAAGGACTTTTTGTACCTTCATGTGAGCGTTGTTGGCGAAGGGCGCTTGAGGGTGACAAGTGATCTTGAAAACGCTTTTCGAGGAAAACAAACTTTATCTACCAGCACGCTCATAAGCGATTGCAAGGTTTCCTATTAAGGCGTGGCTCAATCTCCATGTTTGCAGGTGTACTCGTGATATTGTCACGTGGTAATAACGTCAGTAATAGTTCACTTCATTCTTTATACAAGTAAAAGGAAACGAAGGCGTTTCATACGACTTAAAAAAGCCTCCCGACCTGAAGTTCATCAAAAATACGCATTTCTTGCACAGACAAGAAACAACGACACATTTTGAAATATTGTGTATGTACCACATGCACGCTGTAAAAGAAGCAACACTTGGCACACTATATATATATATATATATATATATATATATATATATATATATATATATATATATATATATATGTGTGTGTGTGTGTGTGTGTGTGTGTGTGCACGAAAATAAATAAATTTTTGAAAATATTGACCCCCTCCTCCCCTTAAATACGCTCCTCATTTTCGATTTCGACAAACGCGTTCGAGTGCTTACCAAGTCAGTACAACAGTGACGAGAACACTGCCGCAAAGTTTTTTCTTTATTTGTTGCACGTGATCATAGTGGTAGCTCATCTTTGCTTTTTAATGCTGCAGTAAATAGAGATGTCCACAACTACCATTGAATTGAATAACTGCCAAAGAAAATATGTTAAGTAAACAAAATGCATAAGAACATAGGTTGAATACACCTGTGCCACCGTCTTGTTATCTTGTGTGTGTTTTTTTTACAATGGCCCATTTTTGTATTCAAACGTTTAAAGCAGAATTCACACTAAACAAAGCCCTTTATAAATCACCTTGATATCAGGAGTTCGCCACCTTTTGTGATCGAAAAGAGGCAGTTTGTGGGAAAGCTTGAACAGTTAGAAAATTCGTAAACGCAGGACGTCACCATAGCCGACCTTTGGACAAGCGTACTTGTCTTCTTGCGAATTGCCGCCTTCAAAAAAGAGATCTCGCCTGTCAAAACATCGGCACCAGTGGCACTCTAGTTTCGTGAATGTCCCGTGTACTCTTACAATAGTCGTACGACTGAGGCGATTGGTTTTTCTTTCATATTGCAGCCACTTTTTTATACACAAATCTAGACACTAAGCCTAGGAGGCAATTATTGTAGAATTTGCAGAATGTACACTGAGCCGTACGTAAGTTGCGCACTCATAATATTGAAAGATCTTCCTATGTTCGATGGTTCGGTTTCATCTCGGTGTATTTCCGTGAAGTCGTGACGTTGACGAAGGCATCAGTTCGGGTCTTCAGGAAGCAATGCCTTTTTTATTTTATCAATTCCAGCCAATTGTGCCTGGTCCAGCTGTCCACAATTCTTGTCTCTAGTCTTTTTCTGCTATCGCCCATCACCATCCTTCGCGTAGGCTTCGCTTTCATAGGGGAGGGAGCTTCTTCATACCCCGCCGCGGTGGTCTAGTGGCTAAGATACTCGGCTGCTGACCCGCAGGTCGCGGAATCGAATCCCGGCTGCGGCGGCTGCATTTCCGATGGAGGCGGAAAGGTTGTAGGCCCGTGTGCTCAGATTTGGGCGCACGTTAAAGAACCCCAGGTGGACGAAATTTCCGGAGCCCTCCACTACGGCATCTCTCATAATCATATGGTGGTTTTGGGATGTTAAACCCCTCAAATCATCAATCAATCGGGAGCTTCTTCATGCAGTACGTCACAACGGATATCATATGAAGTAATTTTCATTTGGTTGTGTACAGATGCTTGGGTGGCGTCTCGCATTCCTCGTGTTCACTATGTTGGAGGTCACGCTGGGTCTGTAATAGATAAGGTGTTCTGAGATAGCGCGTCACCCATCATGGCGCTATGCGGGCAACCAATGGAGATGTATCACCGCAACGCTTCTAGATGCGATGCGCCGTGATGCGGTGGCGGCGTTGCTACGAGCCACAAAAAAAGAGCATGAGGGAACGAATTCGGCAGACGTACGATATTGTACTAGGAAACACGTCTACCGCATCTCCAAGAGAAATCGCTCGAAAGCACGTGTGGCGCAAGCAGCGTGACCCCTTATGCTGCGTCGCATCACGACCATTCTCTGAACTAAGGCGGACGACTCCCGTTGATAAGCGCGCGTTTGCACAGGCACTGAAATAAAGAAGGCGTTGCAAAAGTACAAGTTTTATTTAGATAAAGGTGCGCCCCGCAAATGAAAATACAACGTGCAAGTGATTCGCACTGTAGATCGGTAGCGGCATGAACAGTCGTCTGCAATTCAGTAGTTCTATCTGTACTGAGGTGTCGGCATTTATGCAGGCAGCACAGCCAGCTTTACCACTGGAGATCGCGTGGGCTTTAGTATAAACTCGACTATTCTCACCCAGAGGTTCATGTTGACAAAATGATCTTGATCAGTCGTGAAGATTACGGGGTATTACGACGCTATACGCGCCGAGCATTGTTAAAGGTCTGGAATTGTAAGCTGCACACATCAAAATAAAGCAATGACGAAACGTTGCAGCTTGTTTCGATGCGCACAGCAATGGAGCCTGCTCAGATATTATTTAGGTTGGCGGAAGGGTAAAAGCTTGAAGGAAGACTATGTCTGATACAGCAACTACCACTCAGGTTTTCAGTGGCATTGACTATTTGGTAAGTTATAAAATCAACATGCTTGCCTTAACTGTCGATTTATTTGCTTTACGCTGAAGTGTTGTGCATTTCTTCATCTTTTCATGGGCGGTGTTCCAGCGCAGGTTTTCGGCGACATGAGTGCAACGAAAGCGCACTTCAGTTGCATGCCGACTTTCAAGCTTGGAACCATTTTTGCCTCATCAAATCTTTATAAAAATACGCGTACTCAGTACCTCCCCAGGATTTCTGTTGATCCAGCTAAAACACCGTTCCCTAGATGCTTCGCTTCCATCTATGTTTTTTTTTCTATCACGCGTGCTGGCGAAATCAGCGCACTTGTTCTGGAAGCGAAGCAGGATATAATGCAGACGGTGAAGAGGAGAAAGAGAGTAACTGTGACTTCATAATGATGATTGTTTGTATATCAGACAGATAACTACGGTGAACCAAAACAGCTCCGAAATAAAGTACCTGTAAGCTGAATATCGCAATTGCAGAAATATTTAGGGTACGAGGAGAGTCAAAAAGGAGGGGACTTATTTCATGCTTATGGCGACCCGTAATATGAATGGAGACCGACCTAACACTTTTTTCCAAAATACTGCTTGAGCCACTACATTGCCATATTTAGCAGAAGTTAATGAGCAAGTCATCACACTTCTCCAACTACTCATGTTGACGGTAAAACAAAAGAATATCACTTAGATACAATACAAAAGCCATTGAGATGTGCTGCTTCTCATGTCATTGCGAGAGTTGTAGAGAACCCAGTAAGCCAACCTTCTGAACATGCAGATGCTCTTGAGAAGTTTAATGAAATGCTGGCAGGTGTCGGTGCCACATTAATGTGGCTATCATGCCATTTATATTCTAAGTTCGAAGCAGCGTATGGTCATGGTCGAGGCTCATTCGTTGACGTTGGCGTTGACATGCTCGACCACTAAGATCTGCACCCCTAAAAGTACTATCCTACTGGCTGCAGAGCCCTGACAGGCTTTTCAAATGTACTTAGCACAGAGTTGAAATTACTAAATGTGCTTTCTAGGACTTTCATCAGAATTAGCTCAGGCCAGACACTATGATTTTGGGTGGACCCTTGAGGACCACTGAATGTAATCGCGCGCCCATCACCGGGATGTCTTTAGGAAGTGTTTGTTCTGTTTCAGATCATGATACTTTTTAAAGCAAAACTCTGCGATACCCTAAGCACTCGCAGAGCCCAAGTTTGTTTTACCTCTCGCTACTGACGGGCAGGTCCCGGGATCGAATTCCGGCTGCGGTGGCTGTATTTTTGATGGACGCGAAAACGCTGTAGGCCCTTGTGCTCAGATTTGAGTGCATTTTAAAGAGCCCAAGGTGGTCTAAATTTCCGGAGCCCTCCACTACAGAGTCTCTCGTAATCATTTGATGGTTTTGGGACGTAAACCTCACAAATCAATCAGTAATGTTTCACCTCTCTGTATCGTCTTAACACTTTAAATCGTAGTGTCCATCTATGTGCAGCAACCATGTTAGCAAGGTGTGTTTCAGCCAGCCAAAGTGTTGCTTGAAATGTTGATACAGAACTTTGGCATTACTTCAAAGTTTCATAAGCACACTTTCAAACGAGAGCTGCTGTACGCAAGCAGCGGAGATAGCGCGCAAAACAACGTCACTCCTCAAGTCACCCATTGAGGTGTATGCCTGCATTCTCCTCTTAATTACTTCTGACAGCACCGTGCCGGGACACTGATGGGGCTGCTCTGTCGCCAATTGATTAACATTGTCTCGTACCCCGACTTGATTCGCATCACCTGTTTACAAGAAAAGTGGTCACTTGAAGCTACTCCACTGAATATTATGGCGATAGGTGCTACGCCATCTCAGCTATAGTGTTCGACACTTGCACGCACTCTGCCTCAGTACATGAGGAAGAGATCATCGCTGTCATGCGTCACCGAAAATTATACACATATTTTCTCCATATAGAGCTGACGCATATCCACATCTTGTGACTGGCGAAAGCTTTACCTAACACCTACTCACTCCACTAAACCGACGGTTTTCTGTTTTTGCACATATTTATTTTTCTGATCCCCAAGCTTCCTTATCTTTTTGTGGTGATCTCGTGCTCTTCGCTATAGCGGGCTAGCAGACCAAGCAGCGTATCTGTATGTAGCCTTTCTATAGTAGTCTAACCGCTCTTGTTTTCTAACTGAATATTATTATCATTATTAGTAGTAGTATACCTATAATATTATAGTTTTCTTTTATTAATAGTATTATTAATATTATTATTGCCTTTGTTATTGTTGTTTTGTATGCAATGAATACTATGAGTATAGGAGCTCATGCATTGTGGTTCATATCTCCAGTCCTCAGACGTACGGTGCTTTAATACGCGTACTTTGAGCTACAACCAAACGTCTTGACAACAACTTTCTGGAAACTTATACTGCTATGTGTTAGGTTGTAGTACAAAATATATTTTCGTGCCAATCAATATTGCAATATACTTCTTTCTGTTGATGTTACGTTATGCACTATTTCTATTTCTTTGTGATATAACCTGCTTTACCTTCTGTTTTTTTTTCACCTTTTGCAGCGCCCTAAACAATCTTCTTGGGTATCAGCCATGATTTTACAATGGAATGGAAACATGCTTGGATGGGTGACAGTCCGCACGCTGTTGCGTCGAAAGCCGGTGACGCTGTTTTCTTGCGGCTTGATACTGCTCATACCAATAACTATGCTTGCCGTTGGGGTCACCGGTTCTTGGAGTTCTTGGCGAAAAGGAGCACTCATTTGGGCAACGGTCAAGGAAAGATAAGATGCAAGCATGCTTGTAAGATTATGTACTAGGATATGGCTTCACAAAAGTTCCGCCAGGTTGAAATATGTCGAAGCAGCCGCTTTAGAGTCGTACAGCAGATAATATAGCTCATGGGAGCTTTAGCAATAACTGTTGTATTCACGATGCCATATTTCACGTAAAGTAGAGGAATACACCTTTTTAATATATGTGTTAAGCTGTGTACTTAATAGAGGTGACATTGCAATGAGCTTGCCCTTCGATTGGTATCTCAACAGAACTAGTTTCGTTTTTCCAATCTTTGCTTAACACTGTTTCAATTAAAAGTAAGTTTTTTTACACTTGAACGTTCACCACACATTGTGCATTGCCCTGTCCAGTACCCTTAAGTCTATATGCGTAATACTTATTTTAGTGGGTTCTGGACAGGGCAATGCACAATGTGGGGTGGACGTTCAAATGTAAAAAAAGTCTATATGCCTAAGTCTATATGCGTAAGTCTAAGTGCGTAATACTTATTTTAGTACACTGATGTCACTAATTGTAATTTTTCAAAGTTTTTCTGCGACTCTGTGGAAGACACCGTTCCAGTGAATGCGGCGATAGATGTGGATTCGCCTGGGCTTCCAACGCAACCATCGACGTCATCTGCAGCTACCACGAGAAAGCGTACGGGCCACCCGAGTGATGCCGACAGCGAGGACACGCTGATTTACTCTACGGCCAGCGACGAAACCTCCGATGGAGGCGACTTCGTGCCTGTGACAAGGCGGCAGCGAAAAAGAAGACTAGTGATGCCGTCTCCAACAACAAGTAAGACAAGTAAGACAGACAAGTAAGACAACAACAAGCCCATGATATACACAATTCTGTTTGTGCCGGTCGATGCGGCTCATAGTTTCAACCGGCTCAATCGTCAAGTCAGGTCTAGGTCTTTTGAGGAACTCGCCCAGGGAGAGATCGCGGACGTGCGGATCAATGGCCGTGAGAATATGCTCGCCGTAGACATCACTCAACGAAGTACATTGGAAGTGCTGAGCAACGTCAAGATGTTCGATAACATCAATGTTCGCTCATATATACCTGATGGCCGCGACTCCACGACAAGCGTCATTTACGACGTCGACATTTCCATCAGCGAAAGTGACTTTGCTGCTCTCATCAAACCGGTGTCTGCAGAATTTACCATACTGCATGCTCGTCGCCTTGGAAAATCACGCTGCGTGAAGCTCGTGTTCAAGCGTGACAGCCTTCCATCGCAAGTCAAGGTCGGCCATTTTCGACACACAGTGCGACCCTTTGTACCGGAGCCCCTTCAATGCCAAAAATGTTATAGAATGGGATATGTGAGTGCTGTTTGTACAAACCTGGCTGTGTTCTTGCTATGCTCAGAATCACATAGCGCAGACGCTTGCCAGGCAGAACTTCGAAAATGTCCAAACTGTCATGGCCCTCACGAAGCATCGTCAAAAGATTGCCCAATCATGAAAAAGCAAATGCAAGTGTTGATGCAAATGGTCCGCGATGGCTCAACTCACAGGGAGGCCGCTGCTCAAGTACGACGCCGGCGGTTTCATCGCCGGTGGCCCCTGAGGATACTCAGTGCTGACGCGAAGATTGAACCTCACCAAATGACCGCCGGCATACCACCTCAAGCGTCCAGACACGCCGACAACATATCCTCCAAGCAAGACAAGAGCATCACCGGCTCGCCTGAAGCATGGCCAGCGCTGCCAACGATAGACCCGCCATTTGAGCCGCCGCATCGCTCGTCTACAATCACTTCGGAACAAGAATGCGGTGATAGTCGCGACAAAGGAATCGTAGCCATGGTAAAGGCCCTTATGAATACCATTCGTATGCTCCTCACTAGCATTGACAGTCCGGTTGCAAAGAGTGCACTTCAGTTAGTGGAAGCGCTGAAGCCGGTGCTATCAAGTCTGGAAAGGCACCACGGCTCCGCCTCTGCAAGCCTTTCGTAAAGAGGTCGAAGGAGCTTCGATATTTCAGTGGAATGCCCGAGGCCTCAAGCCCCGCATTTCTGATATTCGACAATTTGTGTTTAAAAACCATTTTTTAATTATTGTTATCTGTGAGCCAAGGCTACACAATGCAATACGACTATCCAGGTACGAAGCCTTCAAGTCCGCTACCTGCAACGAACAGAGTAAAGTAATTGCATATATAAGATGCGATCTTACCTATATCGAGCACCGTGTAGCACCTCACGATGACAACCAGTATGTCTGCTTGACAGTTAAACGTAGAGACCTCAATTTCACGCTTGTAGGCGCATATATATTACCTTCAAATCGTTTTGAACCTGAAAGACTACGTGCACTGTTAACAGCGACACCTGGACCATGGATCATCACCGGAGATTTCAACGCTCACCACCCACTATGGGGAAGTCAGAAGACAGACAGTCGCGGAAGGCAAGTATTTTCCTTTGCTCTGGAGCAGCAGCTGCTTTGTGTAAACGACGGAAGCCCAACGTTTCTACGGGCAACGACATACAGCAGCTGCCTTGACTTGACATTTGTGTCACGAGGCCTAAATGGAAAGGTCAAGTGGTTCGCAGACTATGAAACTCACGGAAGCGACCACATACCAACTTATTTGAAGACCAAGGGCCTGAAAAAATCGCCAAACTACGACACTTTGACTCGCGTCGACTGGACAAATTTCAGGTCACTGACGGAAAAGAGGTGTCAAGAAAATAAAGTGCCTCCTCTTGACAACCTCGAAGATATGATTAGAGGTGCTACTCAAGAAGCGACCTATCATATTCAACATACTTCAGAATAATGTCAACATCAAGCGGAATTGGAATGGCTCAGAGCAATCTGTCATCGCGCAGAAAGAAGATATAGGCGCACTAAGTCTATTAACGACTTGAGGGAGACAAGGCACCAACAGAAAAAAAATTCAGTGGCGAATCATTTCACTTCAGTCCATTCGCTGGAAATATCTGTGCAAATCTTTGGATCCACACAAGCCTTTGACGCAGACATGGAGGATTGTTCTTGGCCTACGAACATCGCCACATCAACATCGCCCCTTCTAGTGTCTTTCTCTCCACCAAGGCCGCACCGACATTGAAGTAGCAGAAGATTTCTGCATGAAAGTTGCCGGTCATGCGTCCGCAT
The DNA here is from genome assembly GCF_043290135.1 of Rhipicephalus microplus. NCBI lineage: Eukaryota > Metazoa > Arthropoda > Arachnida > Ixodida > Ixodidae > Rhipicephalus > Rhipicephalus microplus. The sequence continues at coordinate 196,316,737 of NC_134702.1, forward strand.
GCACCACGCGCCACCTAGAACACGCTCCAGTTTCCAGAGATTCAAGAATGGACACTTTTTCTCTCTAGAGGAACTACAAGCGGCCTTGACGGCATGCAAACGATCTTCATCGCCTTGTCCGGATGGGATCACGTACATGGCTCTTTGCAACCTCAGAGAAGCAGCTCGATGGGCCCTTCTATCCGTGTACAACGACTCGTGGAGCAGCAGATTTATCCCTCATTCATGGAAATCCAGCCGCCTTGTCACTGTGCTTAAACCAGGTAAATCACCTTTGCACTTGACCTCTTATCGCCCCATCGCACTTACCAGCTGTTTCGGGAAAGTGATGGAGAGGATGATTTTGACTCGCCTAGAATGGTACCTGGAGCACCAGGAGGTATACCTTCATGCTATGACGGGCTTTCGGCATGGGCGGTCCACAATTGATAAAGTTATAGACCTGGTCTCATCTGTTCAGCATCAAAAAGACTGAAACGTTTATCTGCGGCGTTGTTCTCGGACGTGCAGGGTGCATACGATAACGTATCACATGAAGCCATTCTGGATGTTATGAAAAATGTTGGATTAGGGGGTCGGGTTTACCAATGGATCCACAGCTATCTGAAAGGCAGAACTTTGTTTGTACATACGGAGAATTGCACAACACACTATTGCAACCGTCGTGGTGTGCCTCAAGGCGGTGTTCTTAGCCCCACACTTTTCAATCTAGCGTTACTCGGCCTGGTTGACGCACTTCCAGAATCGGTCCATCTATCAATATATGCAGATGACATCCCTGGTGCAGTATCTGGGTGCGGCGATGGCGTAGTGGTTAGAGCATCTGCCTCGCACGCAAGAGGTCCGTGGCTCAAATCCCGGTGCCGCGCAGTTCCCAACCGGAAAAAAACCGCGTTTTGATGGAACTGCATTAAGAGGCCTGGGGTGCAGCCTCACCGGTAACCTCCGCCGGGAACGCACTCCCTCACCAGAAAAGGATTGGCCACCCTGGTCCAGTATCTGGCCACTACCTCTAACATGCATACGTCAAATAACTCACGGCCCTCAGTCCCCAGCCTTGCGAAGCAACTGACCATGGCGGCGGTCAGATCTGCAACGCAGCAGACGGTGCTAAGAATATCTGGATCCGGACAGGCCGCCATTGGAACCTGAACTTGGCAATGTTTAACGCTAGAAGCCTATCTAGTGAGGGAAGTCTAGCTGTACTATTCGAGGAGCTGTAGGGTGTTAAATGGGATATAATAGGGCTCAGTGAGGTTAGGAGGACAGATGAGGCCTATACGGTGCTACAAAGTGAGCACGTCCTTTGCTATCGGGGCTTGGCAGACAGAAGAGCACTGGGAGTGGGGTTCCTAATTTATAGAAACATAGCTGGCAACATAGAGGAATACTAGAGCATTAATGAAAGGGTGGTAGGTATTGTAATTAAACTGAATAAAAGATACAAGATGAAGGTAGTACAGGCTTACGCGCCTACATCCAGCCATGATGACGCTTCAGTTGAAAGCTTCTATGAAGACGTGGAATCGGCAATGAGTAAGGTAAAAACACAGTATACTATAGTGATGGGCGACTTTAATGCAAAGGTAGAGAAGAAGCAGGCTGGAGACCAGTCAGTAGGAGATTATGGCATCGGCACTAAAAACGCCAGAGGAGAGCTACTAGTAGAATTCGCAGAACGCAATAATTTGCGGATTTTGAATACCTTCTACCGAAAACGAGAAAACCGCAAGTGGACATGGAGGAGCCCTAATGGCGAAAATAATAACGAAATAGACTTTATAATGACTGCACACCCAGGAATCGTGCAGGATGTGGAAGTGGTTGGCAAGGTACGATGCAGTGACCATAGAATGGTACGGTCTTGAATTCACCTAGACTTGAAGAAGGAACGACAGAAACTGATACGCAAGAAGCCAATCGATGAGCTAGCACTGAGAGGGAAAGTACAGGAATTCAGAGTGTCGCTGCAGAACAGGTACTCGGCTCTTAGTGAGGAAACCAACCTTAGCGTAGATACAGTGAATGATAATCTGACGAGTATCATTACGGAGTGTGCAGTGGAAGTTGGAGGCAGGGTAGTTAGACAGGACACTAGCAAGCTTTCCCAGGAAACGAAGAAGCTCATTAGGAAGCGTCAAGTCATGAAAGTGTCAAGTACAACAGATAAAATAGAACTGGCAGAGCTTTCAAAGTTTATTAATAGACGTAAAGTATGCGATGTAAGAAGGTATAACATGGAGAGAACTGAACACGCTCTGAAAAACGGAGGAAGCGTCAAAGCAGTGAAGAGGAAACTTGGGATAGGCGAAAGTTGGATGTATGCACTGAGGGACAAAGAAGGCAAAATAACTAGCAATATGGATAGGATAGTTAAAATAGCGAAGGTGTTTTACAGAGATCTGTACAGTAGCCGAGACAACCACGCCCTTAATACTATAGGAACTAGCAGTAACCCAGATGACACCCCACAAGTAATGATAGAAGAAGTCATAAAAGCTTTGGAGAGCATGCAAAGAGGCAAAGCTGCTGGTGAGGATCAGGTAACATCAGATCTGCTGAAAGATGGAGAACAGATTGTGTTAGAAAAACTAGCCACCCTGTTCACGAGGTGTCTCCTGACGGGAAAGGTACCAGAGTCTTGGAAGAACGCTAACATCATCTAAATACATAAGAAAGGAGATGACAAGGACGTGAAGAATTACAGGCCGATCAGCTTGTTCTCTGTAGTATAGTGCTATTTGCAAAGGTAATTGCTAACAGAGTAAAAAAAACATTAGAATTCAATCGGCCAAATGAACAAGCAGGATTTCGAACAGGCTACTCAACAATTGACCACATTCATACTATTAATCAGGTAATAGAGAAATGCTCAGAGTATAAGCAACCACTATACATAGCCTTCATAGATTACGAGAAGGCGTTTGATTCAGTAGAAATATCAGCCGTCATGCAGACACTGCGGAATCAGGGCGTAGATGAAGTATTTAAAAACATTCGGGAAGAATCTACAGGGGATCAACTGCTACCATAGTGCTTCATAAAGAAAGCAACAGAATACCAATCAAGAAGGGTGTATGGAAGGGGGACACAATCTCCCCAATGCTATTTACCGCGTGCTTACAGGAGGTTTTCAGAAGCCTAGAATGGGGACAGTTAGGGATAAGAGTTAGTGGAAAATACCTTAGTAACCTGCGCTTCGCCGATGACATTGCATTACTGAGTAACTCAGGGGAGGAATTGCAAATCATGATTACGGAGTTAGACAAGGAAAGCAGAAAGGTGGGTCTTAAAATTATTCTACAGAAAACGAAAGTAATGTACAACAACCTCGGAAAGGAGCAGCGCTTCGAGATAGGTACTAGTGCACTTGAAGTTGTAAAAGACTATGTCTACTTAGGGCAGGTAATAACCGCAGAGCCTAACCACGAGATTTAAGTAACTAGAAGAATAAGAATGGGGTGGAGAACATTCGGCAAGCACTCTCAAATTATGACAGGTAGATTGCCACTATCCCTCAAGAGGAAGGTTTGTAACAGCTGTATCTTGCCGGTACTTGGCTACGGAGCAGAAACCTGGAGACTTACAAAGGGGGTTCAGCTTAAGTTGAGGACGACGCAGCGAGCAATGGAAAGAAAAATGGTGGGTGTAACCTTAAGAGACAAGAAGACAGCAGAGTGGATTAGGGGACAAACGGGGGTTAAGGATAACATAGTTGAAATAAAGAAGAGGAAATGGACATGGGCCGGGCATGTAGCGCGTAGACAGGATAACCGCTGGTCATTAAGGGTAACTAACTAGATTCCCAGAGAAAGGAAGCGGGTTAGGGGGAGACAGAAGGTTAGGTGGGCAGATGAGATTAAGACGTTTGCGGGTATAAATTGGCAGCAGCAAGCACAGGACCGGCTTAACTTGTGGAACATGGGAGAGGCATTTGTCCTGCAGTGGACGTAGTCAGGCTGCTGATGATGATGATGATAATAATGCAGATGACATCTGCATCTGGACGTCAGGCGTAACACGCCTTCGATTGCGTGCCCGGCTTCAGAGAGCAGCTACAATAGCGACAAAGTACCTGGAAGAACGGGGACTCACGATCGACGGACACACGATCAACCACGTGAAGACCCACCGATTCCTCGGAGTCATAGTTGATTGCGACCTCTCCTGGAGCCCTCACATCGCCCACATGAAAACTAAACTCACCATGATCACCCACGTACTGAGGTTTCTTGCTGGAAAAACGTGGGGTGCATCGGTACGAGCAATGCCCCAACTCTACACTGTTCTGTTCCTCGGTTATATACGATACAGCTTACCCGTGCTTTGCGGGATCCGAAGAACAAACTTGCGCGTCCTCCAGTCGATTCAAGCTCAAGCACTGAGAATATGCCTTGGTCTCCCGAGATGCGCGTCTGCAGCAGCGACAGTCATCATTGCGCGTGATTATCCAGTCAACGCACACATTCGTGCAGACGCTTTAAGAATGCACATAAGACATTTCGCTCGGCTTCCATCTCATCACCTCGCCTCACTTCGAACTTCCAGGCCCCACTCAGCGTTCAGCGCAACTGTAGCTCAGAATTGCGCATTGCTGCCATTCCACTTCACGCTCGCAGCACAGCCGCCGATACCATTATGGTGCCTACACCCACTCAAAGCCCTTCTTACAATTCCTGGCATCCAAAATAAGAAAACGTCGTCGCATTTAGCCCTGAAACAGGCCACGTTACTTTTCCTGCAAGAGAAGCACCATGAACGCCTTCTCATTACATGGATGGCTCAGTGTCTTCAGTAAGCTCTGCAGGGGCGGTGGTTATTTCCGCGAGGCACATCACAAGTAAATTCATGACATCGCATTTGACGTCATCAACAGCTGCAGAACTTGCCGCCATACGTGCAGCTTAGGAGTTTATAGTGAAGGAACCTTCGGGAGTTTGGTCTATCTTCTCGGACTCGAAGGCATCTCTTTATTGTATTTTGTCACCCTTTCGCCATGGACCTAATTAATGAACAGTTAGTAGCTGAAATAAGGCTTCTTCATCACCAAGCAATCGAAAAACAGCACAGCATAGTGTATCAGTGGATACCAGGTCATTGCGGTACATATGGCAATGACTGCGCAGATGAGGCCGCTCGATCTGCACACGACGGTACCCAATACACAGCCATCCCGTTCTTCAGAACCGACGCAGCTACAAGACTTCGTTCGCTTGCACGTGACCTCACACTGGTACAGTGAAACTCAACAGACTTCACAAACGCGTGCCTGCATAACTTGGATCCTGATCTGCAGCTTCGTCTTCCCCCAAGGATATCTCGAGCTGAGGAGACTCTTCCATGCCGCCTGTGGCTTGGAGTGGCCTTCACGAACGCATACTCTTATCTCATAGGGATGGCCAGCTCTCCTACATGCACTTAGTGCAGTTGCGAAGAAACCATCGCGCACCTTCTGTGTGAGTGCACCCATTTCAACGCGCAAAGACAAGAACTCACTGCAGCTCTGGATAGACTAGACAATTGGCCTTTGTCGGAACAAAGGATTCTGGGTCATTGGCCGAGCCCATCCTCAGCCCAGAAGGCTTCGAAAGCTTTGCTGCGCTTTTTGCGGACAACTGGCCTCAGAGACAGACTTTAGTGCCTTATACTCTTTGATGTTGCCTTTCCTCTGTCGCAATTTTTTTTATTTCTCTCTGTCTTCACAACATTTCTTTTTTACATCTTTCATTCCCCTCACCCCTTTCCCCAGCACAGGGTAGCCAGCCGGTTTAAGAACTGGCTAACCTCCCTGTCTTTCCGCTTGAACTTTCTTCCTCCTCCTCTTCCTTATTTTAGTGCAGATATTGTGTGTGAAGTAATTGCAGCTGAAGACGCGCTGTGCCACTTTTCGTGTTCTCTTGAATTTACCAAATAGCAATCCTGCCTGCGTGGGGGAACCCTGTTGTCATCCGTCTCTTCCCTACATTGGTATGAAGAAGCAAACTCTCATTCAACCATTTCCAGTCATCGTCCTTTGTGCTCGCGGTGAAGTGGAAGTAACAATGCACTAGTCGTTCTTTGCGAGTTTTGAACAGTCATTTGCATCTTGGCCTGTCTGAACGATTTCAGCTCACATAACATATGTGTCCTCTAGTATTGCACATAATGCAAGCTTTCTAAACACATCGGCATGCTATACAGAGACGATGAAGTGTCCTTTTGAGGCGATGAAGTGTCATTAGGTGTTTTAGACCAGCTTATGAGTGTGAATGTTTGGAGGTTGCCTGCTTTTTCTGTCAATTAACGTGGGTCTTCAAGATCACAGTGTATGACGCACGCGCTGTGGCGACAAATACTCAGACAAAGCTATGCGAACGCCTTTCAAAAACCGCCTAGTGTATGACGACATCACCACAAATGTACTGCTGTAAGTGCGAGTTTGTCAACAATCTGAAATTAAGGAGCAACAGAACAAAGTTAGTTGTCGTGGCCATGGTGGCCGAATGCCGACGGAAGCGAAACGTGAGCGACCCGTGTACTTATGCTTAGGGCGATGAACAAAAAGGTGGTCGAAATTTTCGCAGCTCTTCGTTACAGCGTCTAGCGTAAAAAGATTTTCAGGGGTAAAACACAAGCAAATCAAAGTACTTGTCCCAGTTGTCTTCAATGATTACCTAGAGGTATTCAAAGAAAGGAGCAAAACTTTTAATGTTGTCAAATTATTGCAGTTACATAGAACAGAGAAGGCATCCTTCGTTGTATCTCTGTAAAGCCATGAGGTAATGGTCGAGAAAAATCTCAATAAATTATTTAGTAAAACAACGCTAAAGGAGACGGGGCCCAAGCGAAGCATCAGATAAGACTATCTCTATTCTGTGTGGTGCATTGTTTGCACTTCGTGTTCTTCTTCGCCGTTCTTTCTATTTAAAATGTATGGCCAACTATCCCAAGCTCTGTTCAGTTCATTGCGGTAAAATAGGGCAAAATACACACGATGTGTCGTTACATCGCAGCAACAATTCAAGGGCAATTCGCATCTTCAATGGCGTCCACGCTCAATGATTGTCTGAAATATTATGTTTCTGCCATTCGATTGGCCGAGAAAGCATTTCCAGAGGGTCGTAGGGACTGTGAAGCTTTGCAGGACTGGAATTACAGTAGATTTTCGAACATGAAAGCACTTTCTAAAAGAAGGTTTATGGTCGGGTGTAGAAACACGGGCATCTATTACCGTGAAAACCATGACATCATGGTTTTCAGCCGATCACTGTCCACATTGAGGCAGACGCATCATCCATGCTAGAAAGATCGATTCTTACATGTCGCGTTATTATGCTTTGAATGTCAAGCAGCTGCAGTGAAGGATTGCATGCAGCTTGATAGGAGTGAAGGTTTTACAATGCCTTCTGTCATTTCGAACGATTTTTCTAGACCTGCGGAAAAGTCGAAAATATTATGAGATATGTGAGAGAGTGCGCCGTGCTTCACTCCCGCGTTGAGGCTGTCAGGTGAATCCCGGCAGCCGCACTGTGGTCCCTCAGGACAGCCCACAGTTGATCCCAGGCATTGGTTCTCTTATTCGTAGACCGCCACTTGGTTGATTTAGTCCGTTCCTTATAATGACAGCAATGCCAGAGCAGATGGTCTGTATAGACTAGCGGGCTTAAATATTCTAGTGAATGCCTGCGCATACGATATTTCGAGGAAGCAGAAAGTTTCTTATGCTTTACCGTTTTGTTTTTAATTACCCTAGAATAATTGTAAAATGCTCTAGTTTCCTATTTGATCTCGTTAACCTACTTTGCGGACGCCGAAAGCTCGTGACATTGAAATTTATCATTAACACTCTTGGTAACGTTGCGCCCTAAGTTGCTTGTATATCGATATGAGGCGTATATTTGTTGTTCAACAGCAATTTACGAACACATCAGGCAATTCTGCCGTTTTCCAGTAAGCATGGTGTGCGCAAAGGGGGAGCTGAGGTAGGAGAGTGCATCTCTGCTTCAGCATGTCTCGCGTTGAAGTGCACACGCTGCTATAGCGGCCTCACATTACTGCGGAAATTCTTCAAAGCGAGCCGAAAGCGAGCACTTGAAGAAGTAATGTGGCTTTATGAACATGACTTACCAGATTAGGTCCTCTTACTCCTGTTACCGCAGCTTTCGTGAGCTCTTTGAAGTAAGTGACAATGCGGAATACTTTATTGAAATCTCCACCCGCTTTTTATTACACAAGCCTTGTAAAAAGGATTTGTTACTGCTGCATAGTGAGAACTGTATGTAAAAGACTGCGCCTGTTTGTCATCATTTTTATTCAGTTGGTGAGCGAATGAATGAAGCGTTAGTATGCGGAAAATATATCAAAGAGCTGTCGTTCACGTAGTCAAGTGATAGCCGCAAAAAAACGCATACATCACACTTGAAGGAAGATTTGTCTAAGTATACATCATAGATTTGGCATAAACTTATCATATGACATTAAGATTTGTGGCGATCGTTTCATTTTCCGTGAAATAAATAATTTTGTTAATGTCCACTGCAGAATTTTAAACTCACTTGGGTACTTCAGCACTTGCTCAGTGGAAGTTTCTTTTCGTGTGATTTGAAACTCTCTTTGTCGCTATTCTCAAAATGATGGTAAGTGAACACGAATGTTGTTTATAAGTAATAAAGTATTATCTTTACAAAACACCGTTGAATCAGTGAATTCATAAAAAATAGGGGTCAGTGAGGTTGACCAAAAGGTCGAAATGAAATACGGCGAAGTATTGTGCACCAATTTTACAGTGCACATGTGTTTCAAGAAGCGTGCGCACTAATATTGAATAATTGCACAAAGGGTTGTCTGCGTCAGTGCGCTCTTTACTGCGGTTCAAGGCATCGTAAGATGCTTAGAGACATTAATTACGGCTGTAATTTCACAAACCAACGCCGTCAACGTTTTCAACTGTGGAAATAAGCGGTCCAGTCAAATGGTAAATGCAAGCCATTCCTGCTAATGTTTTATAGCCGACAAGGGTGTCTTGTGAGTTGGGCGTGTTGGTAATTCATAACTAATATTATCGTAGCGCGTAAAAACTGAGACAGAGGACAAGGGAAGGGAAAAAATGAGAATGCTAACTTCCAACAAAACTCTATTTAGTAGAGCGTACACATATATACTCATGAAATGCGAAGAAACACAAAAAACAGCTTTGAAACTCGCAATTGTCATGCTCGGAAAATTTCGGATCTTAGGAAGGACAACTCTTTTTGACACAGGCCGATGGAGGGTGTGCTAATACAGTTCAGCCATAATCTACTAATCTTCTTTGCCTCGATCATCTCCCTTATCATTTCATTTCTGTTTGTGCCAACAATCATATTATCACAAAAGGGTGGTTTGCAACTGCACGTGCTGCAGTGTTTTGCAAAAAAAAAACCATCGCGACCATTCCTGACGTGACACGCGTGTTTATGGAGCCGGTAATAAATACAGCGATCAGTTTGAGCTATGTAGTGCTTGCCGCATGAAAGAAGTATTTGATAGATTATATTTTCAATACCCGGGACAAACAGGGTTTTGTGCTTTTTAGAACAACCTGATGTTACATGCGAAACAACCGTCATACAAAAGTAATACAACTTTTTCGGAACAGAGAGAACCACCTTTAGATCGGCCCGCTCCCCAACATTCTTTAAGTTGTGAAAGATTCCTTGTAGATCAGGAACTACGGCCACATTCCGGGACTTTAATTGCTCAACCTGGGGGGAGGGCTTGATACGAGGTCTGAAGTCTTTTGACCAAACTTTCCGCGACAGAAACATCTATGTAGGAGGAGTAGCCAGCATTCGAAATTGGCACTGCTTGCTTCCTTAAAGCTAGTAGCCATTCGATGTGAACAAGACTTTTTTAAAGCATTGCTAAATCACAGGTCTACAGTGCCTCTTTTTACGAGTTTTTTGTGGGCAGAGGGGTACGAAAGCAGGGGTTTGTTGCTCCTTGGCTTATACGTCAACAAGTGTGGTCTTCGTGAAAAATTATAGCTACATTTAGAAAACAGACAGTGATATTTGCAGGCAACTCATGAGTTCAAACAAAAGGTTTGAATCACTCCTTGATGAAGTTGAGGATATCTAGCACAAAGGACTTCTAATGGCTGCTAGTTTTAAAGAGCAAGCAGTGTGACTTTCGAATGTTGGCTACCCCTCCCACATACAGGTTTCTGTCGCGAAAAATTTGGTCGAGGAACTTCAGACCTCGTATCAAGTCTTCCCCCAGGCTGAGCAATTAAGGCCCTGCATGGAAGGTGGCTGTAGTTCCAAATCTACATGAAACCTTCCATAACCTAAAATAAGTTGGGTGTGGGCCAATGTAAAGGTGGTTCCCTCTGACCCAAAAATTTGTATTACTTGTGTATGACGGTTGTTTCGCGTGTAATATCAGATTGTTCTAAAAAGCACACAACTCTGTTTGTCACATGTGCTGAAAATATAATCTATCAGATACCTCTTTCATGCGGCAAGCACTACATAGGCCAAACTGATCGCTGTATTTATTACCGGCTCCGTGAACACGCGTGAAACGTCAGGAATGGTCACAATGGTTTTTTGGCGCAGCACTGCAGCACGTGTGGTTGCAAACCACTTTTTCATGATACCATGATTGTTGGTAGAAAAAGAATTAAAATGATAAGGGAGATGACCGAACCAAAGAAGATTAGTAGATTACAGCTGAACTCTTTTAGTACTCCCTCCATCGGGCTGTGTCAAAAAGAATGGTCCTTCCTATGATTGTAAATTTTTAACTGATGGCTTTTGTGAGTTTCGAGGATGATTTGTCTGTTTTTTGCATTTTTCAGTGTATATATTGTTACGGGGAAGATTTATTCACCGAGAGCTGGTCTTGCTGACGGCTTAAAGAGCGCACAGTCATGCAGGCCAACGGGATAGGCTCGAGAGTCCAACCCACTACAACCACGTTGTCGTCTTCTTCATTTGGGTGCCAATTCAGCTGTGTCGGTGTGACAGTTCCATACACGTATCATCACCCCGGCCCGTAATGCCTGTTAAATGAGCGAGTCGGCGTTGTAGGGCTTCAGACGAGAGACGTGGACTACATCCGTTCTGGGTGCAGCAGCTGATGAGTTTGTGGTAGCGGCAATCTCGTAGGTCTCAGATGTGACCTGACGAATGACTCGGTAGGGCCCAGCGTATCGCGATAGTAGTTTCTCGCAGAGGCCAACACGTCGAGATGGGAGCCACAAGAGAACAAGAGATCCCGCAGAAAAAACGGCATCTCTATGTGGACGGTCAGAAAGAGACTTCTGTGCTGTCTGCGACGACGATACCCGAGCACGCGCTACCGCGCGTGCTGTGAGGGCACGGGTGAGCGCATCTTGAGCGTACGAAGTGGAGGATGGGTGGTCTGATGAAAGCAGTGTGTCGAATGGCAGTAAGAAATGACGTCCGAAGAGTAGATAAAAAGGGGAGTAGCCCGCTGTTTCATGACGCGACGAGTTATAGGCGAAGGTTACGAACGGAAGAGCTATGTCCCAATCAGTGTGGTCGGTAGATACGTACATGGAAAGCATGTCCGTCAATGTGTGGTTTAGGCGCTCCGTAAGGCGCTCCGTCTGAGGGTGGTAAGATGTGGTGAAGTTGTGACAGGTAGCACAAGATCGGAGTAGATCATCAACCACACGAGATAGAAAGTAGCGACCACGGTCTGTGAGCAGGTGAGTCGGAGTGCCATGCTGGAGAATAATGGCGTACAGCAGGTAGTCGGCAACGTCGGTTGCGCAGCTGGTTGGTAGCGCTCGAGTGATTGCATACCGAGTGGCATAGTCTGTGGCCACTGCAATCCATTTATTTCCAGTTGTAGAAGTAGGAAAGGGACCTAGCAAGTCCAACACCACTTGATAAAATGGCTCGGCTGGAACTTCATAGGTTGAAGAAGACCGGCAGGTGGAGTCGTAGGCTTCTTTTGGCGCTGGCAGAGGTCGCAAGATGCGATGTAACGGCGAACAGAGTGGTACAGACCCTTCCAGAATACTCGTCGTCGAATGCGGTCGTAAGTTCTGGAGACTCATAGATGTCCAGAAGTTGGAGCGTCGTGGAATTGTCGCAGAACATCCTTTCGCAGGTGATGCGGTACGACGAGTAAAAGTTCCGCGCCATCGGGGTGTAAGTTGCGGCGTTACAAAATGTTGTCTTGAAGCAGGTATCTGCGAAGAGAAGGGTCAGCATAACGCGATTGAAGGCGGTCAATGATGGTGAGCAGCGATGGATCTCACGCTGTTCGTCAGCCACGTTCAAAAAGTCAGTGATGGCTAAAACGCAGGCATCGGATTCTAAATCAGTGGAGCTAGGTGGATCAACGGGGTTCCGGGATAAGCAGTTAGCATCGCTGTGCAGCTTTCCAGATTTGTAAACAACCAAGAACGTGTACTCCTGTAATCGAAGTGCCCATCGGCCGAGTCTTCCTGTAGGGTCCTTAAGCGTCGACAGCCAACAAAGCGCATGATGGTCCGTGATGACTGCGAACGGACGTCCGTATAAGTACAGACGGAATTTCGCGATAACCCAAACGAGGGCTAAGCATTCCCGCTCAGTTATAGAATAATTTTGTTCCGCTTGCGACAAAAGGCGGCTAGCGTAGGCTATCACACGGTTGCTGCCATTCTGTATCTGAGCGAGTATAGCACCAATGCCATGGCCGCTTGCATCGGTGCGAAGCTCTGTTCGAGCCGTTGGATCAAAATGAGCCAACACAGGTGGTGATGTGGGGGTGGTAATTAGCGACGCGAAGGAATGTTCTTGGTCCCTTCCCCAAGAAAAGGCCACATTCTTTTTGAGGAGATCCGTGAGGGGCCTAGCAATATCAGCGAAGTTGAAGACAAAGCGGCGGAAGTATGAGTAGAGTCCAATAAAACTGCGAACTTCTTGTGTGGAACGCGGAACCGGGAATTCTCGGACTGCACGGACTTTGTCAGGGTCGGATTGAACACCAGTGGCGTCCACAAGGTGGCCGAGTAGTTTAATCTGCTGACGTCCAAATGAACATTTCGGCGAATTCAGTTGGAGACCAGCGCAACGAAAAACGTCAAGAATTGCCGAGAGACGAGACAGGTGGCTTTCGAAGGAGGGCGAGAAAACTATTACATCATCCAGATAGCAAAGGCAGGTCGACCACTTGAAACCGCGAAGAAGAGAGTCCATCATACGTTCAAAAGTAGCCGGGGCATTGCACAACCCAAGAAGCATGACCTTGAATTGGTAAAGGCCGTCGGGTGTGATAAATGCTGTGTTCTTACGCTCGCGGTCGTCGACCGAAATTCGCCAGTATCCGGATCGAAGGTCAAGGGTCGAAAAATAGTTGGCGCCGTGGAGGCAGTCGAGCGCATCATCGATTCGGGGTAAAGGATAAACGTCCTTCTTGGTGATCTGATTCAGGTGGCGATAGTCAACGCAAAAGGGCCAGGTGTTGTCCTTCTTTTTAACTAAGACCACAAGGGAGGCCCAAGGACTCGATGAAGGCTCAATGACGTCTTTACTCAGCATTTTCTCGACCTCCGTCTGTATAACTTGGCGCTGAGCATGTGACACGCGATAAGGGCGTTTGTGGAGTGGACTGGCGTCGCCGGTGTCGATGCGGTGGGTTACGGCACTTTTGCGGCCCAGGGGACGGTCGTCGACGTCAAAGCTATCCAGGTAAGAAAACAGAACACCCCGGAGCACCGCAATATGGGAAGGTAAGAGGTTGCTGGATATCATTTTGTCGAGGAACGCCTTATTTTGCGACGTGATGACAGGTTTCGCCATGGTATTAGTGTCAGCGGTAAAAGAACAAATCGAGCATTCATCAAGGGTGGAAAGATCGGTTAAATTGATGCCTTGGGGAAGAACTTGGGCCGACGTAGAGCAGTTCAGAACAGGAAGTAGCACCGTGTTGTTAGCAACAACCACTATAGTATGTGGTAGTGCGATGTGGTGCGTAGGGGTCAAATCAATGAGGGGAGCTACCAGATAGTCTCCATCAGGAACGGACGGGAAGGGCGACAGAAGAACGTACATAGCAGCCTGGGGCGGTAGCCGTAGAGACTCCACGGATCGTAGCCGAGTGCGATTGGAGGAGTGAAATTGGAGCACAAAGGCAATTCTAGCCGTAAGATACCGGTAGAACAATAGATGAGGGCGGAGCGGGCGGTTAAGAAGTCAATTCCAAGGATGACGTCGTGTGGGCAAGCATCGAGGACTGCGAAGAGAACGGAAGTGTGGTGGCCAGCAACAGTAACGCGGGCAGTGCACATACCAAGCACCGATGTTCGACTTCCGTTGGCAACTACCTACAAAAACGATAACAGAGCGGATCGCATCCCCATGGTTCAGCGTTACTTTAAAACGGCTCAAAAGAAAAAGAAATAGGCAATTTAGAGCGGCAAAAACATCCACCGACCCACGCACATGGGATAAATATCGAGCAACATCGAAAAAGTTCGATTCACTCCTGTCTAAATCCAAACGCACCTTCTTCTCGTCGACACTGCCAGCTCTGATTCGCACTAACCCTAAGCAGTTCTGGAGGACCATTAACCCCAAACACGTAAACCCTACAGTTTCCTTGCTTGACTCCTCAGGAACTGCTATTCCTGACTGCAAGGTTGCCGAGTCCCTTAACTCCACATTCTGCTCGGTATTCACCCGCGAGCCAGACGACGGCCCTGTGTCCTTTTCTACTAAATTGCACTCCATCATGCCCAGCATTACATTCCAACCACACGGAATCCAAACGTCATTGACTCCCTGAAGCTATCTTCGGCCTCAGGCGTTGACGGCATAAATGCAAAAATTCTTAAAAACACCAAACACCTCTCTAGCATCATTCTTAGCCATATCTTCCAGCAGCCCCTCACAACAGGTTCTGTTCCCCAAGATTGGAAAACAGGAAAAGTGGTACCTGTCCCCAAGAAAGCCTCAGATAACGAGTTTCGTCCAATCTCTCTTACATGTGTTTGCTCTAAAATAATGGAACATATCATTTACACGCAAATAGCTAGCTTTCTGAAATCCGCAAAGTTCTTTCATCCCAATCAACATGGTTTCCAAAAAGGTCTCTCCTGCGACACTCAATTGGCACTCTTTCTAAGTGACACTAATTGTAAATTAGACATTAACGTCCCCGTCGATGCTAATTTCATAGATTTCGAGAAGGCCTTCGACAAAGTTCCCCACAAGCGTTTGCTATCTAAACTTTCACATTTAAACCTTGACGAACATGTATTTGCATGGCTTTCAAACTTTTTAACTAACCGACAGCAGTTTGTCTACGCTAACAACAGTTCTTCATCCTTATCTCCTGTCCTATCAGGTGTTCCTCAAGGGACGGTTCTCGGGCCCTTACTTTTTCTCGTATACATCAACGACCTACCAGACAATATTTCTTCAAGCATTCGGTTGTTCGCGGACGACTGCGTCATTTATCGCCCCATCATCAATCCCAGTGATAACGTAGCACTCTAGCAAGACCTAAGGAAGATAGACGAATGGTGCAACAAATGGTTCATGGTGCTAAACGTTCACAAAACATCCATCATGTCATTCCACAGGCGTCACTCGTATTCCACGTACAAATATTTCTTAAGTGGCTCCGCTATATTTCCTGTCTCGTCCACTAAATATCTAGGTCTTCTTATTTCTCATGACCTTACATGGTCATCCCACATAAATCGCATTACCAGTGACGCAAATCGCGCGCTGGGCTTCCTCCGACGCAACATTAACCTGGCTCCGTCCACAGTTAAATTATTGGCCTACGAAACGCTTGTTCGCCCAAAGCTGGAATTCGCGTGTGCAGTCTGGGACTTACCACAAGCTAACTCAAGTACCATCCTTGAATCCGTTCAGAACCGTGCGGCCAGATTCATCTTTTCCGATTATTCATACCACACAAGCGTAACACTTCTTAAACGTAAAGCTAAATTGCCAAGTCTCAAAACACGACGTACAGTAGCACGATTTTGCCTCTTCCACAAATTCTACAACTCGTTATCATGCGAAAGCCTCCACATAAAAACTGCTCACCAACCCATCGAATCGCCTCAACCACTCAAAAGCAGTATACCCACCTCGTGCACGCACGACCGCCTATCTAAATTCATTTCCTGTTCTGACAGCCATCGAATGGAACAGCCTTCCTGAAAGTGTCGTCACCAAAACAAACACGACTCAGTTCAAAGCCGCCGTTCAAAAACTTCTGTACTGATTATTTTGTGTCATGTATGCGATTATCCTTAGTGGTGTTATCTGCTTCGCTGGTTGGCATTGTATGCTTTTTATGCTTCGTTGGTACGCTTCGTTGGTTGGCATTGTATGCTTTTTATTAACAGAGCGTGCTTGATACCGTTTTGTGATACGCTCGTGCAGTTTTTGTTTTCTTTTTTTCTGTTTGTTGATCAGTTGTGTAATTTTCGTGCTTTAACACCCCTCATGTAACACCCCACTCGTTGGGGTCTTTGAGGTAGCTGTAAATAAATAAGTAGAGAACATAGCTGGTGTGAGAACTTTTTTCAGGCGAGATCGAATTGTAGAACTCATAACAGATACTTGGGCACCAGTGTCAATTAGAGCAGTAACGGCGTGGCCATCAACGAACACCCGAAGTAAATTGCATCTTGAATTTGTAGCCGGTTGAGGGTTTTCGTTCCAAGTCGTCAACGCAGTGCTGCCTCCAGGAGCTGCACTCGTCAGTTTCCCGGGGAATGGCCAGAATAAGCCGGTGACGGAGAGCGGGAGCATGACGGCCGACCCTGAGGTGACGGCGAGCAGCTTGACCAGTTTCTTTGGGCGACGACGTCAGCGTAGGACGGTTCGAAGCGTGGAGATGAACGGCGAGCTGAAGGGTCCTGAATATGGTCATCCGAAAAACCGGGTTGCGAATAGTGTCCGCGGTCCTGGCGGTGGTCGACATTACGAAAGCTTGGCCGGAAATACCACCTGTTGCGACAATGGCGGCAGATGTGCCCAACTCGAGAGCGAGAAAAGCAGATGGGTCGATCATCGTGCGTACGCCACTCAGATGGATTTCGGTAGCGTGGTGGAAACCGAGGAGTCGAAGCTGCCGCAGCGACAAGTGGAGCAGAGTGGTGGTCAGCGTGGTGGACAGGAGTGCTCATCGGCTGCGGCTGGGGAACATGGACGCCCAGGTTAGCACACTCCTTGCAGACGACGGCTTGAATAGGCGAGACTGTTGCCCAGTTGTCTTGCGAAGGGGGCTGATAGAAAGCGGGTGCCATGGCTTCCAGCTCCTGGCGAACAATCCTTACAATATGGGCAGGAGGTGCAAGTGAACGGGGCGCTGCAGAATCCTCGCAAGACGAAGTCGCAGCAGTGTTTGGTAGTTTCGCGATGTGGTGGGTGATTCGCCCGCTTTTAGCTTGTTCAAATCGTCGGCATTCAGAAATGATGGAGTCGACAGTGGTGCAGTTCTTGCACATTAGTATGTTAAAAGCATCATCAGCAATGCCTTTCAACACGTTGCTGATCTTGTCCGCCTCGGACATGTTTTTTGAGTCTTCCAGCACAGTGCCAGTACGTCTTGGATGTACGTGACGTATGACTCCGTCGATGATTGAACACGCAACGTGAGGTCCTGCCTGGCTGCCATCTGACGAGCAACTGATCGACCGAACAAATCGCGAAGCTTTTGCTTGAATGTGTCCCAGCTGATTCATTCTTCTTCATGCGTCTCATACCAGGCGCGTGCCGTACCCCGTTGGTAGAATAGAATATTTGCCAGCATAAGCGTTTCGTCCCACCTGTAGTGCTTGCTGACGCGCTCGAATAATGCGAGCCATTCTTCGACGTCCACTTTGTCCGTCCCGGAAAACGTGCCAGGGTCGAGAAGATGGGAGGGAATCACAGGTGATGGAGCCAGTGCGGATGGCGAGGCCTGAGTGCCAGTTTCAGGCATCGCGGCTGGACAAAGCTGGCGTCCACTGTGGAGTTCCAGAGCCGCGTTGTGTGAAGACCCCGCACCTTCCACCAAAAGATGTTACGGGGAAGATTTATTCATCGATAGCTGGTCTTGCAAACGGCCCAAAGAGCGCACAATCATGCAGGCCAACGAGAGAAGCTCGAGAGTCCAACCCACTACAACCACGTTGTCGTCTTGTTCATTTGGGTGCCAATTCACCTGTGTCGGGGTGACAGTTCTACACACGTATCAATATGTACGCTCTACAAAGTAAGATTTTGTTAGAAGTTAGCGCCCCCTTTTGCCCCTTCTTTTGTCATGTGTCCTGTTTTTTACGCGATACGGTATTATTGGTTATTTCTTAACCACTTTGGAATTTCTGAAAGGTGACAACTGGAAATCATCGCGTTGCAAATAAACCTTACTAATTTAGCAGGTGAAACAGAAACCGAGGCACCAACCAGCAAATCCATCATCCCATCTGAAACGCCCTTAAAGACGACACTGTTTTTCTCGCACCGGGGGAGCAGGAAAAGCAAGCGATGATAAGCCGCCATGAGGCATGCGAAAAAGCAAGATTGATTGATTTATTTGTGGGGTCTAACGTCCCAAAACCACCATTTGATTAATGTACGATACAATAATATCAGAAGAGAGGCATGTTGGCTTAGTTAACACCGTAATTATAGGTTTAAATTATACTTGAATGATTTTCCCGACAGGTTCTAATATGTATCGGTGCTTGTACGTTGAAGATTCTCGAGTGGCTTCGACCAAATTATGTTCTATAGCGTGTGAACCATGCGGGTATTATTGCGTATTATCCATATAGAATCGCTACCTATGTGGCTGGGAACCAAACTTTGGAGCCAACTCAATCTAGTGAGCTGCATTCAAGGCACCTAAGTTAGCCACACTGAACAGGTTTGGAAAAAGGTAATCGTTTTGCGCTTCACATGTGTTACCACGTTTGCTACCTCCAGCCTTCATTAAAAGGAAAAGATTCCGGCCGCTCAAAATAAAAAAAAGAGCTGAGCGATGATTTTTTGTCGGAGGTGTGCTTGTGGAATGCCGAGTATCTCCAACACGTCACTTGGAGTACCGTGCATGCTTGCGATGATTTCTACTAGCACGTGTGCGCGTCGGTCAGGTAGGTCGTGTCCTGTGTTACACTGAAATCGTGTCTATTATTGCAACCAACCATTCATAATAGTGTTACCTGCAGTTTCTACATTCCTCGATGTCAAAAATGCACCAGCCGATTCACTTGGTCGTTGCGCGATAATCACCAAAAAAGGTGACGAGTTCGTATATTTGTATGTGCAGAAAATTTCCACACTATTTCCTCAATGGCGAGTGACCAATGTATTTTTTGCATTATGTGACGTTGTTTTGGTGTTTGTAGCATTTTGCGGATTGATTGTTCATAATGACAACTTATATGGAGTGGTTTTTGTGTGGTCTATTTCATTTTGTAAAGTTTTATAAGTATTTGCCGAAGGTAATATGTTGCACTTGACAAAATAAGTTGGGCCCTCAGCATAGCAACAGAAAAGCTGGTGGGATGTGAAAATGAACCAGCCTAGGCCCCTGCCAAACGAATGCTAAAGTTTTCTTGACCCAAGCTACTTGTTGAAGCACCAGCGTTTTATGTAAAGCGTACCACCACGTTTTTTGCATCACTACTTCATTATGGCATACCTGAACTGTTTTGCACGCTTCTTGAGGAAATGTACATATGAATAAAGTGTAACAGCAAGCGCAGCAGACGCCAGAAATTTCTTGATAATTCTGGCGGGTACAAGAAGGTCTAGTCAGTGTCCTCCTTTTATACGGCTGTAGTTCTAAATCTGTAGTTCTACATTATTACAACTGCAGAAGAGAGTTGGCAATGACACTACACTGTATATGCGAAGCAGCTTAGGCTCGATTAAAATCCTGTGTGCGGCGCGACCACTCTTACTGCGCATGTGCGTCCGCTCTCCCTCTATTGCCTCGGAACGCTGACGCAGAGAGCGTTTGCTAACCTACGCTCGCTGCCCCCTCCGTCTCCTATGGGTATTCCTCCTCGTGGCGTCTACACATACATTCTTCGTGCGCGTCCCCTCCCCCTCTCTCAACTCGCAACGACAACGCAAGGAGCGTATGCTAGCGAGTTTCTTGATTGGAACTGTCTGCTCACGCTGCGGAACCGTTCACTGGCCACCTCGAATCTTGTCCTACAAAATATGTGCCGGCGGAGATTTTTCCTGGGCGTTGTTGAAGAACAAATATTCTCAGCCTGAACATTAAATAAGAGCAGACTGCGAGTCTCTGTGTTCAATCGCTGTCTTCTGTATCTTATTGCCCATGAGCAGCGATTGGAATGTTTCAGTAGAAAACACCACTTCATTACTTCTTCTTCGCGCCTCCCCATGTTTCCCTACTGCGTGAAAAAGCGATGGGCCTCAGCGCTAACGTCACCATCAGTGTAAGCGTTAGCGCCCGCAGCTTCACATCCATACACGGTTCCCTTCAGCTGGCGATGGTGTATTTGTTTTATTTTTCAGTGGACATCTATGCGGTTAGAAAGCATAAAACTGGTTGTCTTGTCGTTGATCAGCATAGCGACTACACCTTTTTTTCACCTTTGAGAGACAACATTGTTTTCTGGATCAAGAGAGAAATACTATTCTCCATGTTCCTTTCATTCAATGTGTTTTATGGTTTGCCGTGAGTATTCATTCGTACCATTGTCATTATTCTTCTCCGAATTTTCTGTGTCAGGTTAAGAAGCAAATATGAAACATCGGCGGGCTCTCGTATATTGACAGCGCAAAGGGTCGCAACGCCGTTAAGCCTCACACAGTTACATATAGATGGAATTCTTCCAAAAAACAATAACTGGTTAGATCTCTGACACAAAAACAAGTTTATACAATACAGGCCAAACAATTAAAGAGGGAGGGTCCTGGTGACACGAATGGTCAAGAGCGTTTCAAATAAACGCGAGGAGCTGCGATGCGAATATGCCTTTCCACTGGGGCACGCATTTGTGAACGTTTATCTGCCACTCTGCTTATTACTACTAGCAGCGCAATTTTATTGGAGACGCTTGAAGGTGATTCTCAAGGAGATGCACAAGTGGGACCATGGTAAGTACGTCCAACCCGTACCGTTACGACTTGTCATGTGAAAAAGATTTTGCGGAGGCAACTCGGGAGATGAATACACGAGTCGTTCAGAAACGCCGCAGGCCCACGGCCTTGTAGCCCGACCACGCATCTACCACTAAATAATCATGGAAGAGTGCGTACGCAACCCCGAAATCTGGAGATAGGTTTTGCACATGCACCATCTTCCAGCCAGCTGGGCACGTGATGAGCGTTGTGGCAGATGGTTAACAAGGGTGAATTTCCTACCCACCTCTGTAAAAAAAAAAGAAAGGAACCGGAAGTTTTTGATGAGAGACGTAGCGTTTTGGGCATGTTGGCCCGTCAAAATGAATTTTTCTAGTGCACGAAAACACATGGACAAATGAAGACGCGACAGGCAGTGCTACTTGCGTCCTTTTTCTTTGCAGAAAGTAGCGCCTGCCCCGTCTTCATAAAGAAAACTACTTTTTATAGGACACTTCTGGTTCTCACTGGAGGGGGGATACACGGTGGCATAAAAAAGTTGGGGCAAATGATCAAAATTTCATTCCTCAAAGCATAACATGCGGAAGAAGGCGCCATCATTCCAGCGGTCGCAGACCAGGACACGCCCGTCATTGTCACCGATTCGATAGGGGTCTCGGGAAATATTGAACAGGGGCACATTCCTCCCCTATTTTATCACATACTTGAAAAGAGCAACTAATCATGGCATTTGCTGGCTTCAAAGGCAGCAAAGAGGTAGACGCCACTGCTCGTTCGCTTAATCTCCAGCCAACGCCTTGAGACCCTTCCGGAATGCCTCCTGAACAAAATGCGGGATTCATTTTGGCATGACCAAAATTAAGAGGAGTTAAGGCTCTGTGAAAGAGAGCTCAAGTTTAAAAATACAAAAGCGACTCTTAGACATGAATCACTCTGTCAAAATTGAATAATTCTCTTTATTGCTTTTAGAGGAAGTACATGCGTAGATGCACTGAAACGCAATACAGGTGAACTGCTAAGCCACGAGGGCCTACCAAAAAAATCTTATTCAGTGACCGCAATTCAAGGCGAACTAAAAGTCATTACGTTTACTTAACAAGTGTTTACCAATCGTGGTATTCACTTTAAGGTATGAATCTGCTTGGTTCCTTTACTATCTCAATTTATTATTTCTTACAAGACGAATCAGCACCTTTCAAGAAATGCATAAAAGATTGTGCCAACAGCCAGGATTGGAACAGGCGCCTCATTTTAGTAAAACTTGGAAAAGTGTTCTTCTAGTAAATACCCACAACAAAAAGTCCTATGTAATTTAACACAGAGACACAGCTGCATTCTACTATTACCACAAAAATTGCAACATCACGCTAGATACGTATAGCTTTAGTACTCTTACCCATGTTTGGACCGATCAAAAAGGAAATATTTGATAATAAAATATGGCAGGGCATCGTCCTGTTCAAAATATGATTCATTTCAAAATCTCAAATACTCTCAAAACGAATGTACTAACAATAATATGACGTTGCGCATCAAACTATACAGCAAAATTGATACTTGCATAGAATTTGCTAACGTATTGTGGGTGAAGTATCTATGGAAATTATTAGATTTTGTTTTTTGGTGGCAATGAAGTGCGGTATTCTGCTTTTTTTCATTTACAGATCGAATCCCGCGGACTACAGGAGGCTTTCTTTTGCCCAGTTGAGCAGAAACAAACTGTCGAGAGACTTCGACTTCTTCTTCCAGATTTTCCTCACTCAGAAAAAACAGCAGTCGCAAGCTGCAGGCAACAATTTTTTCACTCAAGCTAAGTCCATGTATACAGCTTTCAAGGGCAATCGTTCTTCAAGTGAAGGCCAAGCTCCCGAAGCGTTAAGTGGAATCCTCGGCGCCTTGCACCTGAATGAGTGGTCGTACGTGAAATTCACTGGGGACGTCTTAACAGTAGTGTCCTCTTCAGATAGGATACTGATGCTTCAAACTATTTTTAGGATTCACGTTATGCGAGGTAACAGACAACACTGGACGCCACGTATTGTTTTGAGGACTCCGGAGACGTACCTGAGCAAGTTTTCCAATAGTGCAAACAGAAATTCTACCGTACACTACAAGGACACCATAGCCCGCGCCCTACATGTGTACCGCAATTTGTCTGATACATATGAGCTAGCCGCTGGTATTTACGAATTAGAAAGTGCACTTCAAGCACTGCCACATGTTACCAATTGCAGTGCGTACTCGCGGATACAAAAAGTGACGCCCGTCAGTGCGTTACAGAAGCCTCATCATCGGCACTGGCTGAAATACTTCGAACTTCTGTTTAACGCCAGTGACTACAGCTCAACTTACGTGTTTGTGAATGACCCTGAATTTTTCACGTCGTTTTCATCACTCTTCAAACCAGAAGATCGGGTCACCACGATTGCTAACTATGTTGGGCTCAAAGTCTTGCTCCCCCTGTGGCCTTTCATGCCCACGGCGTTCGATTTCCTGTACTTCTTAAGTAAAAACGGCAACATCGCACCGGTCGATGCCCTGATTGCAGTTTGCAGCACGGTGCTCAAAAAGTTGTATCGCTATGGCGTTGGGATCACAGCAAAACTCACAGCAAGCCGTGAATTTGCGGACGTGTATCTAAGACACCGAGACGAGCAACTTGCTTTGCTGTTCATAAACGCCCAAGGAATTATGAGGAAGCTTCTGCAGTCCGGAGAATCATAGTTTGGCCATCAGGATGCTTATAAGGCTCTGCAAAAGCTGGACAGCATGACATTTGCGTTTGGCACGCAGCAAAGTTTAAAGCAGTATGAAGAGTACACCACTACTGTCTGATCGTACCGGCTTAAAGCCGGTACGCACCGATAATCTCACCAGAGAAGGATTGGCCACCCTGGTGCAGTATCTGGCCACCCCCTCCCGTAGGCATTCGTCAATTAACTCACGGCCCTCAGTCCCCACCAGCTGCGGAGCAACTGACCACGGCGGCGGTCAGATCTGCAAAGCAGCAGAGGGTGCTAGGAATCTCTGGATACGGACAGGCCACCATTGGAACTTGAACTTAGCAACGTTTAACGTTAGAACGTTATCTAGTGAGGGAAGTCTAGCTGTATTATTCGAGGAGCTAGAAGGCATTAAATTGGATATAATAGGGCTGAGTGAGGTTAGGAGGACAGATGAGGCCTATACTGTGCTAAAGAATGGGCACGTCATTTGCTATCGGGGCTTGGCAGACAGAAGAGAATTGGGAGTAGGGTTCCTAATTCACAGAAACATAGCTGGCAACATAGAGGAATACTATAGCATTAATGAAAGGGTAGTAGCCATTGTAATTAAACTGAATAAAAGATACAAAATGAAGGTAGTACAGGCTTACGCGCCTACATCCAGCCATGATGACGCTTCAGTTGAAAGCTTCTATGAAGACGTGGAATCGGCAATGAGTAAGGTGAAAACACAGTATACTATAGTAATGGGCGACTTTAATGCAAAGGTAGGGAAGAAGCAGGCTGGAGACCAGGCAGTAGGAGATTATGGCATCGGCACTAGAAACGCCAGAGGAGAGCTACTAGTAGAATTCGCAGAACGCAATAATCTGCGTATATTGAATACCTACTACCGAAAACGAGAAAACCGCAAGTGGACATGGAGGAGCCCTAATGGCGTAAATAAGAACGAAATAGACTTTATAATGACTGCACACCCAGGAGTCGTGCAGGATGTGGAAGTGGTTGGCAAGATAAGATGCAGTGACCATAGAATGGTACGGGCTCGAATCCGCCTAGACTTGAAGAAGGAACGACAGAAACTGATACGCATGAAGCCAATCAATGAGCTAGCACTGATAGGGAAAGTACAGGAATTCAGAGTGTCACTGCAGAACAGGTACTCTGCTCTTAGCGAGGAAATCAACCTTAGCGTAAATACAATGAATGATAATCTGACGAGTATCATCACGGAGTGTGCAGTGGAAGTTGGAGGCAGGGTAGCTAGACAGGACACCGGCAAGCTTTCCCAGGAAACGAAGAACCTAATTAAGAAGCGTCAAATCATGAAAGTGTCAAGTACAACAGACAAAATAGAACTGGCAGAGCTTTCGAAGCTGATTAATAGACGTAAAGTATGCGATGTAAGAAGGTATAACATGGAGAGAATTGAGCACGCTCTGAAAAACGGAGGAAGCATCAAAACAGTGAAGAGGAAACTTGGGATAGGCAAAAGGCGGATGTATGCACTAAGGGACAAAGAAGGCAAATTAACTACAAATATGGATAGGATAGTTAAAATAGCGGAGGAGTTTTACAGAGATCTGTACAGTAGCCGAGACAACCACGACCTTAATACTATAAGAACTAGCAGTAACCCAGACGACACCCCACCGGTAATGATAGAAGAAGTCAGAAAAGCTTTGGAGAGCATGCACAGAGGCAAAGCTGCTGGTGAGGATCAAGTAACATCAGATCTGCTGAAAGATGGAGGACAGATTGTGTTAGAAAAACTAGCCACTCTATTTACGAGGTGTCTCCTGACGGGAAAAGTACCAGAGTCTTGGAAGAACGCTAACATCATCTTAATACATAAGAAAGGAGATGACAAGGACTTGAAGAATTACAGGCCGATCAGCTTGCTCTCTGTAGTATACAAGCTATTTACAAAGGTAATTGCTAGCAGAGTAAAGAAAACATTAGAATTCAATCAACCAAAGGAACAAGCAGGATTTAGAACAGGCTACTCAACAATTGGGGATTTGCGGCCTGCAGCAGCCATGGCTAAGTCCTCGTTTTGATTGTTCTAGGTTCCTGCCTCGTGTTCCTTTTGCTGCTTGGTCGCACACCGTCACCGAGGATTGGCACTGATTCATCCTTTCTGCGCCGTCATCACTCAAGAACGACATCATCCTCCCGCTGACGTCATAACGAATGTAGCGCCACCGGACACTACATAAAGACGCTGCCCACAGCTCTTTCTTGGGATTTGCGGCCTGCAGCAGCCATGGCTAAGTCCTCGTTTTGATTGTTCTAGGTTCCTGCCTCGTGTTCCTTTTGCTGCTTGGTCGCACACCGTCACCGAGGATTGGCACTGATTCATCCTTTCTGCGCCGTCATCACTCAAGAACGACATCATCCTCCCGCTGACGTCATAACGAATGTAGCGCCACCGGACACTACATAAAGACGCTGCCCACAGCTCTTTCTTGGGATTTGCGGCCTGCAGCAGCCATGGCGAAGTCCTCGTTTTGATTGTTCTAGGTAGGCATTTAGCCTTGCCCTCTTTACAGAACTGTATTTTTTGCATACTGCTGGCCGCTGATCCCCACTATTCCTTATTGTGATCTGTATCCTGAGCACTAGTATGGGTGTTGACGTGTCTACATACCGGGCACGCATCGGGTCGTTTGTGTCTTGTCGTAAAAACACAAGTTACCCTAGAGCTCGCTTCAATGGCGCGTCTAACTTGTTTCGCTTTGCTAGCCCGAGACCTTGTGTATTGTTGGTAAGCACGTGTCTTTCTTTGCTCCTACTCTGTGCTGGTGACGTGGAAGTGAACCCTGGTCCGAAGATTGATGACGTTCTAGCTTTGATGAAAGATTTTCATGAAGAAACTACAGCTACACTGACAGAAATAAAACAAAACATCGCAGGCATTAATGCAAAAATTCATGAAATTGAGACAGGTCTGCAAAAGATGTCGCAAATTGAGTCAACGTGCGAAGATGTAGGTGATTCAGTACGTGAAGTAAAATCAAGCATATCAAAAGTAAATGAAGATCTCGTTGATGTAGTAGACGATATAAATAACAGGATGAGGCGGAACAACCTCATCGTTAAAGGCCTTCCCGAGACCGACAAAGAAGACTACGAGGAAACAGAAAAAATTGTTAAAGAATTTTTTTCCGCGCACCTTGAGTTACAAGTTGGTGACATTGAACGCGCCCATCGCGTCGGTAAGCGACGCCCGCATTTTGATCGACCCATTATAATCAAATTTCTAAACTTTAAGTCCAAAACCGAGGTCTTGCGCAATGCCCCGAAACTGAAAAACTTGGATTTCCCCAAGGTTTGGATTGACGAAGATTTCTCGCCGAAGGTGCAAATGGCCCGTAAACGGTTGAGGGATTTTGCAAAGCTTAAGCGCAAAGGAAGCGAGCGTTATTCAGTTCGCTTTAACTGTTTGTACATTTGGGACCGCGTTTTTCGATACAACTTTGTCACTGATAGCGTTGTCGAAGTAACTCCCAGACAGGAATTCACGCCCCATGCAATGAAACCCAAAGGCAGTTCTCTTAATGAAGTCTCTCCGCACCAACCTCTCGCTTATTGACAAACTACCTCTTCTAATCGAGACTCCACCTACAAATCTGAAGTAACGTTGCTCCTAATAAATTTTAGGAGCATTTTAAATAAGCTAGACACCCTAAATTCCTTCTTGTACACATGTTCCGCCGACATTTTGATCGGTACGGAAACGTGGCTGTCGGCCGACATTTCGAACTCTGAGCTTAACTTTCCTGCACAGTTTACAGTTTTTCGCAAAGACAGATCGGTATCTAAAGGAGGAGGAGTAATTATAGCTGTTAAACAAGAATTCCAACCGTCAGATATCGCTTACGACTCGTCCATCGAAGCAATTTGGGTTACTGCGCAGTCAGCTCACACCACCGTAATTATCGGTGCCTGCTACCGACCCCCCGATAGCGGTCCAGAGTTCGTCGACTTGCTGAATGATTCGCTCGAGTATGTGCATGCCCATTATTCAAATTCTGTTCTTATTCTCGGGGGCGACTTTAACTACCCAGGCATAGATTGGGCGTCTTCTTCTGCCAGCAGTAACAGCTCCCACCGTCACGAATGCTTGCGTTTTCTACATTTGACACACGTCCACCTCATGACCCAGATAGTAACAGAACCTACACGTGGCGATAACATTTTAGATTTACTTTTCACTAATAATTCTCAGGAAGCTGTTACCCACGTGCTTGAAGAAATTAGCGACCACAGAGTTGTCCATTGTTCACTATATCTACCACGCGCCGATAAATCAAAGGTAACTAAGCAGTTATTGAATTACGCATGTGCTGACATCGATAAGATGAACCGTATGTTAGATGATTTTATACCAATATTTGAGTCGAGTTTTGAACATCGCGCTGCAAACGAAAATTGGCTTCAATTCCGTGACACACTAAAAAAAATAGAAGAATGCTGCGTCCCGAAACTAACAATCAGCACCAAAACAAATGACCCGTGGTTCACACGCGATGTAAAAAGATGCCTAAATAGGAAGAAACGAGCTTTTAAAAGGGCTACACGAACTAATACTCCGGAAGATTGGCTTAATTATAAAAATCTTTCAAAACAAGCTGAGGCCTCAATAAAAGAGGCCAAGGAAAAATATTTTAACTGCACCTTACCTAACCTTTTGAAAACTGACCCCCAGAAATTCTGGCGCGTGGTGAACCCTGCAGCTTACCCTTCTGAGCCAACTCTGAGTGATCAAGGCAAAGCGTTGTCGCCAGAGGAAAGTGCTGAATGCTTCAACGAATTTTTTGCATCTGTGTTCACGGAAGAACTTCCACTAGACTCACTGGCACTGTTAAAACCCACCATTCACAACCCTTTTTCTTCAATTACAATAACTGAAAATGGTGTCGCACAAGCTGTACAACGCCTTCCCTGCAAGACTAGCCCGGGGCCTGATGGAATTAGTGCCAAACTTCTAAAACTAACCTGCCACAGATCAGCGTATTTATTGTCGCTGATCTTTCAGCAGTCGCTTGACACGGGCTGTGTACCGGAAGACTGGAAATATGCCTTTGTTAAACCCATATACAAATCCGGCCAAAAGTCAAGTCCGAACAACTACCGTCCAATCTCTCTAACCTGTATATCTTGCAAGCTATTAGAACATATCATTTACTCGAAAATTATATCTCACTTGAACAGAAACAACATCCTCATCCCAAACCAACACGGCTTTCGGGAAAAACGTTCTTGCAACACCCAACTATTCGAATTGTTGACAGACTTGCACAAAGCCATGCATAGCTCTGCTCCTACAGATGCTATTTTTATAGATCTTTCAAAGGCTTTTGATCGCGTCCAACATAACCGATTAATAACTAAAGTCCGTAACCTCCAGCTTGATCAGAAAACAATCCAATGGATTCAAGAGTTCCTCTGTAACCGGTCGCAATCGGTCACACTTAACCACATAATTTCCAGAAAGTGCATGGTAAAATCCGGTGTCCCCCAAGGCTCCGTGCTCGGACCATTATTATTTTTGGTCTACATCAATGACATTGGATCTAATATTGTTTCTTCTCTACGCCTATTCGCAGATGATTGTGTTATATATAAGGAGATTACCGGACCGAATGACAGTAGCATCCTACAGTCAGATTTGTTAAAACTCACAGAGTGGTGCAACTTGTGGCAGATGCACATCAACGCTGAAAAAACCAAGCATATTAGATTTACTTCCGTAGTCAACCCCTCATCATCCGTCAGATACATAGTCAATAGCACCGTAATTGAGACCGTTTCATCCACAAAATACCTCGGCATTTTCTTTAGTTCCGACCTAACCTGGAACAGTCACATTGAATACATCACCAGCAAATCATCAAAAAAACTCGGTCTTTTGAAACGCCGCCTCAGATGCGCAAACTTGAAAACTAAACTTCACGCATATCAAGCTCTGATCAGGCCTTCACTAGAGTATGCGTCAACCATCTGGCATCCACACACGGCAATGTTATCAGATATGCTAGAATCAGTACAAAATAAAGCAGCTCAGTTTATCACCTCCTGTCATTCTCGCCACCAAAGCGTAACATGTCTTAAGCGTTCTCTGAACCTTCCATTGCTTGCCACGCGCAGAAAGTTGTCCCGCCTATGTTTTTTCCATAGCTTATATCATAGTGACTCGTCATTTTCTCGATCATTCATTCACCCGGCTCCCTACGTTTCTGATCGCGTTGGTCATGCACATAAGGTCAATCCAATATATTCACGCACTAAGAAATACCAATTTTCACCTCTGCTGTTATCCATTAACGAGTGGAACGCGCTGCCCTCAAACATCGTCGCTATTACAGAACCCTCCCTTTTCCAGTCTGCAGTACTAACTTACTTAGAAGTTGACAATAATTTGTAACCACCATTGACATTTAATGTGTAACGCATGATTAGAGATTGTTTATTGCTATTTCTTGAAATATGTTTCCTGTTATGGTGAGCTGCTTACTGTGTTTTTTGCTTATTGTGTTATTAGTAATGTTGTTTGGGCTATCGGTCAGTTTGATTACTAGTATTACTCCCTGACATGTTGTTTTACTGATGCTATAGTAACCTCTTGTATGTATCCCCCCTTATGTGATGCCCTCTGGGCTCTTAAGGTATTTAAATAAATAAATAAATAAAAATTGACCATATTCATACTATCAATCAGGTAATAGAGAAATGCTCAGAGTATAACCAACCACTATATATAGCCTTCATAGATTACGAGAAGGCGTTTGATTCAGTAGAAATATCAGCCGTCATGCAGACACTGCGGAATCAGGGCGTAGATGAAATATATATAAACATTCTGGAAGAAATCTACAGGGGATCAACTGCTACCATAGTGCTTCATAAAAAAAGCAACAGAATACCAATAA
The DNA here is from genome assembly GCF_043290135.1 of Rhipicephalus microplus. Lineage (NCBI taxonomy): Eukaryota > Metazoa > Arthropoda > Arachnida > Ixodida > Ixodidae > Rhipicephalus > Rhipicephalus microplus. Next base: position 196,347,448 of record NC_134702.1, read on the forward strand.
AGAAGGGTGTAAGGCAGGGGGACACAATCTCCCCGATGCTATTCACTGCGTGCTTACAGGACGTTTTCAGAAGCCTAGAATGGGAACATTTAGGGATAAGAGTTAATGGAGAGTACCTCAGTAACCTGCGCTTCGCCGATGACATTGCATTGCTGAGTAACTCAGGGGACGAATTGCAACTCATGATTACGGACTTAGACAAGGAAAGCAGAAAGGTGGGTCTTAAAATTAATCTGCAGAAAACGAAAGTAATGTACAACAACCTCGGAAAGGAGCAGCGCTTTGCGATAGGTAATAGTGCACTTGAAGTTGTGAAGGAGTATGTCTATTTTCTTCGTTCAGCGAACTGGGAGCGCAGAGAAAACACAAAGGACGAAGCGAGGAACCACACAACACGAGCGCTCGTGTTGTGTGGTTCCTCGCTTCGTCCTTTGTGTTTTCTCTGCGCTCCCAGTTCGCTGAACGAAGAAAATGAATTACCAACTGGCCCACATTTTGATCCTTCTGCGGAGTATGTCTACTTAGGGCAGATAATAACCGCAGAGCCTAACCACGAGATTGAAGTAACCAGAAGAATAAGAATGGGGTGGAGCACATTCGGCAGGCACTCTCAAATTATGACAAGTAGATTGCCTCTGTCCCTCAAGAGGAAGGTATATAACAGCTGTATCTTGCCGGTACTTAGCTACGGAGCAGAAACCTGGAGACTCACAAAGAGGGTTCAACCTAAATTGAGGACGACGCAGCGAGCAATGGAAAGAAAAATGGTAGGTGTAACCTTAATAGACAAGAAGAGAGCAGAGTGGATTAGGGGACAAACGGGAGTTAAGGATATCATAGCTGCAATAAAGAAGAGGAAATGGACATGGGCCGGGCATGTAGCAAGTAGACAGGATAACCGCTGGTCATTAAGGGTCACCAACTGGATTCCCAGAGAAGGGAAGCGGGGTAGGGGGAGACAGAAGGTTAGGTGGGCAGATGAGATTAAGAAGTTTCAGCAGGGCACTAAGGCGCTTGATAAGAACATTTTTATCGATGTCATATCTATTTCTTATGCCTACAAATGTAATGGCTATTTCTGCTCATGAAAAAAGGTTTCTTTTCTCGCATGACAATATTGTTTCAACTTTCAGGGCTTGTCCTTACAAAGGTGCTATGCAAGATGGCCGAAGCTTCTCTGGCAGCCGAGTTAGCTCCGAGCTCACCGTGTGGCCATCATGACATGAAGACTGTGAGGAGCACGTGATAGCCGCATTGATAAAAATGGCTACAGGATCGCGCGTTGCGAAACGCATGTGACACATTTGCGGTGGTCATCAAAGTAACACCACGTGCAAAGCGGATACGTTAGCGCTACCGCTCAGTCAACATTTCAGCAAAGCAACGATGTCAGCATGATTGTCGCCCTATCTTTTCGCCATCTAACACGCGCCTCTCACAGGCGTGTTCGTTGGCGTTTCTCCTTTTTCAGACAGGTTCTTTCGTTCCACATGCACCATGGAATTTCACTCTCGAATGCAGCAAAGGCACACACACAGCACTCTCATGCTGCTCATTTCGCTTCAATTTATTTTATTTTTCATTATTTATTTATTTGTTATAGTTTATTGCTGGTAAATATAAGGACATTTGGTCAGCAGGGGCGCTCGCATTATGTCGGCAATGCAGCTGTAATTAGTTACGTCGTGAGCACGTTGAAATTGAATGGAAGACATCGTAGCTGAGTTGTAATATCACTTTTACTTCTGCGTGCCAATGTGCATAATTTGCGCGATAAAGGTGATAGATTAATCGTGCCGTTCGACGTGAGTACTGCTCCTCGGAAAGAGCAAACGGGCTGGACGTACTGGATCTTCACCGCGGTCATCTGTCAATCAACTTAATTGGTGCGCGATCTCGCATACAAAGTCGTTGATTCTGAGAAGTCCCAAGTTCAACTCGTGACTGTAGTGCCCGTGTGACTGTCAAGCGTTTGATGCGGTGAACGCCAAGCGCCCGCTTCATTGCATATAAAATAGTTTGGTGAGCTTACGTACTTTTGCAAGGCCGTTTCCATAGAGGAGCTTGTCAGAACCTAGGTTCTTGCAGCTCTTAAAGTTGGTCTTCTACTCATGTGTGTGATTGGCTTAGAATTGAAGACCGCTTCAGCTCTGTCTTAAATATGAGAGAGAGAGAGAGATAAATAGAGAGTAAAGGCAGGGAGGTTAACCAAGCTTGGATCGGTTGGCTACCCTACATTCGGGGTGAGGAAAAAGGGAAATAATAGAACGGAAAGAGACAGAAAAGAAGAGGAGTAAGAAAGAGAAGCACAAATAGTCAGTTCGAGACTACACAGCACGGCCTCGCACAGTTCTTTCACAAGCGGTCGTGAAGTTTGGTGGTCTTTAAAAAGTACAAGTGGGCTTTCGTGCCTTTGCGCGTATGGGAAGCCGTCGGCCAAGGTCCCAGGACCTTCCCTTCTGTAAGCGGCCGTGAATCCAGCTGACAGAGCTTGGCTTCCATAATACGTCGTTCGGTCTGGTATGCTGGGCAATGACATAGAATGTGCTCAAGCGTTTCCTCGCAGGCGCAGATGTTGCATGCCGAAGTGCTCGCCATTCCAAGGAGACGAGAGTACGAATTCGTAAATGTCCTAAATATGATTGTACTAATTGGCTTAGACCTAACGACCACTACATTGAGCTCTCTTGTTTTCATTGATGAGGCTTCAAATAAAAGGCAATTATCTCGGGCGCAATTAGGAAGCCCGCAATCAGGATGGGGCTGTTAAACGTAATCTCTTTTAGCAGGGTACTACTTGTTATCTCCTTATTGTCGCGTTATTTACCATAGTTTAGTTAGCTCATCAACTTTAGTAAGCCGGGTCCTAGCTTTACATGCCTTCGTTGCCGTGGTCTTCTTAAGATGGGGCTTAATTACCTTGGCCTTACCATGACCTGGCGTAATTAGCTTTGTCATAGCATGTACTAGCCTAACTGGTCAAATATACCATCCAGGCAAAAAGAATCTTCATATTTAAGGAGTGAGTGATGAGTGGGACGAAGCTTCAGAAAGTTTTGTCGGTAAAGTATGAATCGTCTGTCTGTCTGTCTGTCTGTCTGCCTGTCTGTCTGTCTGTCTGTCTGCCTGTCTTTCTGTCTGTCTGTCTGTCTGTCTGTCTGCCTGTCTTTCTGTCTGTCTGTCCGTCAGTCCATCCATCCGTCCGCACCTGCTGATTGAGTCATCAGACTAAGCGGTCATGTACCACGAGCTAGCAGAGACAGACCCACGACATTAGGAGCTTGGCCCCAAATTGCTAATTAGCCGACTGCACGTGCTAGGGTGCTAGCGGGCGATGACAAGAAAAACAATGCACGCCGTCTGAGGAGCGCACTAGAATGTACAGGCTAAACATGATGAATAACACGTGGCCTCAGATTTAGCGGCGGTCGTGATGTTGTAAGACGCTCTGCCAGTCTCAGAGGCCACCGTGCTGATTATTCTAAAACAGCCTTAGTGCAGGCACTAAAAGCTTCAAAATTTTTTTAGACTGTGTGCGACTATGGTTCATAAAGAGTTTATCGCGCTTTTAACCCTAAGAAACACCTACTGATAAGCACCATATGCACTCAGCTTTTTTACAAAGCATTACGAAATCAATTAAACACTTTAGATATCTTTCGATTGAAAAAAAAGTTTTCTCATTATTAAGCCTGAACCATACAAAACATTTTTTTCTTTATTGAGCCTAAACCATATTGCTGCATGCATAAAGTACCATGTTCTGAGATTTATTTTTGAATCTACCATGGTGGGTCACGTATAATTAACTGCAGTGCAATGTTCTGATGGTTGTTGACGAATAATTGTTGATTTATTCTCAGCCATTTTTCGAGCAGCCAACTGCTTCTTATTTTTTTTAATTCCTGTAAACGGCGGTTTAATTGTTAGCAAAAAAAAATGTATCGCTCTATTTTGAGTGGCTGGGGCTTCAAGAGTCTTACATGATACCTCTGGTTGAGCTGCTCGCATAAAGACAACCACACACTACTGAAAAGCATTTGCCGATGTGGGTAGTTTTCGTTTTTTAATAAAACCCTGGTAGCGCAACCTACGGGACGCAAAGAGAAGACAAACAAGCGCAGACAGAAACTTGGGTTTATTCTCAGAAGATATTATACATAAAAAACATGATGGAAAAGGGAAATAGAACAGGGAACGTTCGGTCCTGATCAGGTGTCATCCAGAGACAAATTTCACAATCTAAAACGAATATATACGGTAAGTTGACACAAGTATTGAGGTTCTTTTTTTATAGAAAAGGCTTCAGCAATCGCCCTGGTTTGTATGTCACGATGAGTGTATAATGCAGACATACGCAAAAATTCAGGCACGCAGCTACACTTCTTCAATGGGTGGACAAATGCGAACCCGGGGACGACGTCTGCGATTTGTAGTGTCCTCAATGGCGAACGTTTAGGCAGCTGCCAGTCTGCCTGATATATACTCTGTCACAAGACAGTGGGATATAAGACACCACGCTAGACAGAAAATGAGTGAAACAATTGCCATGTTGAACACCATAGCCTTTCTTCACGAGGCGTGCCTTCAATATTCTTTTCAAGTCAATCCACAACACATTTACTGCAATTTTCCGCTGGCGAAAAACAGCGTCATGGTTACTTTTTTACATATTTTTATCCTATGTGAGAATCCAAGCACGTACTGGTCTACCGCAAACTTTGGTCGGTTTTCAGCACCTTTTGTTGGGCATTCCTTTTTTTATTGTGATACAAATATATGGACACATTCGGCTGTATTTGGCCGCCGGCGTCCGCGTCGATGTCATGCACAGAATATGCATACGTATCTATATGTATGAAAACTCAAAACAGAAAAGAAATCTTGAGAAAGACTCTGGCACGCGGAACCAAACGCGGGACATCTGTGTCGTGAATGCGAGGTGTCACCCACTGAGCTAACACAGAAGCACCTACTTGAGAGCTCAAACGGCAAGCTATATATATCTATCACTTACCACTGGTGATGGGCAATTGGAAGGAGAACTATGGTGTTTTGAATGTTAACAGCAAGATGGCGCAGTGAGCGTGCGCCCTTATCTCCCATCTGTACTTTGCCTCGTGGAGGGGAGTGGTGGTCGTAAAGCCCCTGAACGCACACTCGCACGACCTTATCTCGTGGTTGGGAGCATCTCATGTGTTGGCTGTCCTTAAACTTTCACCGGAACAATTCTGTTGTAGTTAACAGGCGTCCAAAGGTCACGAAAATTGCGCACGATCTTCGTTTGTAAAAAGAGCGCGCTTTTAAGACGCAACGAAGTAACAATTTAGACGCTTGTTCACGTTCATCTATACGTGTGAATACGTTTCGTGCATTATTTGTGCTTGAGAAACGCGGTGCACGTTTCAATCCGCTTGCCATTCTGCGCGTGACCTTGCAATTTGCTGCTATTGCATTCATTGCTTCGCCTTTGCGGCAAAGCTGCGATATTTATTCATCCTTAATACCTTATGAGCGGCAAAAAACACAGTATTAGTCAGAGTGCCTGCCTTTTGCAGCCTAATTATTTTATTCGAAAAAGAACTTATGCTATTTTGTGGTAAAAAATTTAGTAAGAAAGGTAATACAATTGAAGAGGTTAATCACAATACCTGAGGGTAGCAATTTAGTTGAAGAGAAGAGTAGTGTAGGATTGGTTTTCTTGAACGAGGAGAGTAAGACCAGTGTAGGTGACCTGGATGAAAACCTAACTCACGATCGAGAAACTGCAGCATATTATCTTGGAGAATTGTGATTGGAAATGCAATCCTTGTCATTTTTGTTCGAAGATTTAAATATCACTTGTCTGCTTAGAATTTTCAGGACCTTTTCTTGTAAAGCAATCTAACCAAGTTTTGGAATTCTGAACAACAAAAATATGCCTATTAGCAGTGGTTTTAGCATAGATATTGTCGATTTGTTTTACTCGGTACCACACCCCGAACTCAGTAAGAGTGTAAGAAAACGTATCACACAGGAAAATGACGAACATTAATTAATTAACAATTGTATGTTGTATGTTGATAGCTTCTTGGTACTACCCCTTTTTACTGAAATTCTACTCTTTTAATTCGGGGCGATAAGTTTAGGTTGGGAAGTGCAACATTTTTATTGCCTCTCGTGTAGCAGCCATCCTTTGTGATATAATACGAAGTTATTTTGATAGGGCTTTCAATTTTGATAGTTGTGTCAGCATTTTTATTCCTCTCGTGTAGCAGCCATGCTTTGTGATATAATACTAAGTTATTTTGATAGGGCTTTCAATTTTGATAGTTGTGTCAGTTCACCGTCTATATCCCTTTCTGTTCCCACTTCATTTTATTAAAGTTTGAAGCTATAGAACTGAAAATTTCTAAACAAGCGACGAGAGCCTTTAGGTACGTAGACTGGCCGCCTTCATCCACTGCACTGCCTAAGGTTTTCTGCGTGCTTCGATGTAATTAGGACACCCTTTGACTTGTTCTTAATCCGAACAACGCAAATTTCGGCAACTGTGTGATGCAGTTTTTTTCCATTCGAGAGATTTTCCGACGTATACATCTCCCTGGGACCAGGTAACCAGTGAGACAGAAAAAAAGAACATTTTTTTATTGAAATTGACGATTATCGGTTAAAACGATGTAAATATGCTTTGTACGAAGTGCGAGGGAACGATAGGAGACAAAGTGATGTTGCGGTGTGGCATCCTCTCAACACAACACCCAAACGGGAGAAGGCCAAGTTGGGTGAACAAACCTGCTTTCAGCATTACAGGCGCGTATCTGCAAGAACAACCTGATAAGGATGCGGCACGTGAGGTCAACTTGGGAAAACACGAGCCCTCAATAAGCCGACCGGATTGACACAACCGCTCTACGTTGGTGCAGCCCGGCTCGACTACACGTGTAGCCGAGAAGTGAAAAGCGTTGTTTCTAGTGCTGGCATGGCAGAGGGTAGGATTCACGTGACATCCTCGGCAAAAAACCATTTTCTGAAATCATCCGTTGTTGCGATCAAGAGCTACCCTCCAGAGTAGCCATTTTGTTATGGTGATTGACTGCTTAAGTTCAACTGACAGATCGTACGCTTGGACAAGACGAAGAAAACAAGACGGACATATCCAGTTTTCAGATATGGATGGATTTATGGATGTATGAATGGGAGGATGGATGGATGGATGGATGGATGGATGGATGGATGGATGGATGGATGGATGGATGGATGGATGGATGGATGGATGAATGGATGGATGGATGGATGGATGGATGGATGGATGGATGGATGAATGGATGAATGGATGGATGGATGGATGGATGGATGGATGGATGGATGGATGGATGGATGGATCAGGCTGTGCCCTTTAGATCGGGTGGCGCCTCACGCCATTTAGCCAGAAATTGACGTACTCTCACTATGTCTTGAAGGATTGAATTTCACTCGCGCCTTAATTGTAACCACCTATCAGTTAGCCTCCTCCTGGTTATTTCCTGCTGCTTAAATTCTACTTTGCCTTCACTATACCTAAGTTTTCATGCCTCGAAAAATTCCGCGTCATTATCTTGGACTATGGGGTGGAGCCCTTAAAACATTGTCAAATGTTCCGCCGTTTCCTCGCCCTTTTCACGCGCACTACATAACGTTTCTGTGCCTCAGTATATTGCGCGGTACGTCTTTCTTTGCAGTGCTCTCGTTCTGACCTCGAACAGCAGAGAACTACTCCCAGAATTATTTTAGATATTTTCTTTTGCAATTTCCTGCTTGAAAGTTCTGTGGGTTTCCAGTTACTATTTTGTAAGTATTATCTTTCTGTTTCCTTCACCATCTTCTTAAGTGATGTTTGTTTTTGGCTTGGAATTCTGCTGTTTTCCAACTACTTGTGTGACATGTTTTTATTTCGCCTATTTCATTTAGTATCAACATTCTTCAGTTACAAGTAACTGAAAACTTTCCTAGCCGAACGCTCCTCTCCCATTGTTGTTAATTGTTCCTCAAATTATATCTTGCTGCTAGCTTCCCTGCACTCAATTGATGTACATCCCATGCCACCCTGTACACCCTGATTTGGGTATCCCCGTGTGCTCCCAAAGCAAGTCTACCTACGCCACGTTGTTTGATTTCTAAACTTCCTTGAACCTCTGATTTCATGCACAAGATCACGTGGCTGAACATGAAACCCGAGACCATGACACCTTTCCCAATCCCTCACACAACGTCATACCTGTTGTAATTTCCCAGTGTCCTATTTTTCAGTACTGCTGCATTCCTGTCACCTTTAGTCAGTACGTATTTGTCGTGCTCCCTTAGGTACTCAGCCCTGTTGTTTGTTCACACGCCCAAAGATTTGCATTTATCCACTATTTCTAGCGTGGCTTTCTGTGGCTTGTGATCAGTGACTTCGTTATAATTAAAAATCATGATTGCCAATCTTTCCCTACTGAACTTCAAATATAACCTATTTCTCTCATTACCGCAAATATCTATCAATACCTGCAGATCTCCCTTGTTGTCCGCTATCACTAGTATATCGGCATATATCAACATCGGCATATACCAACGCTGGTAATGACTGCTCCACGTACTTTCCTTCTTGGGAAACGAGAGGCTGAAGGCGGATCGACACCCCTCTAATGTGGCTTCTAGTTTCTGTAGATACAGCATAAATAACAAAGATGACGAGAGACATCCCTGTTGGAGTTCGCGTTGTATCTCTATAGGTCCGGATACCTGTTATTCCATTTTCATTATGTCCTTCCCATTTGAACATTTTGTTTCTTTTATAGATATGCTTCAGAAAAAAAGTTAATACATCTTCCCCATCTAGTGTTTCCAGTATTCCCCACAAGTCTTCTTGAATCACACTATCGTAATAGGGCTCTCTTGGTATTTATAAATGCAAGCCACAGGCACCTGTGTTCTTTTTCTGCCATTTCAATACACTGCATCGATAAGAAAAGATTGTCCTCCAACCTCCTTCATTTACGGAACCAATTTTCCAGTTTTCCCAGCCCCCCACACTCTCCACTCATGTCTGTAGCCTTTGCTTTACTACCTGTATAACCAGCCTGTAAACTACTGATGTCACTGTTAAATGCTGGTAGTTGTTTATATCAGCTTTGTCCCCCTTCATTTTATAGATCATGCTCGTCCTCCTCAGTTTCCACCCAATGGGGGCTTCACAATTTGGACGCTTGCCTTCTGCAATTAAAAAAAGATGTAGCCTTTTTTTTGACGTCATCTTTCGGTTCACCCTTCTTTTTAGCATACCTGTGTTCCCTGGAAGCTTCCTGTCGTCCTCCTATGGCTGTCTTAACTTCTTCAACCCGCCAGCTTGTGGGTTTGTGTCTTCTTTTCCTTTTTCATTTTGGTACCTTAGCAAGCTCCAACTTAGACAATCGAGTTTGATTTGTGTGTGCCCATTCTGTCATAGTATCGTCGGTGATCATTTTCTCAGTCTCTTTATTTGGTGTTCGTACTTGCCTTTCTGAATAATTATTACCGTGTGGTTGCTCATAATGCCTTCTTCCCATTTTCATTTTTCTTCTAAAACTTAGCTTGACACGTTTGTGATCACTACCTAAGCTTCTGGACCCATATTCATCTTTGTTGATCACCCTTAGCCGAATATACATCCTTTATGGCAACATTGCGTAATCTATCGTCGAATGAAGCTTTCTTACCTACCATGTTATCTGTCCTTCGCACTTCTCAGTACTGTTGCAAATAATTAAATTATGCCTCTCACGCATATCTACTAGCATTTTGCCTCTTGGGTTAGTATATTCATCCATATATTCTATGTGTGCATTCATATCTCCTAAAAAAATTACCTCGCACTCTTAACCTGGTTCATCAATGTAATTTTCTATGCGCTGCACCATTTTTTCGTTTCCTATCTAGCTTTTGCCCTGTCAAACGTATGCTAAACCCAGGAGCGTCATTTGCCCTGCCACTTTCCCTTTTAGCCCTAAATGCTCCCTGCCCTTATGCTTCACTTTTTGCCAGTCTGTAGACTTAGGAATGAATGCCCCAATACCACCCTCCTTGATTGAATGATATGTAGGGTTTAACATCACAAAGCCACCATATGAATATAAGAGACGCCGTAGTGGAGAGCTCCGGAAATTTCGGCCCCCTGGGGTTCTTTAACGTGCACCCAAATCTAAGCACACGGGCCTACAACAATTCCGCCTGCATCAAAAATGCAGCCGCCGCCGCCGCCGGAATTAGAACCCGCAACGTGCGGGTCAGCAGTCGAGTACCTTGCCACTAGACAAACGCGTCGGGACAATACCACCCTCCTTCATGCTGCTGTCAGTTCTATTACAATATTCCCATGCGTAGTTAGGAATGCTAAGAGGTTGTTCCTTGTCCTTAAAATGTGTTTCAATATCCATATACCATTTAATTCTCCTCCTTTAGCTGTTATAATGTCTCGCCCCAATTGAATCTCTTCCTGTCACCCTGCATGTTTATGTACCCTACGTCTGAGTTTGCTTGGCCCTCGTGCCCACGTCGATTTCTCCGCCGGACTCTACGTGTCTTAGATATTGGCGTCACTTCAGAATCCCATCTGTCTATACCAACTGTCAAAGCGTCATCCTTGTTGTTTTCCTTGTTACTAGCTATCCTGGCCCCCGAAGGGCCCGCGTGAGTCCCCAAAAAGCTACTGCGAGTCCAAAAAAGCTACCCACTTCAGGACTTAGCCTCCAATTCTATCTCTTTAAAACCATTTTATCTATGCACCTCTGTTTTTTTCCGCTACCTCAAAGCCTTTCTCTCGGCTCTTATGCCATATGTTTTAGTTTGCCTCGACAACAACTCTCGGCAAGTTGCCGTCACACACCAATACCTTCGGTACCGTGCATATCTCTATCTGTATCTGAGGGGAAATGGCACGCATGTCATCGACGCTTTTCGCCAGTGTGGTCGCTAGTTCTGCTGATTCTTGATTTAAGACATCGTTTACACCACCCTCAATTGTCACGAGGTTTCGTCTATTAGCTTTAGTTGTGAGTTTAGCACTCAATTAACTCATGACTGCTTCCAGATTATGTCCTGGAAACGTCCTTCATGAAACCCTCGTGTCACCTCTCACCCTCTCTTTGATTGCTTCTGCGCATCGATTTATATTCGAGTTCCTGGCAATCATCACGCGCTGTGATTTTCTGCTAGAGAGTATCCAACGAGAAGTTTACTTGCGTCTGTGGCGCTGGCTGCTTTGTTTCCTCCCACTTCCACCACTACTTCGCTGAAGCTGCGTCTTGTGACAATTTATTTATTTATTTATTTACAGGTACCTCAAAGACCCCAATGAGTGGGGTTTTACAATTGATCTAGTTGAACCTGTTTTTTTCAAAACCTAACTTCTATTTCTTCTCCACCGTTCTGGGTTCTGGTGCCCTACTATTCTCTCCATCGGTCGCTCCTTGGTTCACCTTCATTAGTGCCTCCTGCGCTGACCTAAGGCTTTCTCCCATAGCCCTCGTTTCTTCTCGGTCTGTTGCCAACATAGTTTCCAGATCGACGATTCTCATCAGCAGTTCACTCTGGGCAGCCATAATTTTTCCCATTTTCCCCCGAACCTCACATTATCTACACTTGGCGTTAGGCGTCTCTGCATTAGTGTCCGCAGTAGCCTCCTATTTTGAACCCATCCCACAACCTGAACATTTCAGTGTTTTTAACGATTTCATATCAACACCAATTGTCCTGTTGAATTGTCCCACAAGATAGTTGTCCCACTGTCCCCACCCACTGTCAATTTTCACTTAGGCACGGGTGAGCCTAAGTGAAAATTGCCGAACACGGGCAATGCCGGTAACTCGCTTCAATGTGCTGAATTAGTTCGAACCACGATGAACACTGACAACGCTAATAAACGTAAGCTGTTCATCGGCGGTCGTGTACCCACACAGTGAGCACATCTTCTAAGCGATATATAGAAAAAGTAGGCTTCTTACGTCATCGGTAACAAGCTGGCTGCCGAGGTGAGTGCATTGCCAGCACAAGCGAAGGGTAATTCTGGCATTGTTACTGGGTATAGGTAAGACGCGCCGCCAGCGGAGGCGACCAAGAAAAACGGAAAAATGTGGAACATGTTGCCGCCTACTCGCATCCCACACATGGATCGACTTTAAGTTCACGTGGATCGGCGGCTGGCCCGCGGCATCGGGCCACACACACACACACACACACACACAAGAAGCATACGACCCGCTCCAGCTTACGGAAAATAATGGCCACGTGGGAAAGCTAATGTGCCCTCTCCCCCTCCCTCCACTTGCCCTCTGTTGCAGAAAACTGTACAACCAGTCATACTGAAAATAAATGAATGGGTATTCTTGTAAATGATGAAAAAACAACAACGTAAACAAAAACATATAAAAATAATAATACTAAAAAGTACTTAGAAATGAAAATAAAGTCTAATAATACTAACACACGCCGTTTGGTTAACGTAGCATCGAATTCGTTTAGTTTCATGCGCTATATTGACCAACCTACGCGTGCGACTTCAAGTATGTATAAATAAATTAATTGAGTAATTCGATTTCTGTGTTTCACGAAACGTCGCGGAGGCACGTCAGTCGCCCAGGGCTCTCGTTGATTCCGTGGGTAAGTGATCTGAATTTCTTCATGAAGTATGACTCCCGCTATTCGCGCTCCCGTGTGTTCTGGAAGCCGGATTGTAGGAGTATGACACTTACGCGTTCGAAAGAGTGACCAGGAAGATTGACATGTTTGGAGAACGGCAAATTGGGGAGGCCCTTTACGTGTACCCTGTGGTTGTTGAAACGCAAACGGAACGCGGTTTCCGTGTGTCCAATATATTCCTGTTTGCACACCTCACAGCGAATTTTGTATACCACGTTGGCTGAGTCACAGTTAAGGTCGTCTTTAACTTTGTACACATAGTCTGAACAGGAGGCTTCGGCCGTATCTGTGGTCACCATGTGTGTGCACACCCTGGAGCGAGGTTTTCCGTACGGTCTACAGCCCTGATGGTGGTCGGATTTGTGTGTTTTCGCCCTGACCAGTAAGTCTCTCAGGTTTTTATTTCTTCGGTAAACCACCTTGGGCGGAGTCTGAAAAACGGCAGAGAGGCGACTACTCTGTTTAAGTATGTTGAAGTGGCGGTTTAGTATAGAATTTACCCGAGGGGCGGCGGTGCAGTATGTGAGGATTAAATTTGCCCCTGAAGTTATATCATCTTTATTCCCGCCTTTTTTTCCCATTGTTGATTCTCGGTCCAAAGAGCGAGCGCGCTCAATTGCATTGTCAATTATTTTTTCGGGGTACTTTTGACGCAAGAAGGCTGTTCTTAATTCCTGTGCGTGGGTGTCAAATTGCGTGATTTCAGAGCAAATTCTTCTGTATCTGTGGGCTTGAGAGTAAGGAACACCTGTTTTGCAGTGATGTGGGTGACTGCTATGGAAATGCAGATACTGTTGGCGGTCAGTTGGTTTTTTATACAGGGAAGTAGATATGGTGGTGCCACTGAGTGATACAGTGACATCCAGAAAGTGAACATTCTTCTGCGAATACGTGTGCGTGAATGTTATCGAAGGAAGTTGAAACCGGAAATGAATTTGCAAAGATGATGTTCACTATCGGCCCACACGAAGAATATATCATCGAGGAAGCGTCGGTAAAATATAGGTTTGAAAGGAGAATTTTTGAAGAAAGGAATCTCCAAAGAGGCCATGAAAATATTTGCGTAATTTAGGGCCATTTTGGTTCCCATGGCAGTTCCGTTTACTTGCAGATAATGTTTTTGGTCGAATTCAAAGTTATTATGTTTAAGTAGAAGATTTAGGAGCACCCCTAAAGCGCTTTCGTCGAATTCACTCGTCGACTTACTATTCCATAGGCGGCGACTGTGGCGGCGATTCCTTCGGTGTGGGGAATGTTTGTGTACAGTGACGAGACATCCATGGTGACCAAATAGCACTCTAGAGGTACCACATGTTTTGAGACTTCTCGAAGGAAGTAGCTGGTATCTTTGATGTATGATGGGAATGATTGTGGGTTGTGCCTAATCAGAGAGTCAATGAAACTAGAGATTTTTTCAGTAGCAGTACCGTTGCTGGAAACTATGGGTCGGCCGGGATTGTTAATCTTGTGAATTTTGGGTAGTAAATAGAAACGCCCGGGAGACGATTTGCAAGGTGACATCATTTTAAGCATAGGGTAAGTTATCTTACCACTTTTACGTAATGATATTAGTGAGGCCTTAATAGTACTTTCATACTCCTTTGTCGGATCACAAAGGAGTTGTTTATAGAAATTTTCATCTGCCAGTTGGCGATGAAAAGTATTATTTAATTTTTATATATTTTTGTTTACGATGTTGTTTGTTCATCCTTTAAAAGAATACCCATTCATTTATTTTCAGTATGACTGGTTGTACAGTTTCTGCAACAGAGGGCAGGTGGAGAGAGGGGGAGAGGGCACATTAGCTTTCCCACGTGGCCATAATTTTCAGAAAGCTGGAGCGGGTCGTATGCTTCTTGTGTGTGTGTGTGTGTGTGTGTGGCCCGATGCCGCGGGCCAGCCGCCGAACCACGTGAACTTAAAGTCGATCCATGTGTGAGATGCGAGTAAGCGGCAGCATGTTCCACATTTTTCCGTTTTTCTTGGTCGCCTCCGCTGGCGGCGCGTCTTACCTATACCCAGTAACAATGCCAGAATTACCCGCTCATTTCCGGCGTCTCTCCGTCGCTCCTTTCTAGTTCCTCTCCTTCTTCTGCTTCTTGTTGTCTGTTGCTACCTCGTTCGCCCGTTTGTCTCGTTTTTTTTGGAGGGTCTTTAAACTGTGAGGGTGACCCTCTGCTACGGGAACTTGTACCATTTCACTTACATCCTCCGAAGAAGTCTGGTCCACCAGCCGAAACTGTTAGGAATAAATAAATATTTTATTGTTTTGTTTCCTATACTGCATTATTCTTGAAGTTTATTACTATATACACTTCTTTCCCTTATTTTATATATATATATATATATATATATATATATATATATATATATATATATATATAGTCTAGTAGATCCTCCGTGAGCGGTCACAATGTGGTTTATTTCGACGTTTCGGCCTAGAGTCTGGCCTTCATCAGGAATGATATATATATATATATATATATGCCCGTGTGTGTGTTGAGGGTTAGAATGCCAGACGGCCACATTGTACTTCTCACGGCAAGCCGGGTACAGCTATCGACTTAATAAGACGACCTTGTCAGATGGGACATTCACAATTTTGCTTTATTAGTTCGAAATACATGGTGTCACGAGTTCTCATGATCCCAGAATATGGGCGGCTTCAGAACTTAGTTTTGTCACATCGCCGTTCTGCCGCAAAGACACGCTGTCACAGCCAAAATATATCCATAGAACGTCTCAACTGACAGCACCGAGACGTCACACAAATGCGTAGTTTCTCCTTTTATGTGTGTGTGTGTGTCTTCTAGCGTAGTGTGTGTTTGAGGAAGGCTGTAGAACCATTAAAAAAAGAGAGCTCTTGGACCTCATCCACCTCCCCGTGCACGCACTGTTTATGGAGTAAGCGAACAAACAAAGAATGCACTAGGCTTTCTCTCTCTTTTTTCTCCTTACCCCATGTGTTTGGGTGGTCTGAACCGGCGTGGATAAGTGAGGCCCAAAACTGTAGATATTTGCCTGACCAATCTACAAAAACCTACTGCTTTTTATAAGTACACCACCTCTCCCTCTCACGCAGGCACGAGAAGGATGAGTGATAAACGTCAACGTATAAGATGCACGCAAGTAGCTGCAGTGCTTCCAAGAGTAATAACAACGTTATACAGCTGCAGCGCTTCCCGGGTCCTGCACTCTCCGTCTAGTGCTTCATTAGCGCTTACGCATACAAGATTCTCGTGGTGACGACGCCACGTAACGGACAGGTAAGCTTCGGGGAATTTCAATGCGGATTTTTTCTATGACCAAGCGCTTTTAGCTACCACGCTGGCCCGCACAATGCTAGCCGCAATAAGGGAGAAATGGCTCGAGGTATGCTAGTAAATAATGA
This sequence comes from Rhipicephalus microplus, assembly GCF_043290135.1. Taxonomy (NCBI): domain Eukaryota; kingdom Metazoa; phylum Arthropoda; class Arachnida; order Ixodida; family Ixodidae; genus Rhipicephalus; species Rhipicephalus microplus. The sequence goes on from NC_134702.1 coordinate 196,363,511, forward strand.
GTTCATGTGCACTATGCTCGCACATACAGTGTTCAAAGAACTCTCAAGATTATAAAATGACTGTGGTGGCACTCGCACCAAAGTAATATGTTGAACTTATGCAACAAAATATCACGCTGTTTTTTCCAATAACTTTTGTTGATTAACCATACACGATTGAAGCTATAGCAACACTGAACTCATTTCCGCATAGTCACATTGTCACAGGTCTTCCTAATTGTGATAGATAGTACAATATTGCGGTATTGCTTGAATAATAATGCCACTCACCCTGGAATGTTTGAGGGTATTTGATGTAATACTACAATTTTAGGATAGGATTTTCAATACATGGCCGCCTTTATATCGCACGGTAAAATTGTTATATTGTGTACGAAGTAAGGTTTGTGGGTATTTGATGTAGTATTTAAATTTTCGGGTATAGATTTCTTTGAATGGCAGCGTTTATATCACATGTTCAAATTGCTATATTGCGTTCGAACTAGACATTTGGCTTTGTAAGTCATTGATTACGTCATGATAACACGCAGCTGATCGCCTTTAAACTGAATAACGTATCAAAATGCAATACAGAATACAAAAATAATTTTCATGACACAAAGCGAGATTCAAAATCGGAACAGACGGGGTGTGAGGCATGGTACTTTACCCGAATTATAAGATCAGTAATTTGATCAACCTCATAGAGATTTCAGTCGATGGTAGTATGTTTCCTACTACTTTACGATGTTGCCAAAGAAGATGTTTTTCGGTAAATTGCGTCATGGTAAACCACCTAATTGTAACTTTATGATGTTTCTCTTTTGTGACATACATTACCTCAGTCTCAAGATGGAACATCTATTGAATTGCGGCACTAGGCTTAACACCTGAGCCATTTCCTGTTATTAAGAAGTGTCTAATTCAGGTAAACAAAATATGAGACATCCGCAATATATTGTTTCGATAAATTTCGCTAAGATGGCACTCATGTATTCGGTCATTGCTTTCTTTGGATGGCGGCCGCAGCTTCATTTTTGTTGAAAGCTAAATTGTTTGAGGCCCGTGTGCTCAGATTTATGGACAAATAAAGAACCGAAGGTGGTCGAACCTTAGCTCTCTACTACTGCCATTCTCATTATCATATCGTATGTTGAAGACGTTAAACTCCAGATAATATTATTTTATGAGATAGCTCTGCGCATAAAGTTTTCTCACTAACTGAAAAGTTAGTAAGAAATTCTGGCTTTTCGTAGTGACTTACAGGGCTTTCTTTGGGTGATGAGAAGGACAGTGATAGTAAAGCACGAGACTTGTACAAGTGTTCAAATCTGTTTATGTCACAGAAAGTAGCCGTATTTTATTGTATTTTTGTCATAGTTCAAGCATGGCGCACTCGAAGGAAGAGGGCCGACAGTACTGCGTGTCCAACAAGCAGCCTTCACCTAAGCAGTCGTGCATAGAACCTGGCGTGGATACTTGCTGGTACATGGCTGGGCTCTGTGGTCTCGTCACATTCATGACATCGGCCACTATTCGTTCTTCTGGATTCCTGTACATCGGCATGATGGAAGAGTTTAACGTCGATCGTGGACAGGCCGCGTGGCCAATTTGCCTGTTCGGCGCTGTGAGCAATCTAGCTGGTGAGAAAGAGCAATACTCTGATGTTTTCTGTGTGGTCTCATGCACTGCAGTATCAAATTGTGCAATTTGTAAGCACGAAACACGAAGTATGTATATATACAGGTGTATAACATTTAAGTTTATTGAACCACTAATGCCCCCCTCTTGGCATTATTTGTCGTGTCTTAAGCATACCACCATATCTTCGGGCATGACACATCAAGTAGAAGAACATGAAATGTATGGCATAGGGACGGGAACTGTCCTGGTTGTAGTACCGGACACGTTGTAGCGTGCGAACAGGAGATGTCCTGTATATTTGTGTGGTGCGTGGCCATAGGGAAACAAAAATTGATGTCTTTGTGAAACTTGCTTCGCGTCGTCGTGCTGCAAACTGTAAGATGACAGTCGTCACAAGCGCTCTGTCTCGCGTGTTCATTCGCGTTCGTGATGTGGTGTGCTAACTTCCTGGTTATCTCATACTTATCTCATAACCACATACTTCTCGTGCCATTGCTAATGGCTATCGAGCAAACGTTCAAAGGCTGAACCACAGCGAGCTTTATGAAGCTATCTCGCTTTGAATTTAAAAAGGCAGATTCAATTTTGTACGTTCTTCATCCCTACCTTCGCCTACAGAACAACGCCAACGCTATTGTTCACCAATCTTCCCTCAAATTACGGGCTTCTGCGGATTTGAGTTTCCATTTCTCCTTATCATAGAGAATATGATGTTCAAAATCAGGGAGCACTGCATGACGGTGAAGTAAATGTTTTCAGAAGTGGACGTGCCTGCGAAAAGACAGCGGCGGGATATTTTGACTAAAGAAGCTACGTTTATCGAAACGCTGCTTCCCAACAACACACCCTGTTAATTGATTTATTGTAACTTAACACTCAGCATCATTCCCTTGGCATGTCTTGTATGGAATGTATTTAATGTCGGCTTTGATTGAAACAGGGTGGCATATCAGTTGCAAAAGGAACAACTCCATCACTGCCTGAGCAGTGTTTTATTCATTATGTATTTTTGATAGGAATTCATGCAGAAGGTGTTAATACTTAGACCAAATACACTATAAACTCTTGAGATTTAGGTAAGGGGCCTGAATAGCACTCAACTATATCAATTCTCGAAATGTTTTTTTTTCACAACTGTTTCGATGATTTCTTACATACGTCGACTACGTGTTGAGCATTTACAATATTTGTATTCGCAAAAGCCAACTCGAAGAGAGTAGAGTGTTTCCTTATTGTCCTAGGCTAGCGCACGCACTGATCCTGATAACCGCACGCCAGCGTAACGGGCTATCGCTATCATAAACCCTGCTGCGATGACCATACAGGGGAACTATTCAGACATGAGATAAGACTGGTGTGTAGATGCTTCGAAGTTTGGCCACAAAGCAGATAACCAAAGTTAGCGTGACCAGTTTCACTATTGTAACTTTTGTGGTCTGTAATATGTAAGAGACAGTATTTCTCTGCCCTTAACTATGGAAACAAAGTTTCAACTAATCTACCAGCTGTAATAATCGAACTGAACTGTTTTAAAGTTTCGAAGCAAGCATCTTAATAGCACGTCCGGTTTGCTCGCCAGGCATACCAGGTGCGTTTCTTCCTTTGTTCCTGTTTGTTCATGTTTTCATTACATACCTTTGTTCATGTTTTCATAACTATATATATACAAGTTCATATACGGGGCTTGACGGCTACGAAAAATACCGACGTAAAAATCCGCTTAGAGTGCCCACATAGTTGCTACCGCAATGAAATGTTCGAGTTGAAGATGCGCGCGTTACGTAACTCTTCCCGCCGTGATGAGCCCTTCCTGCATAGCTCAGTTCGTCAGGACGAGAAAATATAGAAAGCAACTACAGCGTGCGACAAATCTCCGCTTACAGATGGCTGATTCTAAAGATATATGCAGTGGTCATATCATGACGCAATAAACTCCTTTAGTGAATTAATTCGTGGGCTGTCTGAAATTGTGTTGTAGGGCCATATAATAATAATAATAATAATAATAATAATAATAATAATAATAATAATAATAATAATTATAATAATAATATTATAATAATATTATTATTATTACTATTATTATTATTATTATTATTATTATTATTATTATTATTATTATTATTATTATTATTATTATTATTATTATTATTATTATTATTATGTGGCATTTACTGTTTCAAACCGTCATATGACTATGAAAGACGCCGTAGTTAAGCTCCCGGGAATTCCGCCCACAGGGAGTTCTTCAACGAGCACCTAAACTCAAGCACAAAGTCCTCAATTATTTTCACCTCCATCGAAAATACAGGCGTATGATTCAATCCCACGACCTTCGTGTTCGCAGCCAAGCGCCATAACCACCAGGCCACCATGGCGGGGCTATTTCAGGGCCATTTTGAATCACACGCAGAGAAATTCAGTCCTGTATGGATACTGGATCTTTCTCTGCTAAGTTCCTGATATCATTTTAACTCAATTTTTCAGATAGTGCTGACAGTCGAGGCACGCCAAGTTGAACTTGTTTGCAATATACAGTAGGGAGGCGTTTGCGTTATTACGGTGATATACCGTTTTAACCGAGAGAACTGCTCAGGCAAACAGGAAAAAGGCACACTGTATTTTATTCACCAAAAGGGCGTGCAGACAACTATTTCTTGAAATAAATGTATTGTTCGACGTATTAGGGTGAGGACATCAAACGGAAAATTTGTTCTTTTTGTGTACACATTGCGATTTCCTATTTCGTTTGTAAACAGGTGGATGAACCCATACACTTCCGCATCCTATAGTTCTACTGGTAACGTTTGACAAGGGTGTACTACATACCATCGCTACAGTATTGGTCTCGGTGGGAACATTGCTATCTCAAGAGCTCAGGCAATACATTTTATGCGCAAAGCAATTTGCGCATAAAATGTATTTACATAAAATGTAATTACATAAAATGTAATTTGCGCACATTGCTTTGCTTACGCAAAGCAATGTGCGTAAGCTTCAAGAAAAAAAAGGCAGTCACTGCTTCATCATCATCATCAGCAGCAGCAGCAGCAGCCTGACTACGTCCACTGCAGGACAAAGGCCTCTCCCGTGTTCCGCCAGTCAACCCGGTCCTGTGCTTGCTGCTGCTTCACTGCTTCATTAAAAAGATTTGAGAATATATCAAAGGTTGTGTACAAATAGGATTTGTCTCTTTCGTTGTTACAGGCATTGTCGCTGGGCCCTTGTGCCAGAGGTTTGGACCTGTGCCAGTGATGTACGCGGGCAGCGTGACGTTGTGGATAGGCTTAATCGCGAGCAGCTTTTCACCAAGCATTTTATGGATGACAGCATCTCTTGGCATCCTGTTCGGTGAGTAGTTATTCACACGTTTGTTGAACATGTTAGCGAAATCAGTCAATAGTTTTTTTTAGGGGCAAAGCTCCTTAGGCTGCATACTTTTCCATGGCGCGTTGTATATACAGGAATGGCACATGCAAAGTGCCCACTATACGCTCACGATATGTCCATCACGGCACAGCACATGCGAGGTACCCGCTATACACCTATACAATAACTTTCATGATATAGAGAAGCACCCACCCTATACAATGACATTCGTCATAGTGCTGATAAACGAAAGCCTGCTACCCATCTGTAAGCCCTTATGTGTACTTTGTTTGTGCTGTGGTTGCTGAATACGAAGTATAAGCGCGTTGTAGACGACGCAATATCTTTCTTCCATGCATGGAAACGAATTTCAACGCGCTCTTGCCCGCGAGTGACAACGCCGATGTTTACAACTAGTTAACACGGAAGCTAGAGTTCGGGAAGCAGCGGTAAAGCGGTAGCGCCGACGACAACCTACTACTCCCGAGTCGGGAGCGTGGCACGCGATGGTTCGACGTCTGCGCAGACAGCAAGCCACTCTAGAGGCGAAAGCTCCGCGTCTCTAGTTTATGAGCTTCAGGCATTTAACGCATGGAAACGGGATGCACGAAATCAAAAGTCAAGTGGTCACTGTCTCGATAGACGTTCAGAAAACGGTGCAATGCTTTTAGAGAAATATACATGGCTACCTTGCCATCGACGTGCACATAAAGCTAAAGCTGATAACGAAGCCATTGTAGACCGTGTCAAGAAATTAAACGTTCACGCGTGCTTCAAGTACGTAGAAGACTTGCCCCTCTACATGTGCGTAAATATATAGAAAACGTGCATGGGCATCATCTTTGCCAACATTTGGCTACATACAACCGAAAAACCATTGGCCATACATTTCCCGGACCACAACACAGTAACAATTAAGGCGAAACGGCATGCAGAACTCCACACAACATACGAGTTACGGTCAATTCAACATTGTATACAGGGTGTTTCAGCTAAACAGCGCCATGCGCCATGCAATAAAAAACTAAAAATTATTGCTACGCGTCACCAGCTACCACACTATTGTTCTTAGCTGAATGGAACATGTCATATTTTTTTTCATCCGCCAAGCACGGTTTTACCAAAGGTTACCTAATGAACTTTTTAAATAATGACTCTAGAGAAAAAAATTACCATACAAGAATTGTAGCTCTTATCTAGAAAATACAAAATGTTCAAGTTACGGGGACATAACAACTCTGGTGACTTTTTTTCCAGGACTTGTTTAAAGCGCGCAAACTTAAAAAAAATACCACGTGATTGCTGCTGAACGCGCGGCGCTTTGAGTGCCCTCAAATGTCGCTTCTCGTGCATGAAGGTTGCTTGAACAGGCTGTCGGTGACTACGATGGACATTGAACAAGAAGGGGGAAAGGCGAAAGAAAGAAACGTAGACAATAAACTTCGTCGAAAAGCGGCTGCAACATGCACTGTGATGCAAGATCGGGGGCAGCAATCGGAGCAGCATCGACGTTTTTTTTGGGGGGGGGAAGGGGGGGCAATGATCACGATTTCTTATCGGGCCCTCTCCCCCGCCATTATGTTAATCGTTGGCCCGAAAAGGAAAGAAAAAAAACGTCTGCGCTGCGCCGAATGATGTTCCGGTCTTGTATCGCAATGCACGTTGCAGCCGCTTTTCGACGAAGTTTATTGTCTTCGTTTTTTCTTTCGCCTATCCCCTTTTTTTTATGTCCATCGTAGTCACCGATAGCCTGTTGAAGCGACCTTTGTGTGTTCTGAGCCTTTGTTACTTCATTCCAGCTACATTTGAGGGCACTCAAAGCTTCACGCGTTAGGCAGCAATCACGTGGTATTTTTTTTAAATTTCGCGCACTTCAAGCAAGTCCTGGGAAAGAAATTTACCAGCGTTGTTATACCACCGTAGTTTGAAAATTTTGTAATTTCTGAATAAGATCTGCAATTCTTGTGTAGAAAGTTTTTCCCTAGACTCAGTATGTAAAAAGTTCATTAGGCAATCTGTCAATTACCAAGCTTAGTTGGCCAAAAAATTATTCTGACATGCTACATACAGCTAAGAACAATACTGCGCAAGCTGGATATTCGTAGCACTCATTTTGAATTTATTTATTGCTTTGTGCTTTTTAGCTAAAATACCCTGTATACAGTACACAGTCTTTGTAACTCATTCACACACGAGAGTGGGCGGGTGATTTAACTGCTCATTGCTTCGCCCAGTCAGCATAATTCACTTCGTAGAGATGCGTTGGATAATTTAATTTGCGAAATTGAGCTAAAACAATTCATGTTCGCAAAGCAGTTGTCTTTCGGGACATTGAGCTAAAGAGCCAAAGCTCTTCGGCTATCGCTAAAGCTGTTGACGCAATAATATGAAGAATTATAAAAGAAGGGTAATTTTCAGGACAGTCTGGGCACGTCAGTGCTTGGGTGGTTAGGAATACCGAACAGTTTTAATTACTTTTTGTAAAACATTTATTTTTACACAAAGGATTCAAAATAGAGTATTCAGTGCATATATTGTTACCTATAGTAAGCCACTGCTTTTTCATATACTGAAGCGGCATTCCAACGATGCGACGCAGCCACTATGCTGCTGACGCGTTTTCAAAAAAGTGAGCTTTAGAGTAAAGTGCATTACCAGGTGTACAATGGAAAGCTGCCGAGCAGTCACAGGAAGGCACCACCTACACTCGGCAACAGATGTTTTTAGAAGATGGCTTCCGAAAAAAACGTTTGTTTCGGGTATGGCCCGCCACTTATTATTGTACCACTCAATTGAACGCATGAAAAAAATCCAAAACAAAGAGAATGTGCTGGACCCGAAGTTTCGACAAGCGGGCTTGTCATTTTCAAGGCTGCAGCTACAGGACGCGAAACTTCTTGCAGTTTTCAGCATTTTAGAAATTGTATGTTTTCAGGCTACACAGAAATCACCTTTTTTTAGAATTCATTTTCCTGTAAGTTACGTTTTCGAGTTTATATAACACTTTGAGCTCAGGAAAGTTCGGCCCCTGTTTTTTGTTCTTGGAAGACGTTCGTGCAGGAGTGCCTATTATCGCATCATTAAAACGCTTTCATTTCTTTTTCTCCACTGGTTTCGGCTCAGGGATTGTTTTCATGATGCTGTTCGTTTTCATCAACCAGTACTTTGACAAGTACAAGGGACTCGCTCTCGGCATCATGTACACCGGTTACACAAGCTCGGCTTTTGTTTTCCCCAGGCTACTGTTGTTCCTCAAAGAGACCTACAACTTCCGCAGCAGCGTTATGATATTTGGTGCGATCGTTATGCATGTAACGGCGATCAGCCTCGTCCTTAAGGAACCCGTATGGATTCGCCGAAGGAAGCACCTGGAGAAAATAGCCGCCCAGAAGGCCAAGGTTTCGATATTCACTATTGATAGGGGAGACATGAAGATTATCGCTAAAAAATCACCAACGTCGAAGACAGCTTCAAACCCAAGAAGCCTCCGCTATGGTCTCACGGTCTTAAAATCACCCATGTTTTATGTCATCACCGTGACCTACGTAATCTACAACTACAACTTCGATATTTTCATGACAACTGTGCCGGATTTCGCTGTTGATCGTGGTACATCCGTGGTAGCCGCCGTTGGTTTGGTTCCTCTGTTTTCTATCACAGACACCGTTGGTCGACTAGGGCTTCCTGTGTTGGCGGATCGCGGTTACCTCAGACGCAGTACTCTGGTCATGATGAACTATCTGCTCATGGGAGTTTGCTTGTTGGCACTCCCGCTGGCTAAATCGTATTTTTCGATTCTTGCCATCTGCCTCTGCGAAGCAACCTTTGTCGGCTGTGGAATGACGATGTACCCTGCGATAATGGCAGAGTATGTCGGCTTGGACAGGCTGCCCATCAGCTACGAAATCGTGAGAACGGTTGCTGGTCCTCTGTTCCTGCTGAAACCATCTTTTATTGGTAAGCATTTTTGTTGAGTTGTCACGTATTTCAGCAAGCTGCAGATTGATATACATTTTGAATCTTCATATATGAGTAGACCAAATCCTAACTTTTATTTGTTTCGGTGTTCTTATTGTTTCCCGAGAGGGTGTTTTAATTGCAGTAAAAGACTTATTGAGCTAGTTGGTTATCAGTCATCTCAAATGCGAAAAAATTGATCGTTTTGCACCTGAGCTGTTGTTAGTGTTTTTGTCCATGTTTTGTTCTGCCACAATTTTCACATTTATTTTAAATGTGAAGTTACGTCTGATGCGCTTTCCTTGAAGTTCGATAGACTTTCAACAGTAGTGATCGTAATGGGAAGACCATAAATTTTTTTCTTATGATACACAGAGAAAGAAATTCGCCAGGTCCCATGTACCTTGAGAAAAGATGTTAACAGATGCATGCGGATGGAAGGCCACTCTTTTGTAGCATTTTCATTGAACGAAACATTACGATGCGGTGCTGAAGAGATGTGAAAATTAGCGTACAGGCCCGCGCTAAACGGCCGCATATGTTTCTCGAGAACAGCTGATTACAGTTTCGTAACGATAGCAACAGCATCATGGACAGTAGCAACACCAGAAAAGGTAAGATGATATGAAGCGCTTGTACTCACGAAGATGGTAGCCCTGCACAGAGCTACATAAATGATATTCAGCGGCTCACGCTTAACTCCAATTGACGCTAATCCGATGGGACGGCTTCATTTCAGGAGTACATAAGTATTAATTATAAAAGTGGATAAGAAGCACTGCTACAATCGACGTTTCACCAACATTAGGGTATACTCAATAAGTAGCTGCGAGGCGAACACTTGATAGCCACGCAGAAGGTGTGGGTTCAATTCCGGCTGAGACCCTTACATTTATTATTTGCAACCGTCAGGTCAACGCTGCTGATGCCGATGTTTCTTAAAACTCAAGCGAAACCTATCTGTCTAACACTGTTATTATTTTTAAGCACCACGATCAATTCACCCGTGAGGTGTCTGAAACCTATCATATTAACAAGTCACGTGACGCTTGCGTAAGCCAGACCTCGGTTACATTGCACAAAAGAGAGTTCACTTTTATTGATGAGCGTATCACTTAATCTCGATGTACCTCACTTGTCATGCGCGGCTATTACCTTTTAAATTCTTGTTGCTCGGATTAAACTTTCAGTTGTGAGTGCAGCGCTGTGTGTGGTTCTCTTCTTTGTCTTCGTCTTTTTGTGCGCCGCTTTTCTTTTAATATGAAAACCTATCTGTGTCTGTTTTTCTTGTTCCTGGGTATTAGCATGCACCTGTGGCACATACCCGTGGTAGGGTATGTGCGACACGCCTAGCGGAAAAGATTTGATGGCGTCCGCGACGAGATTGTGACATTATATACGTCATGAACAGCGAGTAATATTCGTCAAACTATTACCTTCCCATAAAAATTTTGGTTTACAACAATCTAAGGGGATGATTGTGAGAACGTAGAGACATAGATAGATAGATAGATAGATATATAGATAGATAGATAGATAGATAGATAGATAGATAGATAGATAGATAGATAGATAGATAGATTACAAAAAGATATCGATGTTCAAAGTGCTGCACTATGCAAGAAGCGGTTCACGTAAAAAAATTTAGACCTAGCTGGGGGGGGGAGTGGTTCTTAAAATTGGAAAAGAAAAGAAAAGTGAACCCCGCAACTGTCTGCAGCTAAGTGCGACACCTCCGCAGTGGTTCACATGGGAAGGGGAATGGGGGATAATAGACTTGAGCGAAGAGAGGAAAGAGAAAGGAGAGAGCGAGCAAAGGAAGGGGGGGACGCACAGATCGTCGTAAGCCACAGCGAGCGAGGACAAACCGAGGGGATAGAAGAGATAGGAAAGATGGAGCACGGTCACTGGAGTCCGAGGACGGGGCGCACCTGCGAGAGCTCCTTTCGGCGTCAGTGGATGGCGTAGAACAAGTCCAGTAAGTCAGAGCTGCACTGTCGTCGGAGGTGGAAGGTCGTCGGCGGCAGGAGATGACGTAGGGCGAGTCCAGTCGGCCAGAGCCACGCTGACGCGGGAGATCGCAAGCGCGCGGAGCGCGCGAGCGCACGACCGATCGGCCCGAAATCCAGCAAGCGAGACCTAGACCTAGCTGCACGGAAAGCGCATCACATGTGCAGTGAAAGTTGGAAGAGATTCGTTTCTAGAACGTGCGCTTGTTGTAAACGCTCTTCGGGTTACTGATACACGTGCACTTGCAAGAAATTAACTTCTCTTTAAATCGTAAGCTCTGCGATGTAGTGAATAAATCAATGTGTCATAATTCATTATTCTAAGAGGAGTACGGTACGTGTCACACTTGTGTAAGGCATTATGTGCACCTTTTTGATGAGGCTGAGGCCAACGAAAACTAAGAGTTACGGCTGAGGCTTTCGTGATGGGCTGGTAGAATCCAACGAGCTACTAGTTACGGACTTCATAGTCTATCAAGGCGAACACAATGACAATGTGCTAATTTAGTGAGTCATGAATAATAATAATGTATAGGGTGCTACACACGAAAACCACGGTATAAGCATAAAAGACGCCGTAGTGAAGGCCTCCACAAACTTCGACCACATGGTGCTTTTCTTTAATGTATACCGACATCGCAAAGTACACGGGTCTAAAATTTCGTCTCTATCGGAATGTCACCGCCATGGTCCGCGTTGAACCCGCGGTCTTTGGGTCTGCAGCCGGGCTCCGTAACCACTGGTCCACCGCGGTTGAAAGTGGGTCGTTGAATTATACAGCCAAACACAAAGACTCAGCCATACTTCATCGTCGTGATCAACCATCGCTTCAAAGTTCACACAATGCCTTGCCGACGTGTAGTACTACCTCGCTTCTCCGCAGAATGACGAACAATGGCGTAGTGGGTAAGTTGACAAAAATGATTTACGGCGTAATGGGTACTTCGTCAGTGTACTTGTATTACTAGTAGCAAGAGAGTTCACGATGAACTCTAGAAAAGTTGCTCTTAGAGCCATTGCTCTCACTTTTCTGCGCTTTTATTGCAACTCTGGCGTTTTTTTTTCTTTTTTACCACGCGGCATTACAAATGGTAACGTCTTTTCTCTATAAGGCCTTTCGCAAAGCAGTTTGAAGCACCGGCTAGACCCTGTGGCAGAATGTTTGGCTTCCACTGAGGTAGCCCATGTTCGAAGGACGATGCATTCTGGATAATTTTATTGTCTTTGTCATATCACGTAATAGCGGTTATGGGCAGCTGCGGCAGCACCAGCTGGCAACTGCGGCATCAAACGCGGCTGTTGTTGAGATCTCATAACATATGTTGCTCTACAATGAATCAAAACATCTCTAGTACGTAAGCGTGAAACTAAGAGTTCTTCACCAAAGGCATGAAACATTCGAGCTGCAGAAGTAATGTAAGTAGTGTGACAAAGTGGCGATATAAAAACAAAACGAAACTTGCGAAATAGATACAGGGTCGCAGCCCATTGGCAACAAAAGTATAGACAACTTGCTGTTCGCTTTAAGGCATGTGTGTACACTAGGAATCATTTCACATTAAGAGTACTAGGTCAATATTTGACGGTCTCTGATTATGCTGAAAAAACTGTGCAAGTATATGTAAAAATCAGCACGAGTTCGCGAAGTTTTATATTTCTAAATATATTTTGTGCTGCATAGAGGGTGCTTTGAGCTCTGGGATAATACATTTGAGCTATTGCATTGTACGGCTTTTCCAGAGGTCAGTTACCAGGTATTTACTACTTTCTGTGTGTGTTTGCTTTTTGTGTTTTTTTCTCTTCACACCCCGTGGGGTAGGTGCACGTACAATGGAGACGCAAATTTTTTTAGTACAGCTTAGACTTCCTCCTTTTCGCAGGGCAGAGATCGTGTTTTGCAATTATCGAGTGAGTCATAAAGACATAGTTAAAAAGGCTATGTTCAGGATGCGGGGTGAGTTTGAAAATGAACCCAATTGCAGAAACGAACAGAGGGGAGGGTGACGCGAAGTGTAGGCAATAAGGATCGAGGAAAAAATGGAGAAAACGATGGTTGCCCAGAGTGAACTGCTGTTAAGAACCACCGAGCTAGAGACTGCGTTGGCGACAGAGCAAAAAAAACGAGGGCGATGGGAGAAAGGCCGAAGTACGCCGAGAAAGCACTAGCCAATGTGAACAAAGGAGCGGCTGACGGAGAGAACAATAGGACACTGGTAACCAGAACGGGAGAGAAGAAAGAGCAAGCAAGTTTCGAAAAAACAGGTTCAGCCGGTCCAATTGTCGCAAGGCCCAGTTTCAGCGAAGTAGTTGTGGGACTGGGAAGGGACAAAGCAGCCGGCGTCACAGACGCAAGTAACCCCAAGTGCAGGACACTCCAGCTGAAAAGTCACAGCATGTGATAATCGCCGGGGACTTGAACTTAAATCGATGCGCAGAAGCAATCAAAGAGAGGGTAAGAGATGATAAGAGGGTTGCAGTAGGAACGTTCCCAGTGCGCAAGCTGGAAGCAGTCATGAGGCAAGCGAGCACGAAACTCAAAACTACAGCTGATAGACGAAACCCCGTGATATTTTCAGGTGGTTTAAAGGATGTCTTAAATGAAGATACGCCAGGACTAGCGACCACACTGCCGAAAGGGGTCGATGACATGAGCGCCACTTCTCTTCAAGTACAGGTAGTAGTGATATGCACGATACCGGAGGTACCGGTGCGTGACGGCAACCTGCAAAGAGCGGTTGTCAACGGAAATAAAGAGATATGGTGGACGAGTCGAGAAAAAGGCTTTGAGGTGGTGGAAAGAAACAGAGAGGTGCATAGCTGGGGTGGTTTGCAACGAGACAGAATTCACTTCGATGCGCGGCTAGGTCATGAGGTGGGTTGGCGACTTGCAAGACGCGCAGTAGCTTATTTATGGGGCACGCAGGCACTTCGGGGTGTAGGATAGCTAGTAACGAGGAAAACAAATAGGGAGACTCTTTGACAGGTGGTATGGACAGATACGATTCCAAAGTGGCACCAGTATTTAAGGTAGGTAGAGTCCGGGGCATTAATAGACGTAGCCACGAGCGCCGAGCCCATTCAGACATAGGGTATATTAACATGCAGGGTGGTAGGAACAGGCTGAAGTGGGAAGAGATAGAAGAACAGCTAGGAGAGGAGAGGCCGATAGTATAGAAATTTGTAGAAACACATCTCAGGGACGTGGAACAAACTCCTAACAATGCGGACTACGCGTGGGAATATTGTACTAGAACAGAAGGCAGCAGAAAATGGGGGTGGTATTGGGGCATTCATTCACAAAAGTACTGACTGGCACAGGGTCCAGCAGGAGTGCAAGGAATATTTATGGCTAAAAGGAAAGTGGCAGGGCAAATGACACTCCTTGGTTTCGTGTACTTGTGGACGGGAGGAAAAGCAAGAAAGGAAAACCAGGCAATGGTAGAGTGTATATCAAAGGACATTTACTAGTTAGGAGAAGAGTGCGAGATAATTATACTAGGAGATATGAATGCACACATAGAAGATATAGATGGATATACGGACCCGACCGGCAAAATGATCATGGATATGTGTGAAAGGCTTGATTTGATCATTTGCAACAGTACCGAGAAGGGTGAAGGGCAAAAAACATGGGAGGTAGGAAGGCTGCAGTTGACGATAGATTACGCACTGATGTCAAATAGTATGTATGATAAGCTCAGGGGAATGCACATAGATGAAGGTGGCTCCAGAAGTCTGGGTAGTGATCACAAACGTATCAAGCTAAGTTTTGGAAGAGCAGTGAAAGTGGGAAGGAGACAAGATGAGCAACTACAGGAAATTTTTTATTCAGAAAGTAAAATAAAATTGGCTACTAAACAAATTGAGAAAGTAATCACTGAGGTTAAATAAACAGTGTGACCAAACACAAATTTATTTAGACTGCTTGAGCTAGAGCTTGCTAAGGAACGTGACAAGTCACCCGAAAAGAAGACACAAACTCAAGAGTTGGTGGGATGAGGAAGTTAAGAGAGCCATAGCAAAACGTCTGGAAGCCTCTTGGGAACAGAGACACGCTAAGCAGCGGGGTGAACCAACTGATAATGTTGAAAGAAAAAGGGAACTCTTTCTAAGCTGTAGAAGGTATGCATCCCTTCTGATAAACGAGAAGATTAGAAGAAAGGGAGCTCAGTGGCTGGCGGAAGTACATAAAAAGATAGCAAGGCAGCTGCAAAATTTTGCAACCATCTAAACTCCCCAAGAAAGGAGACGAGCCTAGAGCAGAGGTTTTTACCTACAGCCCGAGGTGCTAGGATAGAATGGGACAAAACTATTGAATATATAAGAACAAAGGTGACAGAAAACTTGTATGAAGAAGTGTTTATGTACCACAATAGACATAGATGAATCAAGTGGCGCAATGGCTCCACTTTCACAACGAGAGTGGGAAAGGGCTGAAAATAGGGCTCCCAGTAGTACATCAGCAGGACCAGATGGCATAAAATTTATGCTGTTTAGGCATTATGTCCGAATTCCAAGCAGTCTTTGAGAGAGGCAGTGAGCAAAATTATAATCGATGGTGAAGTCCCCGATAGATGGAAACTTAGCAGGATGAGCATGATCTATAAAGGAAAGAGGGGCAAAGCTGACATAAACAACTACCGTCCTGTATCAATGACATCACTGGGTCTACAGGCTAGTGATGCAGACTATAAAGGAAAGACTGCAAGCAAGGATAGAGGATGAGGGGGTGCTGGGGGAACTGCAGAATGGGTTTCGGAAACACAGGAGGTTGGAAGACAATCTGTTCTCACTGACACAGTGCATCAAAATAGCAGAAAAGGAACACAGACTCCTGTGGCTAGCATTTTTGGATATCAAGGGAGCGTACGATAGCGCGTCTCAAGAGGACTTGTGGGGAATACTGGACACGCTAGGTGTGGAAGATGGAGTCACTCCTCTTTTAAAGGATATCTATAAAGGTAACCAGGAAGTCATAAAGTGGGAAAAACAGGTATCCAAGCCTGCAGAGGTAAAACGGGGGCTTAGGCAGGGGTGGCCTCTGTCAACCTTATTATTCATGATGTACCTACAAGGATTAGAGGCCAAATTAAAAGGAAGTGGACTGGGCTTCAACATCTATTTTTCAAAACAAAGAAAACTCTTTGAACAGGCAATACCAGCATTGATATACGCAGATGATATAGTGCTAATGGCCGACAACAAGGTAGATTTGCAGAGATTGATAGACATCTGCGGTAATGAGAGAGATAGGTTAGATTTCAGATTCAGTAAGGAAAATAAGCAGTCAAGATTTTTATTGATAACGAAGGTAGTGAGCTTAAAATACAGGAGATCATGCTAGAGATAGTAGATAAATACAAATATCTGCCGTTTAGAAAAGCGATGGGATCGAGTACCTAAGAGAATATGAAATATATGTGATGACTGAAGGTAACAGGAAGGCAGCAGTGATGAAAAACAGGGCACTGTTGAATTACAATAGGTATGATGTTGTGAGAGGAATATGGAAAGGGGTCATGGTTCCTAGTCTAACGTTCGCCAATGCGGTCTTGCGCAGGAGATCAGAAGTTCAAGCAAGATTAGAAATTAAGCAACGTGGAATAGGTAGGCTTGCCTTAGGAGCTCACGTTAACACACCAAATGAGAAAGTGCAAGGTGATATAGGATAGAAATCATTTGAGCACAGGGAAGCTTGCAGCAAGATAAAATTTGAGAACCTATTGAGAGAAATGGGGGAGGAGCGTTAGGCTAGGAAGGTATTCAGCTACTTGTACATGAAGAATGTCGATACAAAATGGAGGAAGGGAAACATAAAATTGACTGGTAAATACTTAGAAAACCGCAGGAGGACAAACCAAAAAGAATTATTGGTTAAGAAGAAGGTGAAGGAAGCTGAGACCGATATGCAGAGAATTGGCATGATTAAGAAGTCCGCACTAGAAATCTATTGAACTGTTAAGGAGGAAATGGCCAAGGAAAGGATGTATGATCTTACTCGGGGTAGTTCTGTACTGTTTGAGGCCAGGACGGGAGTATTGCGAACCAAAACATTTCGAGCCAAATACGATGGGGTAGATACGGTATGCAGTGCGTGTGGAGAGGAAAAGGAAACTGCCGAACACTTGATATTTTTCTGTAAAGTGCTCCACATCATAGTTCAAGATGATAACGCAGAGTTCTTCAAAGCACGGGGTTTAGTGACAGCGAGAGCAAAACAGACTTTAAACTGGTAGAATTAACTAGAAGAAGGTTGTCTGATTGGTGGCGAAAGTGAAGGCACGAGTGAAAATTAAACCCTTCACTGCAAAATACCAGTCCTCAACTTCACTATATAAAACAATGATAAATCTAGTTTTTGGTTAACTAAGTATTACGGCTAGGTGGCGTTAGCGGCTACCCAATATAAAGGGTACAGGCATATCAATCCATCCATCCATCCAACCTATAGACATACTGTATATGCTACTTTTAGGTAGCAGAGTTGCGCATACCATTTCCTTCCGCCGCTCACGCCGCTATTCGGTGAGCGCTGTCACGTGGTGCAAAGTAACGTCAGATGTTCTAAGTCTAGTGGCGAAGCCAACTTTACGTGCATGATGGCACGCCGTCCACGCGTTTATTGCCCGCACAGACTTCATCCTCATCGCTACTGCCATTAGAAGTTATACCTTTTACGTGTGAAATTTGCATTACCATGTTACCGAATAGAATCTGCACATGCGCTGGTCCCTACATAATGTAAACCTTTACGTAACGCAAATTACCCGCCTGGTAGCCTTTACGTTTACGACGCTGTTTTACAAATGCACCTTCAATCGTAAAAATTCACGATATCCGCATCACGGAGACTCGAGGCATCGTGTCAAAATAAGCCGAAGTGCGAATGCCAATAGCTATTATATTGCTTCAGCCGCATTACCAAAGCTAAATTGGCTAGAACATATGAACCGCAATCATGTGAGCCCCTGTCAGACAGGATAGGTGGCGCCATCTATTGGCTTTAAAAGTAACCAGGCGATCACAAATCATTTTTGCAGAAACTCTGTGCATTGTACGTCTTGTGTAAAAGCCGCACCACGGTGTTATCACGAATGAGCTCCGTTTTTTTATTTTCCCTTCACTTATTTCAATATTGAGTTTAACTTCCCGAAACCACCATATTTTAAAGAAACACGCAGGAGTACGTGTAGGGCTCAAAAAATTTTGACATCCTGGGGTTCATTAACATGCAGCTATATCTAAGCACTTGGGCCTCAACCATGTCCACTACATATAGCAACGTACCGCCTTACTGCAATCGTGCAATCTTGTTCATAGTGTTCGAAGAAGTCCCCACGCCAGACCATTGCCAGACCGCCCACGCCAGACCGCCCACGCCAGACCATTGCGCCGCCTTTTTCTCCTGCGCGTGCGACGAGTGGCTTCACTGCACAGCCTTGGAACGTAATGCCGAACCTATGCGCAACTATGCTCCCTTAGGGAGCATTTACAGTAACTGTATGGGCACCCAATTCAAATTTTTCTGCGCTCAATTACTTAATATTACTTGTCTGAGCAGTTACTAATAAATTTGCTTAATTTTAGGGAGCCTATCTTTCATGTCTATGACAGTTTATTGATTTTTGTCTAAGATTTATTTTTTTCTGGCCCTGGCGAAAAACTGCAGTATGTTGTATGCTTAGCGTATTTGATGAAAAATCACAGATTTTCTCGCCGAGTAATATATTTTCTTTCGGTTGATTCTGGGTTAAGAAAATAGTGAAAATGCTTCGGGAGCTTGCGAAGCAATAACCTTGCTACGGAGTCATGACACAATTAAAAATATTTTTTTATTAAAAATAGGACTTCTTTTTGATATGGTAGCGATCGAAATTAAAATATGGCTTATATACTTTTGCTTAGTATGCTTTTTTGTGCGAAACATGCAAAACGTTTCAAATGAGTTTTGTTTTTAGTGAATGAATGAATGAATAGACTTTATTTAAAGTTCAGCAGTTTTACCAGGCGAGGTGGGGGAAGAAAGGATTAACCCCTGTCCCTTCCCACTCTCCGTTGATAATGATGGCCGTGGCGAAAAAGTTTTTACACTGAACTACAAGCTCGTAGGATGTTTGGTTTTGCCTCTTCTTCACTACATAGCACATCGGTTTATGATTCAATCGGGGGCCTTTAAGCAGCGAGTAATGCATGATATACAACAACTACTGTTGTACAAGTACACATAAAACAAGCGTTTTACATTAGGCGAGACCCTAGTTTGCAATATAACAACGCAATAACCAAGTAAGTTACGTAAAAAGGAAGCGTTAAGAGAAAAAATTTGTACTTTCTCATGTTGACCTTACAGCGTTATTACAAACATTGCTGTCTTTGCTTGCAGGATACTTCAGAGACAACATAGGCGCCTATGATTGCATGTACACACTTCTCGCCATGGCACTCATTGTACTGGCGCTCATTTGGCTTGTGGTGGTCTGCGTGGAAAGCAAGGAAACAAGAAGCTGGAAGTTGGATCACAAGCGCAATGTGGAGGCCTCCGTTGCCGCGGGTGCCAACCGTTGTCGAATCACAGAAGAGTTCAGGACAGCGTCTGCTAACTGGGTTGGGACGCCGACTGAATTTTTTGCATGATATTGTACTTGTCCGCAATGTGTGAAGGAAAATACTCATGTTATCAATGCACATAAAATATAAATACCTCGAGAAACGAATTCTTCATTTAAGTACCTTGGCATGCTGGTAAAGCACGGCTGTCATAGATATATATGCTGCTCAACTTGACGCTATCAACCACTCGTTACCAAGGGGTGCTCTGTACTAAAGCTTTTACTGCATATTCTAGCACGTATGACCAAGTATGGCGTTTATCTAAAGATATTGTGCTGTGTTCTCCGCTGAGCTGAGGCTAGAACAATGCACAGCAGTAAGCCTAATAAAAACCATCTGCACGGTGGCCTTTGGAGTTAGTTCTGTCCATTCGTTTACTTTCATTTACGGGCGGATAGTGCTTAGATAGACAAACCTAGTTTGGTTCGTATCAAGTCATAAATTTTGCAGCACGTGGTAATCTTAGGAAGCGGTGAAGTGAAGGTGCTTTTGTATGCAGATATCAGACCATACAAACGTTGCTAACATTCGTATCTGCTTCCTCAAAATATTATCTAGTTGGAGCGGATTAAAAAAAACCTAATTTTGAACAGCCACTTTTATGCAAGAAGAGTGTTTTAAAAATAGCTTAGGATTATTTACGTTACGTAAAAAAGCGTCCAAATGACATTTAACCTGAAGCAAAATGCGTTCAGTTTCCTCCCTCTAGCAGTCAGAGGTAAAGTAATAGAATTTAGAGTTTGACTTCAGAATAGATTAGAGGCTCTAAACGAGGTAACCAATGCTAGCGTTGAAAAAATGAATAATAAACTTACTAGTATCATCAAAGAGTATGAAATGGAAGTCGGAGGTAGAGTCACTAGGCAGGACACTGGCAACCTATCTCACGAGACAAAAACAAGAGACGAGAAACCATGAAAGCATAGAAAGCCACCGACAATATAAAGCAAGTGAGTCTTTCGAAGTTAATCAATATGCGCAAGGTAGTCGACATGAGAAGATATAACAGGGGGAGAATCGAGCCGCTTGTAAATAGCGGCAGAAGCCTAGAAGTTACGACGGCAAACCTGTGCATTGGCAGAAAGTGGTGTGTATGCACTACGGGACCAGGAAGACAATGTCATAACAAATGTTGATAGGATAGATGAGGTGGAGAAGGAGTTCTGTACAGAAGCCAGAACACCCAGAATGCTATCTTGAAAAACAATAATTGTCCATAAGACTTTGACATCCTACCGCTAACGACAGGGGAAGAGAGGAAAGCCCTGGAAGGAATGCAAACAAGCAAAGCCGCTGGTGAGAATGAGGTAACAACGGACCTCCTGAAAGATGGTGGAAAAATTGTGTTAGAGAAACTGGCCACCTTATATACGAAGTATCTCTTGACGCGAAAGGTACCAGAATTTTGGGAGAGTGCCAACATCATCCTAATACATAAGAAAGGAGACGCCACGGACTTGAAAAATCACAGGCCGATCAGCTTACTGTCCATTCTCTACAAATTATTTAGAGAAATAAGAGATAATAAAATCGTGGTGGCATTACAGTTCAATCAACCAAAGACTCAAGCGGGATTTCGTACAAGCTACTCGAAAATTTTTTTATACTATCAATCAGGTAATAGAGAAATGATCAGAATACTACAAACCTCTATTTACATCTTTCATAGAAAACGAGAAGGCATTTAGCTCAGTGGAGACATGAGCATTGATGCAGGTACTACGGAGTCAGGGCACCGAAGCACCCTACGTAACCGTACTACAAGAAATCTGCAGCAGATCCACAGCCATCATAGTACTACACCAAAAAAGTGACAGAATCCCAATAAAAGAAGTGTAGGACAGGGAGACAAGGATCTCTCCAATGCTATTCAACGCGTGCTTACAGAAAGGTTTTAGGGACCTAGATAGGGAAGCGTTAAAAACAAGGGGTAATAAAGAATAGTTTAGCAATCTGCGATTCGCTGATGACATTTTATTCACGAGTAACTCAGAGCACAAATAACCGATCAAGATTACTGAACTGTACACGGAAAGCAGGAGGTTGTTGTGAAAATTAATCCCATAAAACTAAAGTTATTTGCAACACTCTCGGCAGAAACAGCCCTTTGCAATATGTCGAGATACACACGCTGAAAGTTATAAAGAAATACATCTGCTTAAAATAGGTAGTAACCGCACAGCCAAACCATAAGAGCGAAACAACTACGAGAATAAATATGAGCAGATAACAATCGGCATAATTCTCAAATCATGAATGGTAATCTTCCACTAACCCTCAAGATGTAGGTATATAACAGCTGCATCTTGCCGGTACTGACCTACAGAGCAATAACCTGGAGGCTTACAAGCAGGGTCCCGCTTAAATTGAGGACAACGCAGCGAACGCTCGAAAGGAAAATAGTAGGTGTAACATTAGGAGACAAGAGAGCAGAATGGGCAAAGGAACAAACAGGGGTTGAAGATATCCTGGTTGAGAACAACAAGAATGGACAAGGGCGGGCATGTAACACGAAAGCCGTTTAACGACTGGTCATTAAATGTAACTGACTGGGTTCCACAAGAAAGCGAATGAACGAGGGGGAGACAAAAGTTTAGGTGGGTCGATAGGACTAAGAAGTTCGAAAGGATAACGTGGCAGCAGAAAGCACAAGAAAATATTAATTGGCCAATTATAGGAGAGGCGCTTACCCTGCAGCGGGCATAGTCAGGCTGTAATGATATGCGACTCAATTCGAAAAATTCTAACAGCTACAAACAGGCCAGATTGTATTTAACTCAATCACGTTTGTTACGACGGCACAAGTATTTTCCTTACAAAACTCGATTACCCAACTATACTGAAGTTCATGAGAAAAGGAAGCTGTGAAGCAATTAAGAATAGTAGAGAAGGAAATGCCACTAAAAACAGCGCATCGGTAAATTGACTTGTTGTTGTAAGGGCATCAACATTACCTTGACGAACAAAAGTCCAGTTGTGAAAACGCTGGCCCCATGGTCATTTATCTTTAACCGCTATAGGCGAACGGATTCCCCTTCCGAGCTTCTGCTCCGAGCAGAGCTACCTACGCTCCGCGATAGAGCAAAAATACATCGGTTGAAGTTCTTTTATCAACTGTTGCACGGCCACTTTAAAACTAATGCCTCCGTCTTCACTACTATAAAAGAAAAAGGGAAAGTGCGCCAAAAACACGACCTTATCTTGAAAGAATATTTCTGCAATAACAATACCTTCAGGTTTTCATTTTTCCCTCGCGTAATAAGAGAATGGAATGCGCTTGATCCAGATACTGTAGCACAGCCAACACTTCAAAAATTTCTAGAAAGCGTTGAAAAACTCATGTCTGTGCTCCCAAGTTCCAGGTGTTAACCTAATTGCGTTCGGGAGAAAGCATCCACACTCTAACATTTTATTTTATTTTCTTCATCATTTGGTTCAAGGCAACTATGCCTGTATGATGTATACATTACTTATTATCATGATCGCGCGTTTCTTATGTACTCTTCTTGTATTGCCACTATATTGCCTTGCTTGTATAATGTTTGTATCCTTTCCACTCCTGTAATAACCCTCAAGGAGGGTTGACAGTATTTTGTAAATAAATAAATAAATAAAAATTCTCTGTTGAATGATCCGTGAAAGCATCCGTGAGTCCATTATATTTATTTCAGGGATAAGCAGTGTTTCTTATGAGTAGAACTGAAGAGTAGCCAGAAATCAAGCCCAATTGAGCCACATTTGTAGCTAAATATAAAAATGGCACTATGACTACTGTTTTATATTTATAATATCAGAAATATTTCGCACATGCTAAGAATACAAGTAAACGCACAATTTTTCTCGCTTGTTTGGTTTAAAGCGACAAATCGGTTGCAACAAAAAGGCTTCTATTTATTGATTTTTTCAAGCACCCTGAAAGCCAAGAGCATCGCAAAAGAGAAGGGAAAAACACAATTTAACGGACTACCTTGAGTACAACGGAAAATGAGCAAACTTTCCAAAGACTGGCGGCTATTGGTCCCATAATGGTCATTGCATCGTGAGAATTCATTCAACCCAGACGGAAGGTGATCCAACTCCCTTTCTCCGCGTGGTAGAAAAACCGAAACGTTTCGGCTCTGCTTATGAGATTACAAACTTCTACACATATAAGCGATAAAGTAGGTATTTCTACAGAAACATAATCATCACCATCATAAAGAGTGGTTTATGTTGTGAAAAAAATTGTCGCTTATCGAAATCTTTGAACCCTAGGTATCGAATATCTTATTTTCAGTCGTGTAAAAACATTGACGCTTGATTACGTTTTTCAAACTGTGTTTCATTTGTTACTTGTAAAGTACCTACTGATTACAATGTCTTGACGGATTCAGTAATACTTTTCTACATATACCCAAGAATGTTATCTAGCAGTTGCCAGGCTTTTATGCCTTTTAACCTGACTTCTTGCCCAAATTGTACTCCTTTACTTTTTCTGGAATAAACTTGCATATTGATTTCAATTAACAAAGCGATGTTACACAGAATAGGGTAATAAATGTGTCGTGAAGAACCCAGTGTTGTTCTATTCTTTGAAGTAAGTTGGAGAAGCAAATCTTTCGATGCGCTGTTAGACGCAGAAGCGAAAGGAGAAAATTTATGACCAATATTCTTGTAGTGCGCTTTTAATTAGTAAAAATACAATGAATAGAATGTTTCACATTGAACAACGCGGTAGAGATTGTTTTTACACCGACCGCTAAAATTCCATACAGAATCGAAATAAAACTAATAAGTTTTAGTCGTAATTCAGAACAATACTACCATTGATTATGGCTGGCTTTATTGATCTCGTTTTCAGTGGTACGGTGTCATATACGGTCTCTCCCAACACCTACACAAAGAAATAAAGTATTGAGATTGACATTTTTTTTCAGTTAGCTAATGGTTATTTTAAGTTAGACTTATCACATATACTTCATTTGTCCACGGGATATACCACAAGGCAGAGGCATGCCTTTACAATAACCCCATTTTCCACCCGTAATAACACAGTCAAGTATTCGTTCTTCCCTGGGACAATTACCGAATGGAATAACCTTAGTAACGAAGTTGTTTCCCAGTAATCCTTGAACCTTTTAGCTGCGCAGCTCTAGCAGTGAGTGTCTAAAATCTATGACATGTGCTCCTATTGTTTATTTCAATCCCTGTAACCATTCTCCACTTGTGATCATCTTGAATGTAGCGCTCATTTCTCTATATATTCTTATGTCGGTTTATTACAAACCACTGTTCTTTTTTATTTTTTTGTTCTGAAAGTGTGTAAATGCCTTACCTGTTTTATATTTATTTGTTTGCCGATTTGTAAATTTATCAAATGTATATCCACCCTGCCAAAACCCTATGTTAGTGTTGCAGTATTCATAAATAAATAAATAAATAATATTCAGCTACAATATATATGAACCTAAATATTCATAACAAGTGACAGATTGTAATACAAAGTTGTTCAAGAAGTAATATGCTGACTTTAATTGTTTCCATTTACAAAAATGCCATCAGTGTTTCTGCCATTAAGTTCTAAAAACGATATTTACCACAAGTTGCCAGACGAGAGACTTTTATGCTACTTATTAAAAGTATTTCAATAAGGCAACACATATTCTGTGCTGGATAAGTCTTTCCGGAAGCAGTTATTATCTAACATTCAAGCCAAAAAATCATCAAAGCAACAAACGTTGAGACAATTTTCCTTTGAAGCTGCACAGTAAAACGAATCAGCAGATATGCCATAGTCACCGACCAGCTTCGTTTTGGTGTGGAACTTTGCCTTTTGTCAAGTTCTCATGAGAACACGGGCATTGCTATAAGCATTTGAAGCTGATGTCAGTACGAATGGCTGGTAGCGCAAACGGTTCGATATTCGCATACATTTGTTTAACAGCTGGTTAACAGCACGCAAGCAACTTCGACACTTTGTCTTTGCAGGCGTGCTGATCGTTGTGTGTCAGTGCCATGTGGCGCACCAGCCCACTGCAGTGGTGAGTTTAAGCACGCGCATTGACTGACGTGAAAGAACAACAGTAAAATAGTGGCTCGTTTTCAACTTTGCTGGTGATATTGCCTTTTACAAATTCTAAAATAGACCACTAATTGCACTATACCAGAAATTCAAAGAAGCCAAAAAGTAGTCATTACAGCCACGTAAAACTTTTGTCACCTGACGGAGTCTTAAGATAGGTAATTTTTCGCAAAGTACCCACCAAAGGCAACCCAGGCGACAGTATTACAAGTAAATAACCACGAAAGTTTGCCTGACCGGGTCCTATGTTTGCCCATTCAGCGCAAAGTAGCCACAATAAACAACCCTGGTGAAAGTATTAGAAATAAAGAACCACAAAGTTTTAAACTGGTTATATGTATTTGCATGAAAAGAGAAGGGCCTATAAAGGCTGAATATCATTTCAACTACACGAAAATGGGCGTAGAATCACCAGGGTCTCCACCCATACGTTCCGCGTCGTCTGTGGCCACTCTAAGAAAGCGCTCCGGCCACCCAAGTGACGTCGACAGTGAGGACACGCTCATGTAATCTACTGCCAGTGATGAGAGCTCCGATGAAAGTGACTTTGTGCCCATGGCAAGACACAAGGCGAAGAGGAGGCTGCTTACGACATCTCCTTCCACAAGTGAGGCCACCACGAACATTCAAGAGCCACCGGTTCACACTATTTTGTTTGTCCCGCTGAATGCCGCTGACAGCATGAACCGACTTAATCGCCAGGTCACGTCTATGTCACTTGAGGTGCCCGTTCCGGGACAAATAACAGACGTGAGAATCAATGGCCACAAGAATGTTCTGGCGATAGACGTTACGCAACGTACTGCTTTCGACGTATTGACCAAGGTAAATGTGCTCGGGAACATCAACGTACGTTCTTTCATACCAGATGGCAAGGACTCTAGGGCAGGCGTTATCTACGACGTCGACACTTCTATCAGCGATATTGATTTTCCCACTCTAATCAAACCAGTGACGGAAGCTACTATAATCTTGCAAGCCCGCCGTCTCGGGAACTCACGATGCGTGAAACTAGTTTTTAAGGGTGACAGCCTCCCAACTCAAGTAAGAGTTGGTCATTTTCGACAAACAGTACGGTCGTTCATGCCGAAACCTCTTCAGTGTCGGAAGTGCTGTAAAATAGAACACGTGAGTGCTGTTTGCACAAGTTCTGCTGTGTGCTCCCGATGCTCGGAGTCGCACAACACGGAAGCCTGCCAGGCAGAACATCGCAAATGCGGCAATTGCCAAGGTCCTCACGAGGCGTCATCAAAGGAGCATCCAAATCTGAAGAAGGAAATGCAAGTGCTGAGGCAGATGGCCAGAGACGGTTCTACCCACAGGGAGGCTGCTGCCAAAGTGCGACGTCGGCGTTCGCGCCATAGGAAAGCTCCTAGGACATCCTCTGCCAAGGCCAGGGATACACCGCTACCCCATATCACGCACTCACCACCACAAGCATCAACAAGTGCCAACAACAAGCATCCTCAGAAAGACGCAAGAAACATTGACCCTGGCGCGTGGCCAGCACTGCCGTCAGTGACACCGCCAGTAGAGCGGCAGCATCGCCCACTGAAAGCTACTTCAGAGCGAGTAAGTCATGACAATCAAGATAACGAAATAATAGACGTGATCAAGACCCTCATGAAGACAATTCGAGTACTCCTTAATAATATTCACACTCCGGCTGCCCATAGCGCTCTTCAAATATTGGACACTCTCAATCCGGTGCTATCAAATTTACAGAAGCACCATGGCTCTTTCTCTGCAGCCCTTCCGTAAACAAGTGAAAGAGGCATCAATTTTCCAATGAAATGCCCGAGGTCTCAAACCCCGCATTTCGGATTTTCGACCATATGTTTTCAAGAATCAGTTTCCAACTATCGTAATTTGTGAACCACGTCTTCACAATGCTATACGACTTTCTAAATACGAGGCTTTCAGATCTGCAACCCGTAACGAAACCAGTAAGGTCATTGTTTACATCAGGTGTGAACTCACATATATTGAGCAACCAGTAACACCGGACGACAGCAACCAATACGTGTGCCTGACAGTTAAGCGTAAGAACGTGAACTTCACGCTAGTGGCAGCATATATTTTACCTTCAGGCCGCTTCGACACAGCAAGATTAAGCGCCATTATATCAGCGACACCTAGGTCATGGATTATTACCGGTGATTTTAACGCTCATCACCCCCTGTGGAGAAGCCAGAAGATGGACCGTCGGGGAAGAGATGTGTCCTCCTTTGTGTCTGACCACCAACTATATTGTTTAAATAACGGCGCTCCCACGTTTTTACGGGGCCTGACATATAGTAGCTATCTCGACCTAACTTTTGTGTCAAGTAGCCTGACCCCCTAGGTGCAGTGGTTTGCGGACAACGAAACGCATGGCAGTGACCACATCCTCACCTATATAAAAATATAGGGGCTAAGCAAGTCGCAAATCGTGCCCACTTCACGGATAGACTGGTCAAAGTACAGATTATCCACAGAGAAGCAATGCGAGAGAAACCAAGAAGGTTCTCTTGAAAGCCTAGAAAATATAATGAAGGCCGCTATTCAAGACGCAACGTTTAATTGTGGACCTTTGCCAGATTTTTGCAAATATGAGGTGGAGTTGAAGTGACTTCGCGCAATCCGTCGTCGCGCCGAAAGACGTTATAGGCGCGCGAAATCCATCTACGACTTGAGGGAAGCGAGACGTCTACAAAAGAAGATTCAACGTCGAATCAATGCACTACAGTCACAACGATTGAAGTCACTATGCGAGTCGCTCGATCCCCACAAACCTCTTTCGCAAATATGGAGAATAATCCGCGGCCTACGAACATTGCCACAACAGAATCGTCCTTTCGAATGCCTTGCTCTCCACCAAGGCCGGCGTGAAATCGATGTAGCGGAAAACTTCTGTGCCACGGCTGCAAACAAGGGGTCCGGGATCAACATGAGTAACCTACGAAACGCGCCGGCGTGCAGAGACACTCGAATGGACAATATGTTTTCTCTAGAGGAGCTTCAGGCAGCATTGACAGCATGCAAGCGCTCGTCATCGCCTGGACCCGATGGAGTCATTTACATGGCCCTTGCTAACCTAGGACGAACAGCTCGGCGTGCCCTTCTAGCTGTATACAATGACTCGTAGAGCAGTGGTTTGGTTCCTCCTTTGTGGAAGTGCAGCCACCTTGTGCCCCTGCTCAAACCAGGCAAATCGCCTCTGGACATGGCCTCCTATTGCCCCATCGCGCTTGCCAGCTGTTTTGGAAAGGTGATGGGGAGAATGGTGCTGCCTCGCCTGGAGTGGTACTTGGAACATAACAATATACACCCCAATGCCTTGACCGGCTTTCGACGTGGGCGGTCTTCCATAGACAATGTTGTTGATCTTGTCACGTCTGTACAACAGCAGAAGAGCCTAAAGAGATTATCAGCAGCACTTTTGTTGGATATGAAGGCTGCATACGACAATGTATTACATGAAACCATCCTGGACGCCTTGGGCAGCATTGGATTGGGAGGCCGCGTTTATCAATGGATCTACAGCTATTTGAAGGACAGAAGCTTCTTCGTTCAGACAGAACATGGCGCAACAAGGCAACATCATACTTATCGCGGCGTCCCTCAAGGTGGGGTCCTAAGCCCCATACTTTTCAACCTTGCGCTCATCGGCCTCGTTGACGTCCTGCCACACTCCGTACATCTGTCGATATACGCGGACGACATCTGCATCTGGGCCTCAGGGGTCACGCGCTTACACGTACGAGCCAGGCTTCAGACAGCAGCTACACTGACGTCGAACTACCTTCAAGTACGAGGACTGGAGCTGTCATATGAGAAATGCTCAGTAGTTGCGTTTACGCGCAAGACAATGACGCCATACCGCATCAGAATTAATGGACACACAATCAGCTATCAAAAGACTCACCGTTTCCTGGGAGTAATAATAGATCGTGATTTGTCTTGGAGCCCTCATATCGCTTACCATGATCACCCACGTCCATGATCCACGTCCGGAAACTGACCATGATCACCCACGTCCTAAAGTTTCTTGCGGGAAAATCGTGGGGTGCAACGGTACGAGCCATGCTTCAGCTGTATGCTGCACTTTTTCTTGACTTCATGCGCTACAGCCTACCTGTGCTTGGCAAGGCCCGCATAACAAATGTACACGTCCTCCAGTCATTACAAGCTCAAGCACTGAGAATATGCCTCGGGCTGCCGAGATGCGCATCCTCAGCAGCGACTGTCGCAATCGCTCATGAACACCCTATCACAACCTACATTCGTGTCGATGCATTAAGAACGCACATGAAACATGCCACCTGGATTCAATCGCATCACCTCGTCTCCCTTCCAACTTCCAGGCCATGCTCTGCGTTCTGCTCTATTATTGCCCCACATCGCACGGTGATTCCCACGAACTTATATATATCCTACTACACCGGAAGAAATATGCGGCTTGTTAAAAAAGTTAAAAAACAACAGTGCCTGTGGTGTAGATGAATTGAAGGCAGTTCCTCTTAAAGTAGTCGCTCATGCTATCTGTTTACCTCTATCGCACATATGCAATCTTATTCTAAGCTCTGGAACGTTTCCCAACGAACTGAAGATTGCAAGGGTATCAGTTATTTTTAAAGGAGGAGATAAAAACGATCTCGGTAACTATAGGCCAATCTCTGTTTTACCTATGTTTTCCAAGGTTATTGAAGAAGCTATAAACTTCAGGCTTACTAATTTTTTTCAGCAAAAAAACATTATCGTAAAAAATCAATATGGTTTCCAAAAGAAAAAATCCACAGAAATGGCATTACTCGATATTAAAGATAAAATAGTTGACAACATAGAAAAAAAACTATTCACGGTAGGGCTTTTCCTTGACTTTAAAAAAGCATTTGATTCCGTTAAGCATGATGTTTTACTGCTCAAACTATCCAGATACGGTGTCAGAGGTATAGCTCTAGACATTGTAAAAAGTTACCTAGAAAACCGTGTGCAATACACCAACATTGGTAATGCGAAATCTGAATTCGGTAAAATTACATGCGGCGTGCCACAAGGGTCAATCCTTGGCCCACTCTTGTTTATTATGTACATAAATGATATAGTTAACATACCTCTTACACCTGACATTATTTTGTACGCCGATGACACGAATGTATTCTTCTCTGGGCCAGATATTGACGACCTTATGTTGAAAGCGAATATTTGGCTACAAAACTTATCTACATGGCTTAGGGCCAACAGGTTAAATCTAAATGCTAAAAAAACAAAATTTGTTGTTTTTAGACCTCGTAACAAAACATACACTAGTAAGAATATTATTAGCTTTCAGGGACAGCCTATTGAACGCGTTGCGTCTCTTAAATTTCTCGGTGTCTTTTTTCACGAATATTTAGATTGGTCTGTGCATATAAATTACTTACGAAAAAACATCTCTCGAGCAGTTGGCATACTATGCACGTTGCGCAGCCTATTACCAGTATGGTTAAAAAGACAGATTTATTACGCAACCATACATTCGCACCTTCACTATTGTCTTCTGATTTGGGGAACGACGACAAAAACTAACCTCAATAATTTATATCTATTACAAAAACGAGCTGTGCGATTAATTGAACTTCTACCTTTTCGTTCGCACACAGCCCCTTTTTTCGAAAAACATAGACTGCTAGTCATTAATAATATCCGACATAAAAAATTAGCAATGATTATATATCGTGAAGTTAAATCTAATCGAATTGAATTTTTCAGGAAGTATCACGAGCGTGACCACAGTCATAATTTACGACACATTAGTTTCAAGAAAGACACGCTTCGTACAAATTACGGTACACAAAAACTAACTTACCAAATTCCCCACTTTCTTAATGAACACCCCACTGTGATGGCATTAATTGAACAAAGTTCCTCCATTTATGTTTTCAAAAAGAAGATACACACATTCCTTCTAAAAACTCAATCAGATTCTCATACCTCTTTCGATTCATTTTATTTTATGTAACTTTTATGTGCTGCTGTGACTTTATGAATTTTTTTGCTTTTGTCTGCCTGTTTGTTTGTGCGTAAATAGTCTCTTATTATTTCTTTATGTGCTAATTCATAATTGCTGTTCATTTCTTTGTCAATACTGGCTTGATGTAAAAAAAAAAAAAAATTGTAAATGTTTTTTGATATTGTATGTATCTCAATTTCAATTTTTGTACTGCTATATATAACCTGTTTATGTATGTGTGTACATAGGGGGTTGGCGCTTTGTCAGGCTTTCTTTGCCTTTACGCCGATCCCCTAGGCAAACTGTGTATACGGGTTGTCTGAAATAAAATTCAAATTCAAATTCAAAACTTCACGCACGCAGCAAGATCGTCGTTACCATTGTGGTGTCTACATCCACTGGAAGCCCTGATAACCATCCCCGGAACGCAAAAGAAGAAAAATTTGTCAAATTTGGCCCTAAAACAAACAACATTACTGTTTCTGCATGCGAAACACAGTGGGCGCATTCACATTTACACGGATGGGTCGGTCACTTCAACAAGTTCAACAGGCGCAGTGGTGATTCCGGAGAAATCAATCACCATAAAGTTCAAGACCTCGCATCTGACATTATCCAAGGCGGCAGAACTCGCCGCCATTCGTGCCGCTCTGGAGTTCCTAGTTGAAGAACCGCAACAGACATGGTCAATATTCTCCGACTTCAAAGCAGCTCTCCAGGGCATTGTCTCGCCATATCGTCATGGACCAAACGAACAGCTAATTTCTGAAATACTGCTTCATCACCGGGCTATAGAGAAGCAACATGACATAGCGTATCAATGGATACCAGGCCACTGCAGCATTGATGGAAACGACCGTGCAGATAAAGCAGCCCGAACTGCTCATGATGATGCCCCTTGTGTAGCTATACCATTATCAAGAACGGACGCCGCTGCAAGGCTTCGATCACTTGCACGAGAACTGACACTCGCACAGTGGAATTCAGCGGCATTCACCAACGTCCGCCTTCATAATTTGGACCCACACCTACAGCTCCGTCTTCCATCGGGAATAATCAGAGCAGAGGAGACACTTTTGTGTGGTCTGTGGATTGGGGTGGCCTTTACGAATGCTTATTCGTTTCGAATCGGAATGGCCAGAAGCCCGACTTGTGACAACTGTGGCTGCGCAGTGACTTTCTCCCATCTTCTCTGCGAGTGTCCGCGCTTCAGCGTGCCAAGAAAAGAACTGTCAAAAGCTTTATATAGAATAGACAATCGCCAATTGTCGGAAGAAAGGGTATTAGGACACTGGCTGAGACCGTCCTCTGCACGCAAGGCATTGAGAGCGTTGTTGCGCTCTCTGCGGGCAAGTGGTCTTAGAGACAGACTGTAAACAGCGTCGTGGATCGTCTGATGACCTTCTCTCTCTCTTTTTTTACAACGTCTCTTTTCTCTCATCCTTTATCCCCCTTACCCCCTTCCTCAGTACAGGGTAGCCAGCCGGTCTGAGAATTGGCCAACCTCCCTGTCGTCCCTCTATTATTCCTCCTCCTCCTCCTTCAACTACACATCAAAATTAAAAAATAAAAAAAATTGTGTAGTGGAACCAAAAAGCATTCAATCCTTTCAGTAAACGTATTACGCTGACGGCTCGTAGGCTGTCATGAAGAGTTATTCTAGTGACACTGCGCTTGTGTGAGTGCGTAGGGCTTGCGTAGATGTTACTTTACTCACGTACTGAAGCAAAAATTGGGGGAGCCTCATGCTTCCCCTTTAAGAGTTGAACGCGATAGCGAGATTTGGCCCCTAGTGCGCCCTTCAACCGCTAAGTTTATACTTAATAATATGTTTTGTTACACACACACACACACACACACACACACACACACACACACAGATGGTACATACAAATTGCTGATCTAAAGCAAGAGTCGCATGGCATCCAGATACACACCGCGCGCTCACCATCTGCGTGGCCATAAAGGGTCTCACAGTGCCTCACATAGGGTAGCACGTTATCTAGCGTTTGCTGTTTGCTTGATCAACGCCTCTGGAAAGGCATGATATGTTTTTCGCTAGATGGATATAGTTCTTTATAATTAAAACTGTTTGAAAGTTCCTGTGTGTTTTTAGCGGCGATGGCTGCACTATCCCAGCCTTTTTGACGTATTTTGATGGCCTCTCAATTGCGCCTACAAATCACCGAATGGGCTCGTTTTTGTCGTGGCACCTGTCGCACAAAAAACGTTAGACTCCTTCCCCTGCAAGGCATTTAGGTAGTGTTTTTCCCGAAGCAGCCACAAGTAACTTCGTGGCTTTATGGTAGGACACCTGCTTGCCACGTGAACGGCCCGGGTTTGATCCTCAACGGGACCGAAAAATTTTACTCGTTATGTTATCTGCTTTTTGATCACTTTTTTCCTCATGGGTGATTTTTCGCTTACAATCAATAATGGCGACACAAGCGCTGGAATCTCTGCTACACGAACTCTTTAATGCTATCGCGTTAGGATGAATATATGCTGAAATAAGGGACTCAATATTTGTGCCCTCCGGTTGTGGCTAGGAAACTTCGAAGGTCTTCGCAGATCTGGAAATCCCTTGGTTAGCACTCCACGCAGTCACGCAAACCATATGTAATGCCCAGATTTAGCCATCTTTGACCATCTCACCGTGACTTGCTGCGCCTTACGTTTGTCACACGCCACAGTCAAAGAACCAAGCAGGATTTCGTACATAATTCTCCGCAATAGACTATATTCATGCTATCAATCAGGCAATAGAAAAATGCACTGAATACAACCAGCCCCTATACATAGCTTTCATAGATTACTCGAAGGCGTTTGACTCAGTCGAGACACCAGCAGTAATGCATACTTGTCTTCACCACAATATCATCTGGCGAACCGACTTAGATAACCCACTCAATCACCCATGAATCAACTTGTGCTATCACTGCATGAGTGCTAAGGTGGAGCGCTGGCGTGTGCTACCAACAAAAGTGAACAAGTTACTGAGCCTCACCCGGTTTCAAATATTCAATACAAAAACTAAAAAGTGTCCCTTGTTGTTCGATCAAATGTCTCTGTTTGCGAAATCTCGTAAAAAACACTAAATTCAGTGCATGCACATCGACCAAGCATCGTTCAGCCAGATGTTAGGACGCCCGGCCACCGATACGAGAACGGATTTGTCTTAACATTGGCACTGGCGCTCAGTTTCCGGGGCCCATTTGTCTTTTGTTTTCGTTTGTTTTTCTTCTTATAGCGTAGTGAATATGAGTAAGGTGTGTAGGGCTACCCAGAGAGCCACCCACCATTAGACAGGTACCTGATATTATTTGAAATAAAGGGTTGCCAACGTTCTCACTGCCGCATGCCTTAGGTGCCTACAATTTTTTTTTCCTGTTGAAAATGCTTGCGATGCCCTGCATTTTTGTTTTAGCAGACACACGCAAAACGAGTGGTGAGCGGTGATGACGTAGCCGTCATTGCAGATTGGACATTGCCACCGCACTATCTGATCCTGTTTATTGTTTCATGTTCGCTGCTGACGTAATTTATTCGCCATTTTTTGTTACTGTAGCAATTTATTGCTGTAGCATTCACTGCTTCGCCGTTGTGGCGAAACAAGGCACGATAAACGCTTAGCAACTTCTGTGAAGATGGGTTTCACATCCGTGTTTCACCAATCCATTGAAATAGAAACCAGCCACGTTTTATTTTTCATTCTCCTTGAACCAAGAAAGGCAGCCCCAATAACGAAAAATTGATTGATTTGTGGGGTTTAACGTCCCAAAACCACCATATGATTATGAGAGACGCCGTAGTGGACGGCTCCGGAAATTTCGACCACCTGGGGTTCTTTAACGTGCACCCAAATCTGAGCACACGGGCCTACAACATTTCCGCCTCCATCGGAAATGCAGCCGCCGCAGCCGGGATTCGAACCCGCGACCTGCGGGTCAGCAGCCGAGTACCTTAGCCACTAGACCGCCGCGGCGGGGCTCGTTAAATGTAAGCAGAACGGTTCACGCTATGAAACCTCAATTTCCAACTGGTTTCAAGTTATAGAGGCAGAAGTGCCTGTCCCCAACAGTCACGACGTACCATTTAATTTTTGTGTTTTTATGGGCAGAATGGCTTCACAACGTGTAGAAGGAAAAAGACAAAAACAAAAAGTGAGATAGAGAAGAGCTAACCATCTGTTCGCCTACAGAACGAGCATCCGCTCGCCTTCAATGAACATCAGCGATTTGGTGGTTGCTGCGTCCGCTTGTAAAAGCCGCTACGAGTGTAGACAACGCAATAATATATTGTAGCACCACTATAATGTGCCATGAAATAAAAATGTCGACTATACCATACATATTTCTTAAAAATAATGTTGTCCAACACTAAAAAAACGTGCCTTCTTGAAATGCAGCTCTAATGACGTAAATTATGTATAGTTTTTCGTGCGTACGTTGCTGGGAAGTCAATCAGGCAAATAAAAATTACTTCAGGTTACCGAGATTGTTGGCTATTATATTCGGAATAAAAATAGATGCACCATAGCAAAGGCCAGTTTGAGCTGCGGTAAGTTTAAGGACACCGGCCACATTGGTGCATATTATCACGGGCCTTTGCAATGAATGACGCATATAAAGTGGATGAACAGACAGACAAAACGTAAAAAAAAGAACGACGCTTGCTTCTGCATTCGAAATATTTGCCGATCATTCGGAAATGCCTGCTTTTGAACCTTCAACTGGAATATTTTGTATAATATCATTACAGCAAGATGCTAGACCCTCCATTTGTCTATTTGGGGACATAGGCAACACGCCATCATCACGTTCCTCGGCCAGTGTTCTCCCTCTGTGCAGAAGTATCTGGGATGGGTCGAAACAACTAGCATGGGCAAGCATTGACTAGCCTGCGGATGATTCGAAAGGCCTGTGCCCACCTCCCTCCTCCCATCGATTTAGTTTTTCCATGTCATACAAACTCTTAGATAACTCTCAAACACATATGATTGTCCAGTAACCAATAAGGTCAAGAAGTTTACCCCTCCCCCCGTCCTCCAGAAAGAAATTCTTTCTACGTTGCTGCGGGCAAAGAAAGGAGCAAATAGAGAGAAAAAAATAGAAAAAGTGAAACGAAAGAAATGTAGAGCAAATTGCAGACAGAGTTGAAAACAGATTCCATGAAATAGAGAAATAAAAAACGGCAAAAGAGATAAAGGGGTGCAAACGAGAGCAAGCAAAATAGAAAACAACTGAAATAAAAAGGAAAGTGGAACAGAGACTCAAATTAATTAAGATGCTTCGTGCCCTGATTGGACGCAACATACGATTGCGCCTGATCTCTGCCTAGACAATTCTCGTGATCTACAACGCAATTACGGCAACACGTCGAGTATACGCTTGTGATTGATCGTGTGCCTTTTCAGGCCAGAATCAGTCGAAGACCGAGCAACTTAACTGAAGCTGCGAAATTTTTAATTCCAAATGCATTTCTTGGTCGGGCTGTGTCAGGCACTGGGTGTTATCTGCGGTGGTGGCCGCATGCCGGAAAGTGTTATCTCTCCGCTCTCAATCCCCATCCCATAGCAATAGCTGTGTGCGCGCTCACTTAACCTCACCCTTCTAACCGGGGCATGTGTTGCGAGAGAGTGTAAGTGACGGTAGGTGCAGTGCTTCGCCGCTCCTTCTCACGCTGTTCTATCTCTTTCCTCTCTGCACCCCCTCTCCCGTCCGCTGGCGTCTCACTCTCTCCCTGCTGAGCCGGTTGCAGTCTTGTCCGATAGCAATATGGCCCTGCAGACGCTGGCCAACAACCGCCATGCCGGTATCACGGGAAGCCTTCTGGCATCCAAGTACTAGGATCTTGCGGCGACTTGGACGTCCATCACTTGCTGCCCTTTCACATGGGCGTAGCTGGCATGTGGTTCACGAGAAATGCGACGCGAAAGCTTGGTCTGTCTACATGTGCCTTCATTTTTTCCTGTTCTTTCCGTGGGCTACAAGGACACTTACTGATGATGGAAATGAGGAGGCGGACACTCTTGCCAAGGCAGCACACCAGTCGGGCACCCCAATCGCCCAGGTTGTGGCAGCCAGGGACTTCTCGCAAGCTCGCATGAAGGAGATCCTCACCTCAATACACCTGGACCAGAGGGTTCCCAATGAGCAGGGACTCAAGCTTCTCCCGGAGACAGGCCTCACCAGGAGGGAACGAGCTGGCCTGCTGCATCTGCGGACTGGATGCGCGTGAACCACGGCCCGCCACTACCTCAAGGTACGCTGTGCCTCCCCAGCATGCCGCCGCTGCGGCGACCCCGAGTCCTTCGAGCACCACCTTTCTGGGTGCTGTGCCCTGGCACAGGAATGCTCGAGGGTCTCTACGACCTACAGGAGACATGGGCCTTCCTACCACCACCCTGGAGGACTTGTTCTTTCCGTCTCGTCTCCATCCACCAGCGGTGCGCTGCCTGGGGGAGTTCCTGAATGAGAAGGGCGTCGCGGCCTATCGAAGAGAAAACGACCCAAGTCACGCGTTACCTTCCTGCAGGATTGCTGTTCGTGCTGAATACGACGGCGCTACTGCTCATCAAACTTTTTTTTCTATCCTCCACTTTTTCTTCATTCTCCGTTCCCGCAGGTCTTCGCCATGCTCCCTACCAGGCTGCAGAAATTAGGTGTTCTCTTCCTCTAACCACTACCACTCTCGACCATTAGCTGGCTGGGCACCATTAAAGATCATCCGGAAATTTGTTCTGCAGATGCCGCTGTGAAACGTCAACGCCAAGCGGAGAACGCTGGCGCCTTACTTTCCGCACGTTAAATCCTCTCTCTTCGTTGGCTGGGCGCCTCTCACCCTTCGTTGGCTGGGCGCCTCTCAAGGCGATGGCAGAAGTCGGTGAATGTGAATGTCTGACGACAACGGTATCTTCTCACGGTTCAATGGGAATGCATCTTCTCACAATTGCCATCAGGGAGTTCTGACCATTTTTTACATACTGACAGGGCAACAGGGTTTGAATCCAAAATTATTAGCTTTTTTTTACTGTGAGACTTTTTGCCCCAACAGTGACCGTCTTGAGAATACTTTGTGACGTTACCACTCTTGGAAACAAAGCACAATTGGGTTTTTATTTTGCTTGAATGCAGCCGAATACACTGGACTACATTGCGTCACAGATCCACTGAGCAATGAAGCGCTCATAAATTGCTCTTATGAACGTGTCAAAAATAGAATCATGAAGAGAAGTTATCAGATGTTTTACTAACAGCGTTCGCAATTTTCACATACGAGCACACCATTTTGTCGGAAAGAGTTTGAAACAGCTAAATGTTACGTTTTTTAACCTTGGAGCCAAGGGCTTCAACATTGATATGGACAAGCTCCTGGTGCTTGTAGAGCAACCCCGGCATCGGACACGGCGTAGCAGAGCTCTCAAGAACAACAGTAGTAAAGAACGCCATAAGAGAACTCATTTTTATTGCATCGATGTTCAAGGAAAACTTAATTCGAGGACTTTAGGCATTCGTTGACGTCTTGTCATCCTTTTCACCTAAACCTTATCAATCCTTAGCTTTCATTGTATTTGAAGCTGATTGATTTATTCACTGCTAAATTTTCATGTACGAAATATGCATTACTTATGTCGGCGTGATATCACCATTGGTTTTGAATTAATGATGCCAACTTGCTAATTCAGAGTGCTCATCGGGGAAGAGCGAGTATCTTGCTTGCTTAACATTAACACTATATAAATACGTTGGTCACACTGCAACAATCATCTTTACAGAAGTGCGATTGCAGGAGTGGCTAGCACGCTTCCCACTGCACTATGGGACTTTTGTTATGTTTGTATTGTCACCTACCAGGATGAATTTTCATGCTCCTCAGCCATATTACCCTTTAACGTTACGAGCTGTTTCTGTATCATATATCACGGGATCAATGGGGGGCCTACAGTACGTTAAACTGTGAACTAGTGCACGTCATCCACACTTAAAGGCAGAAAAAACTTGCCAACTGTTTAGTCCTCAGATCTGGCAGTTGATGGACGTTCGCTTACTAGTTGTGTATCTGTGAGCATATTTATGTTCCAGTGTGTTTCAGGTTAACTGTGGTGTTTCATCTGCTTCGTACTTTCCAACTTTTACACTACCTCACTTTATTACGTCAATTCAGTTCAGATTGAGTTTGTCTGCTCTAGCCGGACACCTAAATAGGCTTGTACTTT
Source organism: Rhipicephalus microplus (assembly GCF_043290135.1). Classification (NCBI taxonomy): domain Eukaryota; kingdom Metazoa; phylum Arthropoda; class Arachnida; order Ixodida; family Ixodidae; genus Rhipicephalus; species Rhipicephalus microplus. The sequence goes on from NC_134702.1 coordinate 196,403,332, forward strand.
TGGCATCATATGGTAATAAGAAAAGGGACACCTGTGGAAGCTGAGGTTGCAATGAAACTGACGTTTTTATAAGTATTAGTCTTTCCAGTGTAAACTTCAAAATGGTTCACTTGATTAAGAACTAAGTAAAAAAATAAAGCGTACACACGCGGAATTTCAAGAAATATGTTCCAAATCTCTCAAAACTAGAAAAAGAAAGGCTTTATTCATAACTGCTTTTAAGATGGTGAATACTTTTGAAGATATGTAGAATATATATCGCTGTAATTACCGAAATTGAAATAATACATGTGTTGTGAGCTGATACAGGCATTGCTGATGGCAAAAGTACGCGGGAGACATTCATATAAACAATATCGCAAAACAAGTATACATAAACAAATTTATTTGAGTTACGCTTGCATTTAGGACGAAAAGAAATTCGTGTGCTTTACATGCATATTGTGTATATAGCTTGCAAGCTCCCGTTGCCATCTTGAATCTCGAAAAAGCAAACCAGATAACACGTTCGAATCGAATTCATTGATGTTGCCTCGCTTGAAGTAACAACCATGTATTTACACGCGCCTTGCACCTACGTAATAGGCACGTCGACCCCGTGAAGTGCCAAAGCGGACGAATAGCGTAGTATGTACAATGCCCCTGAGGTGGTGGTTTATACCTTGTGATATACCTGAATGCAGGTTTCATTAAGGGTTCAGAGCAAAATTTTTAGTGCTTTGTGAACTCATCGGCTATGCTTTCTTACCATGGTTGTCTAGTTGTTTTAGTACTCGATAGTCACCTCGCCGGTCCAAAAACAAAATCACAGCCGCGGTAGTCGCATTTCCGATGGAGGTGAAAGTGCGTCACGCTTGTCTACTTCTTTTAGGTGCACGTTAATCAACGCCATGTGGTCAAAACTTGCGGAGCCTTCTACTGCGGTGTCTTCCGTAACCACATGGTGGTTTCCTTATGTGAAACCTCATTATTAATCATTGAAGTGTTATGTTGGCTCAAATTTGCAAATTTTCATTATGTCTTTCATCTTTATACTCCCCCATTCCAATTCCATCAGTGTAGGGTAGGCAACCAGTTGTCTGCCTGGCTAATATTCCTGCCTTCTCTCTTGTGGTCCTTGGTTCCTTGTCAGCAAATGATACACTGTCATTAGTACAGGACACTTTTTGTACCCATTCGCATGTCATGCGGTTCGTTTTTTTTATCTTTCATCTTGACACCACCTTAATAGAACTCACCACCGGAAAGGGCTTCAGGTGCAAGCTCTGGCCCATGCTGGAGGCTTCTTTTTCGTCTGTTTAACTTTCTTTACGTCTATATCACAATTATTGCAACACAATGAAGTGGTGCAATTAAAATTGCCCATACTTTTCTTTGCTAAATTATCTGCCAAGTCTAATTAGGTGTTTGTGAAATGAAGAAGCAAACCCTGAAATTTTCCTACCTCTCCTGTAACGCAAAGATGTAGATTTCGGTAACTTTATTCCTGCCATTTTTGTGACAGTGCTTTCAGTCATCTTTTTTATTATGAATGTCATGGAGAATATTATCACACACACTACGTCGTCTATACCTTTTCGTGTAAAATTGCAATGTGAACTGCCATCCGAAAGCTGGTATTGCAAACCGTAACATGACAACCTTCATGCCATGAGAACATAAGCCCACCATTGCTAATACAACTTCCCCATTCATTTCGAACACTTAATTTAGGCACCTGCGCTTACGACCCGGAATAGGACTGGTAAATTCCCGACCGTTCAAGATATGTGTTGGTGATGTACATGCTCTCTTCTTTGTTGTAGCTTCCACTCCACCTTCTCGTTCTCTTCCTCTCGGCACAAACAACGACCGACCAGGTGATCCCGACCAAGGCCAAAGTTATTGCTAGAGTCCTATACATGTTGTCGTAGGAACCCATCTTGTCTCTGAAGTGTCCTATGCAAACAAGTAGGGAAAGAACAATTCAAATTAGCGCTGAATGCAGTAATTAGCAAACGTAATAAAAAAAGAATGTTTATGTTGCCTTTAAAGCATATGTGTCTTATAATGAACAGTACATGTGTTTTATAATGAAACGTTGTAATTTCTCTAGACGTTGTGTCTTCCCGTATAGTTTATTGCCATTGTGCAAGTTCAATATCAGTGAAGATAACGTTGCTTGAGCGTGGACATCAAGCTGCCCTGAGAATCGACTGGGTGAAAGAAAAGTCAGGATATTCCTTAATCGTTAAAGTCACAGTTTCTGCACAGTAATGAAGTCCCGACACCTTACTTTGTAACTTCGGGTGTATTACTTCAGCACGTTTACACGTGTGCCTCTATGGTACAGTAGTTTTTGGGTTTGGCTGCTCAAGAAAAGTCTGTGGGATCAATTTCGGCCGCGGTAGTTGCATTTCGACAGATGTGAAATTGTAAAGGCTGGTGTACTGTGCCATGTTAGTGCATATTGAAGAGCACCAGGTGGTGAAAATATTACGGACTCTTCCACTGTAAAGTGTGCCTCAACTATTGTGTTTGTGTCACGTAAGTCACCAGGTAAATTCGTATTGCTCTTCAATGTTTCCATTGTTAGGCGGTGGAACACTTTTTATAAATACGACAAACATACCTATCGGAGAGAAGAAGGATTGATTACGAGAAGCTGTATTATTTTTGTCGTTGAGTTTGGCTCTATTTTGTCCTAAGGGGAACACCCATCGGTATGTGATGCGTGCAATAATGTGTGTAATATTGTTAATTAGTGAAGTTATCACAACGTACTCCAGCACAATTCAAGGCATGACGGTCCTTGAGGCAGCGTAAAACTGTGCCAGGTGTAGAAAGCTTCTGATGCTTCCTATTGTGGACACAGTGCGAAAGCATGTTAGATGGTGCAGAAAACGTTCAGACTTTTCGATCGCCAACATAACTAGTGCGGGTGGCACACTGAGGTGCCCAATTTTTGCATTCGGGCCGCTTTACAGTTTCTTTTTCGGGGTCTCCCACGACGCTAATGAGCGAAAATTGAAGCTGTTGCCTCAAAAAGCATCAACCCTCTGCGAAACCGGGACAGTTGCGGCATGTTCTAGACAAGCAGCCTCATAAGAGCCAGTTCCAAGCTCTCGCAGGGTGCCTACTTTTGGAAATAATCTGGAATACACAAACCGAAGTACATGCGCTGGAAGTCTAAAGTGGAGATAATGACACATTTCTCTTTGACGTAACAAAATACCTCGATGATATATTGGCGTAAAACCAAAGAGGTAATCAATATAGAAGTACATAAAAAATTACTGGAATACCTTTTAGTTTGGTAATGCTGATAGTAAAGGGGGAGTGAGCGTCGTGTCTAGATCAAGGTAAAGTTCTTTGCCTGCCTAAACGTCAAGAAGACGTTAAGTGCAATATAATACTTCTAATTATCTACATCGTAGTGAACCGTGTAAGTGAACGATATAGCCTGAATCTCAAAAAAATGCCCGTTGACTAAGAGAAAGCATGCACTTATTCAACACTGAGAATCTGCTTCACTCAGAAGATCGTTTCGTTAACTGTATCGAAAAAAGCTTTTGACACAGCTTCTAGGCAGCGCCACTTCGGCTGAAACACAGGACTCGCAAACTCTCGAATTGTATAGCCGCCAAAAAAAAACCTTAGAAATGCTGCATAGAGAGTGCGAATTTGTCAGTACGACTGACTGACACTGCTGCCTACAAGATTCTACAGTAAGTGGCGCCATGCGTTTTACCACATGAACAATTTTGTGCATGTAGGAAAACCTTCGCTATCCTCCATGTGACGCCTACCTGTTGCACGCATTTTCTTTGCTCCGCACAGATAAGTGTCCTGTTCTCTTTTGCTAACTAACATGTCGAATAACTCCGACCAAAAAACAACGTGATACTAGCTTCCAACGAATTGTTGCAATATAACCGACAAATGTCAGAGGTATTTCACTGATAAGATACAAATTCATTTTGCTCATGTATCTTGGTGCAGGAACAGAGACACTGTGTAGTAATTGCAAGATACTGACACGCTACTCTTGTATCTCAATACTGACCAGCCTTGGGTACCAGGTGCCAACTACGCTATCAGTCATCATGTGTTTTCGAAGAAGCAAACTACCCGCTACACCATGATTCATCATATTGCGATATGCCTGCGTTCATAGCTGCACAGTCTTTACTTCTGTAATTTACCATGCTATAATATTTTTATCATCATCAATTGATGATGATAGAAAATAGAATAGCCCGCTCCTTAAAGCAATTTTTTGATATGATGCCTTTTGTGATTCAGCTTACGGCCACGCAATATTACACTTGTAAACGTGGTCGTTCGCGCGACATAACGCCCGTACTAGTATGTTCTGAAGAAGCTTCAAGCAGTGGCGTAGCTCTGAAGTAAAGTCCTCGACTGTGACACACAATTCATGCGTTGATTTACAGCTCTAACCATAGCTTTTAATTGCTGTTGCACAGCTCCAGCCGGTGTAAAGCCAAAAAAAACCATGTGGCCGTCTTACTAGTGCGGCTTGTCCGCAGACGCCTACAGATATTCCAGATTAGGTTTTTGATCCACCTGAACTGCATCTTTATTCACTGTGAATTGATGGTGCAAGCCCCGACTCGGGGCGCCATTGATGACCTATGCTGTGCAACAGCTACACAGCAAAGATCGTTTGTTATTCTACACGCTCTCATCTATCAAAACGACGCTTCTATGTTTCACAGTTCACTATTTCGTTTTTTCTTGTGTAATAAACTGATGAACAAGGACCTGGCTAGGCATTTTTTGCACGACTACTGCAAGTACGCTTGCACAACAACAACAACAACAACAACAGCAGCAGCACCTATTAAGCCAAAAAACTCCTGCATTTTAGTGAAGTGAAGAGGCATTTTCAGTCGCTCTTCGGAGAAATGCGGTAATGGCTACACCCTTGTAAGGCATTATGTGCACTATGTTGATGCAGGGGCTGTTGAAAGAACTATGAATGAACTATAACGAGGGCAGTAAACACGGAGCTCGAGTGGAGTAAGAAGGACACGTGCTGTGATCACAGGCTTGCATCCGTTAGCCCTTGCACTAAATAAATTTCTCGTTCACCGAGTAAACTCCTGCTTGCTCAAACCCCCGTTTCAAGTGATGGACGGGCTGGGATACATCCAGTTCTCACCCTGGAACTTTCCAGTCGGTCTCTTCAACAACCTTCTGCAATGGCTGGTCCGGGGCAATCTCAGAGCACCACTCCAGGTCATGCACCCGTACCTGTCTTCTGCCCTGGTGCCATCGGTTAGCGCGACCCCCCCCCCCTATATTCGGCGGCACAGACGACCAAAATGTGGACGACTGGATTGCCCAGCATGAACTGGTGAGCGCGTACAATAGGTGGAACATGGCCGATAAGCTCAGAAATGTGAACTTTTACCTGACCGACTTGGCGAAACTTTAGTACCGGAATCACCAAAGTGATTTCAGTACCTGGTTGGAATCGGTAAAAAACATGTCGAAAGTCTTTGGCCATCCTGCTTTCCGCCGGCTTCGTGCTGAACAGCGCTTGCGTGGCAGAGTACAGAAAACAGATGAGACTTTCACAAGCTGCATCGAATATGTGCTTCTTCTCTGCAAGCTCGTCCACTTGACTCTCGACGAGGCAAATAAGATCAAGCCAATCACGGGACTCGACAACGGCGCATTCCGGATGCTTGCTGCGAAGTGTCCCCAGACGGTCACCGAGGTGATTAAGCCCTGCCAGAGATAAGATGAGCTGCGTAGGCAGCGCGCTTCTACATGTTGCGCTGCTCAAGACACTACGGACTGCTCATCCCTCGACTTACGCCATGACACTGCTGACCACTCTGCTTTCATGTCACTCATACAGCAATTTATACGGAAGGAGTTCGCCCAGCAGCTATCTATATTTACGAGAACAACCGAGTCGATGGCACCCTTGTCACCTTCGCTTCACCAGGTTATTGAGTCGCAAGGTGCCTAAGCTTTGCCGCCAGCTCAGGCTGTCCCATCTGTTGCCGCACCACTAACGTATGGAGCCGCTGTTGCGCGGCCACGCGCTCAATCGTCTCCGGTTATCTACGAAGCAACTCGCAACGTTTAATCGTCGACGCCACCTGTCCGCCCGTTCACCGTCTCGTCTCCCACTGTACACAAAACAACTCGGAATGTATACATGAAGCCACCTCCTGCATGGCCGTTTACAGTAACTTATTCAGTGAACTGTGCCCCCACCGTAACCTATTGGTGCACTCTTGATAATCGGCTGATATGTTTTTCATGTGGCATCTCAGGTCTCGTAGCTCGTCACTGCCCCCGTCGCAGCTTCGCTTTTCGTAGCATTGCCAGGACCTCACACTAAATGTCTACTCAGGCGCGATATCCCGTTCCTGCCAATCCACACCAAGACGTACGTCCCGGTCGCCAACCATACGGCTCAAGCCGATGCCTTCTCCTCGTAGCCGATCAATTTCTCCAATGTTACGCCGCAAGATCCCACCGTGAGGGGAAAACTGATGAGCGCAGTTCTGGAAGGAAGAACTGCGTTGGCGTCGAAAAGTTCCAGGCCTAACTGCTATCCCCTGAACGAAATCGAACTCTACATTCATGGCATTAAGGTGCATGGACATGTTGACTTTGGAGCTGCCGTATCCGTAGTGAGCGAGAAACTTAGCTGAAACCTAAAGAAAGTGACCACTCCGCTTATGGAGCTATCTTTGCAGACGGCTACGTCCCACCATGTTCAGCGTTGAGCTTTGTGCCCTGTGCTAGTCGTCATTCAAGGTTCGATGTACGTGGCCGCAATAGTAGTTTTACTCCGTTCTTCGCATGACGTTATCCTTGGGTGGGACTTCCATCAAATTCCACTTTGGTCGGTTGTGCTCGTTCTGAATTCGCTTCATCTGTGCCGTGCTATGACTCCGATGATGGCACTTCGTGTGTAATGTTTGCTGCTTCTTATGTTGACATTGTGCCTTTCAGAGCTGATGTTGTTCCGGTGTCACATGCCTCTCCTTCGAAATCGCCTGTCTTGTTTATGCCATCGGTCACTTCTGCGTGCCATCGAAATATTATGCTTCCGTTGGCCACATTCAATTTCCGCAAGGGTCACGTGGTCATTAATGTGTGTGTCGGACAGCCCATCATTCATATTACGTGTAGAATACCTGGGAAGCTACGAACTTTACGAGGCCATTCTTCCAGCTACTATACACGATTCTACGATTTCGCTCCCAACTTCTGCTGTCACCTCTACTAACGTGCCTCATTATGTTATGGACGTCTTCTCGGATACCATCGACTTCGAGCTCGTACCAACGCAGCGCCAAGAGATCATTAAACTTCTACTCTGTTTCCACTCTTCATTCGATTGCGACCAGTCCGGCTTAGACCGAACCTCCTCGTTCCTTCACCGTATTGAAATCGGTCCACAAGCCCCACTAAGCCAGCGTCCGTACCATGTGTCATCTGCTGAACGCCGCGTCATTGATGAACAAGTGGATGATATGTTAAACGTGGCATTATTGAGTCCCCCAAAAGTCCATGCACTTCACCGGTAGTTCCCATCAGGAAAAATTATGGATCCATTCAGTTCGGCGTTGACTACCACCGACTCAACAAGATAACATGCAAAGACGTATACCCTCTGCCTCGCATCGATGACGTTTTGGACTGCCTACAAGGCGAAGAGTTCTTTTCTTCGTTAGCTTTACGCTCCGGCTACAGGCAGGTGCCTATGGCAGTATATGAGCACCCGATGACAGCTTCTGTAACACCGAATAGACTATATGAATTGACCGTTGTGCCGTATGGCCTCTCTAAAGGGCCCTCAACTTTCGAAAGAATGATGGATATCATTCTGCAAGGTCTGAATTGAAAAACGCGCCTCTGTTCTTTGATTGTTAACGTGGTATATTCAAACGACTTTGGGACACACCTCAGCGGCCTCGAGCAAGTTCATAAGGGCCTTTCTCTGGGGGGACTTCAACTTAACATTGAAAAATGCTACTTCATTGCTCACAAACTTGTTATCCTCGGCCTTGTGGTTTCTAAGGACGGCATTTTTCCGACCCTACGAAACCTAACGCCGTCGCGGCGTTGCAAAAAACCAACCACCATCAAAGAGCTCTAAGGCTTTATCAGCCTATGCTCGTAGTTCCGGCGCTACGTTCTCCGTTTCGTCTGCATTTCGCCCCTTTAACCAATCTTCTGGCCGGAAGTTCTGGTCTGTCAGCGTGGTCATAGGCGTGGGAAGATGCATTTCGGCAACTCCCATGGCTCCTCACTACGCCTCCCATACTCCGACATTTCAATCCGCCTGCGAAACAGACGGTAATACGGACGCTAGTGGTGTCGGGCTAGGGGCCATACTGACCCAATGCAAGATGGTTTTGACGAGTACGTCGTTGCGTATGCCAGCCACATCCCCAACGAAGCAAAAAAAAATTACAGTACCACAGAAAAGGAGTACCTCGCCAATATTTGGACAATCAGAAATTTGTGGTCCTATTTATATGGACTTCCGTTTGGTATTGCCACAGACCACCACGCAATTTGCTGGTTATGTTCACTGAAAGATCCTAACGGTTGGCTGGCTCGTTGGGCATTGCGGTTACAGGAATTCGACATCCGTGTTACCTACCCTTCAGGACAGAAGCGTTCCGACACCGATGCCTTGTCACGCTCGCCGTTAGCTTCAGAGCTTGTCTGCTCGTCTATCTCCGCCTATGCTGCCCTGGCCATCAGCATTTCTAACGTGCCTTCCGAGCAAGGCAAAGACGCTTGGATTTCTTTATTTTGACTATCTCTCCAACTGGATGCCTACTCCAGTTTTCAGAACACTTCGCCCCGATGCAGAGCTCGGTTGGCCGTTATTTATTATCCTTAACTTTATTATTCTTTACCCGGCTTCTTCCTGGGCCAACTCTGCTCTTTTTTTGTCTCGTGAAATTACACCAATCTGTTTCCTTTCCATCGCTCGCTGCAACGACCTGAGTTTAAGATGAACCCTGTTTGTGAGCCTCCAGGTTTTTTGCATCGTAAGTAAGTACCGTGAAGGTACAGCTGTTATATACGTTTCTCAGGAAACATAGTGGCAGGTTACAAGTGATGATTTGAGAATGCCTGCCGAATGTGCTTCACCCCATTCTTATTTTTCTAGTTACTTAAATCTTGTGATTTAGCTCCGCGGTTACTACCTCTCCTAAGTGGACGTACTCTTTTACAAGTTGAAAAGACCAGCTACTTATCTCGAAGCGGTGTTCTTTTCCCAGGTTGTTGCACACTTCTGTCGTTTTGTGCAGACAAATTTGAACACCTATCTTTCTGCCCTTCATGTGTATTTCAGTATTCATGAACTGAAATTCATCCCTTGAGTTTTCAGCAATGCCATGTAATTGGCGAAGGCCAGGTTACTAATGTACTCTCCATCAACTTTTATACCGTACTATTCTCATTCTAAGACTCCGGCAACCTCCTGTAAGCACACGGTAAATTGCATTGCGGAGATGGTTACTCCTGGTCTCACAACCTTTATATTTGCATCCTGTCACCTATTTTATAGAACTGTAAAATGGCACTTGGTTTTCTGTAGATTTCTTCAAGGATCTTAATATGTGCTTCATCGACACCCACTAACAGCAGTGTCTGCATGACTACTAATATCTCTACTGAATACAGTGCCTTCTCGTAATTCATGAAGGCTGTGTATGTATTACCTGATTTGTAGTATGCAATAGGTTGATTGTTGAGTAGCCAGTTCAAAATTCTTCCTGATCCTTTGGCTGTTTGAATTATAGTGGTGTCTCAATCGTATTAGCAATCTTTGTAATAGCTTGGATACGATGGAGAGCAAGCTGATCGGCCTGAAGTTCTTCAAGTCCTCGTCGCCGCCTTTCTTGTCGATTAAGATGATGCTAAGATTCTTCCAAGATTCTGGCAACCTCCCCACCAGCAGACATTTTTGAACAGGGTGGCTAGTTTTTCTAGCAGAATCTGTCCTCTTTCTTTCATTATATCTGATGTTACATGATTTTCACGAGCAGCTTTGCCTCTTTGCATTCTTTTCAGGTCTTTCCCGATTTCTTCTATCACTACTGGTGGGATGTCACATGTGTCACTGCAAATTAATACATGAGGTCATGGTTTTCCCGCTTACCGTTTAGAACTCTCTAAAACACCTCCACTACAATAACTATCCTATCCATTTGGGTAGTAACTTAGCCTTTCTTGATCCTTCATACATACATGTAGCTTTTGCCTATCCAAGTTTCCTCTTCACCACTTTGACACTTCTTTCGTTCTTTAGAGCAATTCCGAATCTGTTCATGTTATACCTTTTTACATTGACTACGTTATGCCTGTTATTCAACTTCGAAAGCTCTCCCAGTTCGATTTTGTTATTGTGTTAGAAGATTTCGTGCATTTAACACTTTTTGATGAAGTGCTTTATCTTCGGAGACAGCTTGCTAGTATCCTGTCGAACTACCGTACCTCCAACTTTTACTGTACACTTCGTAATGATACTCGTTAGATGATCAATAATTGCATCAAAGCTAAGGCCGGTTTCCTCTATAAGAGCCGAGTGTCTGTTTTGAAGCAAGCTTCCGAAATTCTGCTTTCCTTCTCAGTGCTAGCTGATTGATTGACTTCTTGCGTGTGAGTTTCGGTCGTCCCTTTTTAAGTGTAAATTCGAGACCTTTACATTCTACGCTCACTTCATCGTGCCTTGCCAAGCCCTTACACATCTTGAAGAAAGCCTGGTTGTGCACTTGGTATTCAACTGCAGACAACTACGGCGCCTTAATCGGCACTTCTAATCTCATAACAGCGTTTGCTGTAACATTTTGCGAGAAGGACTTGCATGCACGTTGTGCTGTTAATAGTAAGATTAGGTAAATAATACTTACCTATAAAAAGCGGATTCAACAAGTATAGTGGGCCCGCCACTGCGCCCACGATGGCATAGCCAATGGGCAGTCTTTCAATCCCGATGTACTCGGCCATGAGAGCTGGATACAAGAGCATACCACAGCCTTGAAACATTGCTATGCACATACACACCATCAGCAGGCTTGCGTAAGACGATGAGAAAGGCAGCGCAAGCATGCTGACTGCCATGAGTATATAGTTCAGCATCGCCAGGGTACTGCGGCGTATATATCCCTTGTCTGCTAACACGGGAAGCCCCAGACGTCCCACGGTGTCCGTGATTGAAAAAAGAGGCACAAGGTTTACAGCGCTGGCGACAGTCCAACCCCTGTCAATTGCAAAGTCTACAACAGTTGTCATATACACGCCAAAGTTAAAATTTAACACAACATACGTGAACAGAATGACGTAAAGCATGGGACTGCTCAACACTGTTGCGCCGTATGTGAGGCTTGTGGGGTCCGGTCGCCTTTGGTTGTCGATGGATGCCTGTTTTTGAAAATCTTCCGAGATGCTGCTCCGGTCTTTTTTAACCGTGAAGATGCCTGCTTTTGTAACTGCATCCGTGGGTTTTGCAAGTTTGCTATTGTGTTGTACCGAGTCTGGATTCTTCAGCAACAAGGCGAGAGCAGTTGCATGCATCACTACGCCACCGAATATTAGCACGCTTCCTCGAAATCCATAGTCATTGGCAAGGAAGAGAAGGAGCCTGGGAAAGATGAAGGCAGAGGCCGTGCAACCGGTGTACATAATACCCAGTGCAAGCCCAGCGTATTTTTGGAAGCGTTGATTCACTAGTACGTGCAGTGTCATGAACGTCGTACCACTGCCAGTTCCTAAGAAAAAAGGTAAAAAATGAAATCAGGATGTGATTTGACATATGGTTGTTGAGAAGTGATTATAAGTTATTCACTCTATCTAGCCTAATTCTTAGCTAACTGCTTCAATTTATTTGTGAAAGAAGTAAACTAAGAGAAAAATACCACGCAGGCAGCAGTGACTACAATAAATAATATTGTTACGAGTACTTAGCATGAAGGAAGCATAAATTAATGACAAGACAATCTCTGATGAGCAACATGGTGTCAATGAGGATAAAAAAAATTGCAAGACAATCTACTCTTTGGTGCACGACACAAGGATTCAAAAATATAGTAAAATTTATCTACAAGCATTTGTCACATATTTTAAAATAGGCGATTGCTACAAAGCACCAAGATCAATTGCACCAATACGATTGGTACAAAGCATCAAAGAGCGAAAAGAGACCGGAGCGAACTCTGAACCTACTTTCATTTTTCGTCACTAAGCCATGTATATTTGCCAGAGCATTGCCTCACTTGCACGTGCTCACCAATTTTTCGTTAGATTAAGATACAGGCTAATAGTGGTTACAACAGAGCCTGCAAACCGATAAATGTTGTTTTTTTAAATATCTGCAACCCGCCGGGGTTGCCAGGTGGCTAAGGCACTCGGCTGCTCACCCGCAGGGTCTTGGGATGGAATCCCGCCCGCGGCAGCCGCATTTTTTATGAAGGCGAAAATGCTTGAGGCCTCTTTGCCTAGACTTAGGTGCACGGTAAAGAACTCTACTGGGTCAAAATTTTCAGAGCCCTCTACACGGCGTCTTTCGTAATATGGTGGTTTCGGGACCTTAGATCAAAATGATTAATATTAATCTACATATCTTCCATGGTAAATGCTTGCATGAGCAACACGTCGGCATTTTGATTTTGTGATAAGCATAAGCTATTCCATATCTTCTTGTAATCTGTTTGGCGTTCAACATGTGACCACTTGGCGCATGCGCATGTTTGTTTCATGAGCACATATTTGAATGTGTTTCATGGCGTATCTTTGAATGCGGACAATAAAGTCAGTTGGAAGTTTGCATCTGTCCCTGTTCGGTCTTTTCGTGTCACCACTAGTTTACTTATAAAAACCTACTCGCCCAGCTAGAAATTTTCTTGCAACAAAGCATTTTTATTGAAATGTATATATCGCTGTCAGTATGCTCAGAGAGACCTTAATTTCGAATCGCTCACGTCTAACATACAGCAGAACTGTAAGCAATTTCGTCGAGCGGCTTCACTTACCATTCATCGTAAAATACAGTTCGGAGCTTCATGAGAAATGCTCGCGCAAACATTTCCACACGAAGAAGCAGTTGCAGCAATTGTACACTATAAAAGCACCTACGCGTAATGTCTTCACGCGCATTTTGCGACCCCCAGTTGTCAACTGCATCAAGGCTTCGATCAGCGAGCTGAAGTTGGTTTCATATCTCAGGTAATAAACGGGTATCTGAGAAACCCTACTCAAAAATATGCAGTGAAGTTGACGTAACTATGAATACTCCGTGAAATAGAAATATTTGTTCCGCTATAAAAATTGGTCCTGGAAAAATGTGTTCACAAGCTCCTAATGAAAAAGCAGATGTTCACTTGAAGATAAGAGTATCGAAAACGGGCGTATGTACCAAATAAAAAAAGGAGCGAATATATAAACAAATAATACTTTTAATCGATCCTGTTATGAAAAGATGAATTCATACCAACTTGCCCTAATGATTATTTATTATCTTGCAATCGATTCAGGTCTTTGAGGGTTCCCTCATCTTACCCCGCTGCCATCGTTGCACCGTCAGAGTGCATGGTTGAATCGTATGAGTGAATTCACTTAATTCAGTCATGCATACAAAAGGCGTCAAAGTAATACAAAACTGTCTAATTGTTTTAGGCATTGAAATTGAAGGCAATTTGGAGTGTTCATTCTAGTAACTATATTGTGTTAACAGTCCTTCGGTTGAAGATGCGATAATCATAAAAGAGTAATTTTTTAAGGTAGCAAATTATTGGAGAGCAGTAATATTTTTACTCACCAAATAATGCACCCATGGTGATAGCCAGCCACGTAATGTTCGGTGAGAAGCTACTGGCGATCAGCGACAACCACATAATTACGCAGCCTCCATGCAGGACAGGGACTGCACCAATCTTTTGGCATATTGGTCCCGCGATGAGCCCTGCGAAAGCGCTCATTCTGGAATCTTTATAATGCGATGCTGATGAGACACTAAACATTCTTATCCTTCCATAGGAGAGCTGTCATTTCGGAGGCAAGTTGAGACTAGAATGGCTGACCGTCGAAAAACATTGTCTCCTTGTTTCGTGCAGCAACTTTGCAATACTTATGCTTGTGGGGCTAAGTTTTGATGGTACCGTGTTTTCAAGTAGCGTAACACTTCTGCAAATTATTGCATCACAAGCCGAGGGTGCGGCATTCAGCCATCGTGACTATTTCTTGAAAAAAAAAACAGTGAGCTTTCACCTGGAAAATTATAGAGTTCGATTTATCTTGACGTGTTTCTAATCTTTGTGCTCTGTTTTTGTAGTTTATTTTTTCACTTTTTTTACCCTTTTAGAGCACTTTTGCTAACAACGAATGATAACCAAATATTTCTTCGCACATTATTGGAATTGTTCCAGGGCTCGGAGAATTAGCCATATATTAGCACAGTCAACAGTTTAGGTATAAGAGCAGGAATATCTAGTTTGCAAAATTTCGACAGCTGCAAGGCAAACGTCATGTATTGCTCTACACGAAGTCCGTTATGAAAACTATGCAGCTGTGTTTCCCGGTTCACCACTTTGCTTTCCTTTGAGTGATAACTTATTAAATGTGCACGTGAATAACACTTGGTGTAACAAAAATTGATTTGTGGCAACAACCTTTTTATCGCGATATATCGCTATTCATTCACCTTAACCTATTAGGAGCGGTTCTTCAAAGGCCGAAGCTCCCTACCCCATGAGTTCTTTGTCGTGTGTCGTCTTAGTCGTCGTAGTTGTCAGTTGAATTTCATTGCATGTCAATAAGAATGGTGTCCCAGCATATCCTCGGAGTGAGTTATGAAGAGTAAATATGCTACGCGGTACAAAACACCGACGGGAAGAGGACAAGGACAAATGCACACTCTCAAGTGAAAGGTTATTTTTCCCGCACTGCATATTGTAATGCAACGGTGAAGGAAACCTGTACTAGACCTAGAAGACAAGATGAAGCGACCACAGCAGAGGCACAGAAACCAGGCAAGCCAAGTTCCCACAGCAGATGAAGATGACGAACACTCACGATGATGGACAAGTGTGAAGAAAGTAAATCTGCTTAATTAATGTCTAAACTAACTTCCCTCCCACCAAAAAGCGGTCATCCTGACCGCAGTTCTTGGCCGCAGTTTAAAGCGAAGAGAAACGCCGTGTGAAAGAATTTATGCGGGTTACGTGGACTATTTCTGCTGCCCGGCAGCAACGGTCCGTTGGAAAAAAAACGGGTGCCACGCAATAGTTGACACAAGACGTTTGCTCCAAGACAAGGTAGGAGCCAACGAAACGTAATTGAAACTTCTCCCACAGGCCAGGAGTGCTATTGGGTGTAAGAAGGAGGACTTCGTCGCCAGGGCTGAAGGACACGACACGATGAGAGGCATCATATTCAAGCTTGCAATCCTGTTGCTTGGCTTCAGTGTTGACGTGAGCCAGCTGGTGGCAATGAAGTAGACGATACACGTATACTTCACTTGAGGATGAACCTGGTTTAACAGGCGCAGAGAACGAAACATCGAGGAAAGAAGAGGAGAAGCGACCGTGGACGAGGTAGAATGGCGAATAACCGGTTGTGCGCTGTACAGAGGTATTATAGGCAAAAGCGACAAATGGCAAAATGGTGTCCCAGTTTCTGTGGTCCAGTTCGATATACATGGCTATCATATCTGACAGTGTGCGATGAAAGGGCTCAGTCAGCCCGTTCGTCTGAGGATGGTAACTGGAACTTGTTTTGTGTGTAGTGCTGGATGCCATGAGCACTTCTTCGGCGAGTTCTGAAAGAAATACTTTTCCACAGTTACTCAGGGTTACACGAGGTGCTCAGCAACGAAGGATCATTGCTCGAAGGATGAAGTCAGCCATTTCCGAAGCGGATGCAGAAGGCACGGGAACTGTTTCGGCATAGCTGGTCAGGTAGTCGACAGTTGCAACTATCCATCGATTGTCCGTTAGAGTCATAGGAAGCGGACCATACATGCCAACGCCAACTACCTCAAATAGTTGCAGGGGACACGGGAGCGGTTGTAATTGTTCACTTCGAGTTCATGTACATGGCTTGCGACGCTGACAAAGGGCGCATGAGGCAACGTACTTCGCAACACTGGTGGACAAGCTTGGCCAGTAGGTGTGACATCCTGTGCGGTCGTACATTTTCTGAAAGCCCATGTGTCCTGCAGAAATGTCGTCTTGATATGTCCTAAGGTCTTGAGCCCGAATAGAGCAAGGTAAACGGGCACCAGTGTTGGCAATCAGGGTGGTAGATATGACGGTACAGGACGTGGTTGTCAATCTTTAATTGCATCGGCTGCCGGAGAAGACGGGCGTTAGGGGGCCGTTCACTCCCGACGGTCCATGGTGCGGTGACAGTGAGGGCCAGCACGTTGGTGGGATAACAACTAGCCACACTCGCTCGAAGAAGTTGGGTCCAGACTAGCTTAGGACAAAACATGTAGAGAAGAGACGGCCGAAAGCTCCTCGAGTGCGGAAGTGGCGGGTTTGTTAAGTGGCTCCGAAGAGAGCGGGCAACGCGAAAGTACGTCGGCGTCTTGATGTTTGTTTCCTAACTTGTATGTAATAGCGTAGTCATATTTTGTAAACGAAGAATCCAGCGATCAAGGCGGCAGGACTAGTTCTTCATTTTCGAGAGCCAGCACAAGGCGTGATGGTCCGTAACCACAGTAAAGTGGCGGCCATGGAGATAAGGTTGAAACTTTAGTATTGACCATACGACCGCTCAGCACTCCTGTTTGGTGATGGTATAATTCTTTTAGGTAGGGGTCAGTGCACGGCTCGCGTATGCGCCGACCTTCTCACGTGAAGGCCTGTCTTGCTGTAGGAGAATTTCATGAATGCCGTGACCACTAACGTCTGTATGCAGGAGCGTAAACGTTGTTTCATCAAAATGAAAGAGGACTAGTTCGGATGTGAGTGGACACTTCAATTGACCAAACGTCGCTCCACTTTCAGGAGACCACACAAAGGCTCATCCCAGCAACTTGTGCATTGGTGAAGCTATGTAGGCGAAGTCTCGATTGAATCGGCAAAAATAAGAAGGGAGGACGAGGAAACTGCGCAAATGTCTGGCTTTTTCAGGACGCGGGAAGTGTTGGACACCAGAAACCTTGTCTGGATTGGGACAAATACCACCCCTGCTTACGGTGGGGCCTAACACTTTATTAATTGTCTTGCTCGCAAAACGGCCCTTCTTGGTGTTCAGCTGAAGGCCTGCGTTTGCAAACTACGTGAGAACTTCGTTTTGTCGTTGCAAGTGCTGAGGAAAGGTTGACGAGAAAACTACAATATGGTCTGAATAGAACAAGCAAATCTTCCATTTCAAGCCTCAGAAAACTGTGTCAATCATCCACTAGAATGTTGCTGGAGCATTGCAAATGCCGAATGGCATGACGTTGAATTCGTGCAGCCCATATGGTGTTGGAAACGCTGTCTTTTCTTTGTCGTCCTTATGCATGGGTATTTCCCAGTGGCCCGAACGCAGATGTAAGCTTGAGAAGCACTCGGCACACAGCAGGGAATCCAAAGCATCGACTATGCGCAGCGTGGGGTAAACATCCTCATGGGTAATCTTATTAGGTGCCCTGTAGTCCACGCAAAATCACATGGAGCCATCTTTTTTTTTCTTACTAAAACAACAGGGGATGACCAAGGACTTGCGGAGGGACGTATATTGCTCTGTTGCAGCAAATCGGCTACATTTTCTTCAATGACCTCACGCTCGGACGAAGAGACGCGATATGGTCGACGGCGTACGATGGAAGTGCCATAGGTCTGGATACAATGCGTGATAATGAACGGCTGTCCCAGAGATGACGAATGGGCACCAAACAATCTCCTGTGCCTTTGTAGCAAGGAAAGCAATTCATCTCTCTGTGAAGAGGTCAGCTCTGAACTAATAGTCACAGCAAGAACATAAACGCATGATGAACGTCCAACAGAAGGAAGATCAGAACACGCTTGCTTAAGGGGGGCAACAGAGACAGGTTGGGATACGGTATCGCAAGCCATTGTGATGTCTTTAGGAATGAAAATTTTCTCAGACGTCTGGTTCACGGCGTAGAGAAGACCAAAGCCATTGTGAAACCGCGCTTGACCAGAAGCAAGGACTAGACCTCTTGCGAGACAGCGTGTTGATGGTTGGACAAACACGACACCAGAGTCGATCACGTTAGAAGCGATGGTAACTATTCGCTGGTGACCAGGTGGTAGCTCGGTATCTTTGGCAGCGAGCAGAAGAACTGGCGTTTCATCCGCATTAAGGGCATAGTCAGTTTCCGTCATATGTACTACATTTTCTCGACAGCAGATGGAAGTGTTCGCCATAGACAGAGAATCCAAGCCTATTATAAGCTGGTGGGCACATGAACTCAGCACGGCGAATTGTGCAAAATCGAGACGGCCAGCTCTGAAAACACGAGCGGTTCACATAGCGGAAGGTCTACTGGCGTCCCCTTGGGCAGCGAGCAGTGTAGGTCCATCATAAGGGGTGGGGCCTTTTCGCAGACGTGAACGCAAGGAACGATTAATCACAGACAAACAAGCGCCAGTGTCGATAAAAGCATCCACGTACACACCTTCAAATAAAACAGGTGTATTATATAGACGCACTACAGGAATTTCTGTATTTTCGTTCGATGCAGCTTTTCTACCAAAAGCTGCAGAGGTTAGATATCCGGGTGTTTGTTGGGGAATTGCGAGACAGGTTGCAATGGAGACGTGGAGCGGCGGAGGGATTATGGTGAGCAGCGTCTAGTAGAGCGGTAAGGAGGGGTAGGCTCAGATGTCACAGTTGGCAACAGTGCGCGACGTAGCAGCATATCACAAGGACGATGTTGGAAAGCGGACCCGCTTGTCTCATCATCCCGTCCGTAGGAGTCGAATCCACGACGCTCATCTTGCTAACGCTTCCGACAGAAGCGTAGGATGCGGCCCCGTTAGCTGCAGTAATAACAGATCGTACGAGGTGGCCGCAATGGTGAGCGAAGGGGCTGGCTAGCCGCACTCGGGTGTAATAAAGCCAGTGCGACAGGAATTGAGTGTTCGGGCATCGGTTGTACTACGGGTGGTGAATCAGCGAGGACTTGTGCATACATTGGCTGGAGTCGAGGTTGCGGAGAGTCTACGTACGCTGGCCCGCTCTTGGACGTCAACTCCTCTTGGATAACGCCGCGCAAAAGAGTGTTGGAGGGGGGAGGTGGGCTCAGTGTCATTGAGAGTCATAATCACCCGGATTATAGCACGCAATGAGGCATCAGTCGTGGGGATGTTTTCAGCGCTGCCTGGTGGTAACCATTGGGACTCAAGTTCCTCCAGGTGTTGTCACGTGGCAACAGCGTCAGCAATTGTGTTCGCGTTTTGTATGACCAAGGCATTGAACGCGACTGTGCCGATCCCTTTCAATAGATGGTGAACTCTCTGTGATTCTGACATGGACGTGCTGAAACGGGGACAGAGAGCAAGCAGATCCTCTATGTACGAGGTGTAAGACTCACCGCATTGTCTGTTGCTTGCGAGCATCCAGTGTCTTCCTCGAGAGAGCTGAACGAACTGCTGGGGTGCCGAAATTTTGGCAAAGCTGTTGCTGGAAATGTGTCCAGTCCGTGATGTCCGTTTTATGAACGACAAACCATGTTTTCGCTACGCCTGTCAAAAAAAAGAAACACGGTGAAGCTTGGCAGGATCATCCCAGTTGTTAGTGGAACTCCCTCGATTGAACTGGTCCAACCAATCCTCCACATCTTCACCTCGAAGTCCGGAGAACGTAGGCGGATCACGCTGGTGCGTGGTGATAATCCACAATGGATAGGCCGTGGTAGCCGGGACCGTGGAGGTACACGCAGAAGCGCCAGTTGGCTCATCCTGAGGCAAGTTACCAGACCCCTGGCACAGACGACGACGTCAGCGTAGCTACAGTAGGTAGAGCAGGCTGGGAGAGGACGGATAATCGCAGCTCACCCTCGACAACTTGTGATGCAACGCTGAAGGCAATCTTTACTAGGCCCAGAAGACACGATGAAGGGACCGAAGCTGAGGCACAGAACTCAAGCAAGCCAAGTTCTTCCACAGATGAAGATGACGACCACTCATGATGATAAACAGGTGTGCTTCATGAATGTCTACAATATATATATATATATATATATATATATATATATATATATATATATATATATATATATATATATATATATATATTTATGTATATATATATATATATATATATATATATGACAACCGCCCATGTTTCTTACCACGTAGTATACTTAGATCAAGCATCCCCATATGACCAAATCGTCGCCTCACCGCGGTGGTCTAGTGGCTGTGGTATTCTGCTCACCCACAGGTCACAGGATCAAATCCCGGCTGAGGCGGCTGTATTTCCGATGGAGGCGAAAATGTTGTAGGCCCGTGTGCTCAGATTTGGGTGCACGTCAAAGAACCCCAGGTGGTCGAAATTTCCGGAGCCCTCTACTACGGCGTCTCTCATAATCATATGATGGTTTCGGGATGTTAAACCCAATATATCAATCAATCAATGACCGAATCGTCCACTTTGGTGTAGTGGGGTGAATCGTCCGTCAGGCCACCGGTGCTTTCATGCGGCCATCCGTCTTAGCGTTCGTGCGTGCGTGCTGCGACCGTCTGTTCGTCTATCCCTGCGTCCGTCCGGCATCTGTTCCTGCGAGCGTTCATCTGCATTACCCAACTCGTCATCATTCACCTTGTGGATATGCTGCGATTTTTATGAGTATCCTGAAAACAGATGCAGTTTTATTGTATCTAAGTCTGCTGATATCACGCTGAAAACTTAATCGTGAACAAGCTTTTAGTTTGCGAGGTATGGCCTGTGGCCGTATAATCACGTGGGGCTATTTAGCAACAGCGAAAATGGAAAACGAATAAATAATATTTCCGGCCTTGGCAAATTGCAAAAAAAAGATTTATAAACTCGTTAAGCACTCATTAAAAAATTGTATGAAAGATTGCATTCACATACTGACGTCTCATTCACTGGACTGGGTAGTCACCGTGCTGTTGCAGTTCTCTCGGTTGAACCTCTGCCTTCTGCCGTAAGGCACAGTTTTAAGGAAGTGCAAAATAGGCACAACAAGACAAACTTTCAGCGAGCATCAACATTGTTTGACGGCCAGTTTCTTTTCACTTGTTATCTCACCCAATCTTGTAGCTTTGAAAGATTTACTTCTGAAGGTAAAGTTCAGTGACGTTAGATCATGCGCTGCCACTAAGCACTGATAATAACAAGGACCTTATATTGTTGAGCAGAACACGCCTTTACTAAACAAACAATAGGTTTCTAATCCAACTTTCTTGTTCTCCTCGTTTTGTCACAGACAGCCCCTACAACCAATACTACCCCCCCACTAGTCTATTTTTTTCCAAAGAGGAGAAAACGAATCGTTCCGTCAGTCATTTTGTGGCTTCCATTACACGCAGCTGTCGCGCCGGCCGGTTCAAGATGTGGCCCGTAGCCAAACGTACGGAGCATACTCTAGCTGCCCCGTCTCGTCTATGATGCAACAGCATCCCTCACCCGAGTTTCCAGAACGTTGGAGAAGTGCTGTCTTTGCTCAGTGTCATAAAGTCACCCATGTGATTTGGTGTGGAACCTTGTTGCGAGCGGCAGTGTGCTGATCGAAGCTGTAGTAGATAGGCACTTTTTAATCTTCACCAAAGATACATGCTGATCCCCTTCCGGCACTGCACTCGTCGTTGTAGCTCAGTGTGAGTTGATGTCTTTGTTGTGGCACTCGGCTCTGGCGTGGCAATGGCTCGCTTTCTCAACTGAGAGTGCAACGGGTAGCCATATTCTGCTATCATCCATATAGCTCCTGACCACTAACACGTGACACTAACGTCACTGAGTGCCTGATGTATTTATATAGCTCGCTTCACCGAATAAATGCTTTTCGTTACCGGATCACCAGCGAGCCACATAGTGACAGCGGTGCAATGTTAAGATGTCGATGACGCAGCCCTCGACAACGCCCCTCTCGTCAACTATGTTACCAGGCCCATCAACACTGCTACCGGCTCTGTGGTCCCTGTACACGTCATTCGACACCTTGCTTGGCTGGACAGCGCAGAAGAGTGAGTTTGAAATGTTTGCAACAGCTACTCTATTGACCAGCTAGCCAAGTAACGTGCAAGCGCCACATTTCTTGTCAGCATAGGCGAAGAAGGCAGGAAGGCGTGTAGCACGTTGAAGTTGGAAACGGAAGAGGACAAAAATGACGTCCAAGTTCTGAAAAAAATTGAAGAGCATTACAAGCCAGCAAAAACCGTACCTCTTCATGAATTCAGTTTTGGCTAAAAGGACCAGGAAGAAGGCGAGCCATTCAATGAATGGTTGATCGAGTTAAAGAGACTGGCAAAGAATTGCGAACTTGAACTTCTAGAAGAACAAATGATAAGCAGTCGTATTATTCCTGGCGCAAGAGACTAGTGATTGCAGCAGAAATGGTTAGCAGAAAAGCCGTCATACATAAAAGCCGCAAAAATAAGCCGTATTTAGGAGCAAGGAAAGCAGAACTTCCAAGAGATAAGCGCAGCTACCAGGGGAGCACACACAGCAGTAGTGAAGTCAGTTGCAAGTGATAGAAAAGTATTCAGCATGCGCGCCTACCAGATTCTTTGCAGCGGAAAGTGTCCAGGGAGAGGAAAAAACTGCCGAAAGTGTCGGGGATCGAACCACTTTGCCGAGGTTTGCGAATCATTTGGGGCAACATGAATTTTAATCCAACAACGAAACAAGCTAGGGGAAGTATGGGCAGCGACAGACTTCGCCGAAGCAGACCTTCTACTAGCGGTACTAACAATCAATTCAGTCGAAGCCAACAGATGCACAACAACAGTTCACATCAAACACACACCGGTGACTTGCAAGCTAGACATGGGAGCAAATTATTGCGTAATCTCAAAGCAAGAGCTGGTAAGAGTGTCGGGTAATCCCAAAAAAACTTGCGATGGGACTCAAACAGCGTTCTTTGAGCATTGGGTTGCGGCACGAGCGAGAATTGTACTTACGCTCTGCGTCAACAAGAACAAATGCGAAGGACAGTTTTTTGTTGTGCATCAAGATGTTCCAGTCACGCTTAGCGGGACAGTCGCAGAACGACTGAGATTGATATACCGCTTACATAAAGTTACTGGTGGACGATTGTACCCTGCAGCACAACCTTTTGCTGATACTTTTAAGGAACTCGGAAAATCAAAGGTGGGGAGTAGTCAATGAAGCTGAAACCAGGCAGCGTGAGAACCATCGTGCCGGCTACGAGGCTTCCCGTGGCACTGAAAGACCGAGTACAAGCGAAACTGCAGCTCATGGAGCAGCGTGAATTCATTACAAAATTAAATGAACCCCCCAAATGGACGAGCCACATGGTAACCGTATTGAAAAAAAAGAACAAATGCGTATTTGCTTCGATCTAGTGCATCTAAATAGGGCTCTGCTTCGAGAATACTACCTCGTAACAACTTCATAAGAAATAATTCCACGGTTTTCTAGGTCGAAATGTTTCTCCACGCTAGATGCTGCGTCTGAATTTTATCAAATCAAATAAACGCAAAAACGTTCTAGGATCTGCACTATGAGCACGCCTTATGGGCTGTATTGCATCCTGAGAATGCCCTTGGGGTATCATCAGCTCAAGAATTTTTTAAGCGGCAAAGCACAACTTGTTATATGGCCTGCCTAGTGCTGTGGTGGTTATGGATGATATACTGGTGTAGGACGAGCCAAAAGAGGAGCCTGACCACAACCTGACACTTTTGCTGACGCGCTCCCGTGAGCATGACCTCAGACTTGACCTAACAAAATGCACGTTTTTACAGACAGAATTCCCCTACTTGGGACAAATCCTCCCGACACAACGTTCAACTACAGACCAAGAGCAAGTGCAAGACATTCTGGAAATACCCGTGCCTAAGAACAGTAAGCAATTCGAAATTTTTCTAGGAATAATGAAATTTATACTGTGTTTTATGTCAAACATGTCTGTCATGACCGAACTGCTCAGAGAACTACTGCGAAAAGACATCGTGGCGGTTTGGACAGAGAGCCAACAAACAAGCTTTGAAGAGCTGCACCGGGCACTAACGACCGTGCCAATTCTCTCCTATTACGACCCAAAGAAGGAAGTGACGCTTTGTGTTGATGCCGGTCAGTCTGGTGATGGGGCTCTGTTGATGCAAGATGGGCACCCTATCGCCTTTTTGTACACATCTCACACAGAAGCGCAGCTACGCTACACACAAATTGAAAACGAAAAAACGCTGGCAATAGTTCATAGATGCACCAAGTTCCAAGATTATTTTTTGGGTCAGGCAGACGTGATCGTCAAAACAGATCACAGACCTTTGGTACCAATCTTCAGCAAGCCCCTGTGTCAATGGTCGCTCCGTTTTCAGTGCATGCGCCTCAGCTTGCAACGTTATGCAGTAATAAGGCGTTACAAATCTGGCAAGGATGAGTTTCTAGCAGCCCCGCTGCAGGTGGTCCAGTGGCCAAGGTACTCTGCTGCTGACCCGTAGGTCACGGGTTCGAATCGCGGCGGCGGCGGCTGCATTTTCGACGAAGGCGGAAATGTTGTAGGCCCATGTGCTCAGACTTGGGTGCACGTTAGAAAACCCTGGGTGATGGAAATTTCCAAAGCCCTCCACTACGGCGTCTCTCATATTCATATGGTGATTTTGGTACCTTGAACCCCACAAATCAATCAATGAAGAGTTTCCAGCAAATGCTTAATCGCGGCTTCCTAAAAAGACTGAGCTAAAACAAAAAGCTGAATTGTTTCAAGCGAATGTTCTCGACTATGTTCCAGTGTCAAAACAACACCTGGAAACCCTGTGGGCTGCTACGAACGAAGATCCAGTACTAGCCCTCATCCGAGTTAAGCAAGAACAGCTTTGCTTGACAAGCAGAGAATCCCCGAACTAGCTAAAACATGCAAGGCCTACAAGAAGAAGTTCATGCTCAAGATGGTCTGGTCTTCTGAAGCAACAAGGTAATCGTGCGAAAACCAAAACGGGCAGAGATGATGCAGCTCTTTCAGGCGGCACATACAGGAGGAGAGAAGATGACAGCAAGAGTCAGCAGCGTAATGTTCAGGCAAAGTATGGCGGCAAAAACCAAAGTTTTGCATGTCCTGCGAAGTATGCAAAATTCACAAGACACAAAGCCAGGAGATGCCTCTTCTAAGCCAGACCCTACCATAAGAGAGTGTAGGCGTTGATGTGTTTCACTATGGTGGGCGGTAGTTGGCCATTATGGTGGACTATTACTCCTCTTACTTTGAAATCCGAGAGCTCCAACGCACAACAGGTAATGCACTGACGACTTTGTCTGCACGTGTTTTCCGTGCATGGATTGCCACAAAAACGAACCGGCCTTCAGTACCAGAAAATATAAAGAATTTTTAAGCAAGCTGGACATTATACATATCGCGTCAAGCCCGTACTATCTCCGTTCTAACAGCATGACAGAAAGAGCAGTTTAGAAGCAAAAAAAGCTGCTAAATAAGGGCTCCCTCCGAAGCCTGATATAGAAATCGCATTGCTTGTGAGGCATAATACCCCAAGGGATCATGTTGTGAAGTCTCCTGTGCAGAGGTTGACGGGACGACAGAAGTTGACCCAGCTGCCGGTAGCCAAAGAACATCCGGAACCTGAGGCAATACCCAGCAAGGATGTTGTCGACCACCTCCAGGTGACCCGGCGTCAACAAAAGCCTTCCTACGACCACAACGCCAGATACTTACGTCCGCTCAAACCAGGACAAAAAGTAACAACATACGATACCGTCCAGAGGACTTGGAGTCCTACTATGGTCCTAAAACCAGCCTAGGTGCTGAGGTCCATGATTGTGAAAACCGAGGACAGTAATGAAATGCGTCACACAAGAGAGCACTTGCGGGAGGCAGCACCGGAGCCAAGGTCAGAATAAATATCGGAGCGGGCTCACGAAGACAGCGGCATCCTCACTGGACAGCAGCAGCTACGTCGTAGTGCAAGACTACGTCAGGACCTTGTCAAAACCCTTTACCAGATCAAGCTTCTAGACTGCATCAACATAAAGGGTAGATGTAGCTAGATTGTGCCATCATCATGATAGCTCCAAACCATAAACACGTGACACCAACGTCACTGACTGCCTAGTGTATTTATATCGCTCGCTTCACTGAATAGACGCTTTTTGTTACCGGACTGCCAGCAAGTCACACGCCGGAGATGAAGGCTAAAATTCATCGGCATCATCCTCAAGGTAGGTCAGGGGTCTGCTATTAATGGCGGCTTCAACTTCCCATAAGGTTTTCGTGAGGTTTTCTAGATCAAGGCTGCTAGCCCAAAGGTTCGTTTCAAGAGTTCTTTCGTAGTTCAGATAAGGCGCTCCTACCGACGACCCCACCAAAAAGCTCGTTCTGCAATGAATTTCTACTATATGCGCGTAGAGGTGGCACACTCTTGCAACGCAGGGATGACCGCTTTGAAGCTTCGTGCACAAGACCAAAACAATCAGCCGTTGTCCGAATACACCACGGCTTCAACACCTTGCCACGCAACAAACCGACGAGAAGTGGGAATCGTGGTCACTGTTGTCACTTGGGAGTTAATTTTGAGCTGAATAGCTCATGTAACGGCATATGAAAATATCTGTATGTATGACTTGTTCGAGGTTTCAATCATGCGAACGTCAAGTGCCCCACAATAGTCAAAGCGAACAACCTAAAGTGCTAAAGCTTCGGTTATTCTCTCTGGCGGAAATTGAGCTACTGGAGCAGACACTGCCTTCAGTCTTCGTTTCAGGCACGGTAAACGCTCGAAAGTAAAATTTTATGGTCTTCCTTTTCTGCAACAGCCAGAATCTTACCCGGAGTTCGGTGAGGGTGAGTTCAATGCCACCATGAAGAGCACGGGCATGAGCAGCTTGCGCAATCAGTGTGGTCAACTTGGGTTCTGTGGGCAGCAGAATGGGATGCCGGATGTCAGGACTTGCGTTAAGCCATTCGAGCCTGCCACTGACACGAAGTACTTCATTTGTACCCAGGAATGGTGCCAGGCGAAGCACCGATGACGTTGATGGTAGCTTTTTATATTTCCCAAGAACTCGCTTTCGGCGTGGAAATACTGGTCTTGCGCGAACAGACGCCAATAACGCTCGGTCTATTCAAGTTGTAAAATCGTGAGCGTTCCTCTGCGGGAGGAGCTCCTTTTCAAAGCGTTGTGGATGATTTGCGGCACGAAAACAGCAACGCGCAAAAGCCTATTCGGCGAGATAAAATCTTCCGCACGCACAATTGAAGTCCTCGACGAAAAATTCGAAAGACAGATCATCGTGACTGTCTCAAAGAGAATCTCATTGTCTGTGTCGTTCGGAAGGTCATGCAGCTTGAAACTGGGAATCAGACCTGGCGTTGAGAGCCGAGGGGGACTGTGCCACCATTTATCCGACTCCAAAAACGCATTTCCAGATACGCCGTGGGGGAGTATAATGGCGGGATTCTCGCTGCTGCTGCAATACGTCCTGGTGTCGGGCTTGGTGAGCTTAGATATATGGCCCACACGATTGCTGATGAAAAAATCTCGATTCCTTGTTTTTGCTTAGATTCAGTGAAGAGCGACGAATGATTTGGTACAAAAATTACCATAAGCCTGCTGGAGAGGTGGAAAGTATCATACATACTCAGCTAGCCAAGCTCCGCTAACGCAGGCGATCAGCTCCAGTCGAGGCAGGGACATGGTCTTCAGTGAAGCGGCGCGAATTTGGCTTATGAGCAATCGTGTGACGCATGCCCTATCGGTAGAAAGCGCTTGAACATTGATGCATGCCCCATAAGTCTTAGATTTGCCAATAATATGTGCAGTTCAAGTGCGAGCTCTACGCTGCTGTCGTGCAGAAACACGTAGCGAGGTATCTGTGCCTGGACATCTGGCAACTTGGCGCAGCAGGCGTTTCTTACAGTTGTACTTCATTTCGCAGCGTGTCATACCAAGACTGATTCCACTTCCAGAAGACTTGGGAAATCAGCTGTGCTTTAACGGTGAATCGGGAAGTATAGTCAAGCGGATTATTAACTCTGGTCACAGTTTGAAGGATTGTGCACATGGTGACCAGTCTGTCTGTGGCAAAAGAAGCTGCGTCATGCATTGTCAACGCGATAATATCGCCTTTATGGTCCAATGGCAGCACCAAAACCTTTAAGAGATGGTCATCTGCTGCTTGCCACGTTATATTCTGCTAGCCAGGATAGCCACGTTACTTTGGACAAACTGCTGCTTTAGCAGGCCGGAGTTTGATGCCCAATTTTGTAACTCCATGCACGCTTCAGCGACAATAGGGTGAATTTTCTTGCACACAGTTATGGCTAGTTCCACTGTCGACACACCAAGGACGAGGTTATGCAGTAAAGTGATTCTCCAGGGGGGCCACTGTAACGGGTAGTTTTTACCGACACGACAAAAAAACCTGGCGTAGCGTAGCGGGAAGCAGAAAAATTCGATGCTGTTCTGAAAGGGACCCTAGTCATCTGCTATGTGACAATGAATGGGCTGGGATCTTTCTTGGTTGGCAGTTGCTGAACGCATAAAAGACGTAGTAAATTGTGGTTTTGTAATTGAATGAGCATTTGCAGCTAAGCTTTATTGATATAAGCCACAAGAATAACCGGGTAGCAACAAAAAGACAGCAATCGTTGCACATTATCAGCATCAAGCTTCACCACTTTAGATAAAACGTCATTCAGGCACGGTTTTTCGATGACATGAGAGGATGCGTCAAAGACAATCCGGAGCTTAGTGGTCACAGCGTTTGGGCGCGTCACAGCATGATGTGGCTTGTAATGAACATCAGGACCTGGAATCTAATCTTGTTGAACTCTTTCTGCATGACGATCCTTGAAATAAGCAGCGATGGCTTCGTCCTACTCTTTTAGCTGGTGGGTCGTTCCCTGAATTGGTTCAGCTACATATTTAGTCGTTGTGCTGCAAGCTGTCTGTTGTCACAACTGGCAGAAATACCAGGCTCTTTCATCATCAGAGGCACTTGGAAACGACTAGCTCGCTTGCTCAGGCAGTGCTCAAATCCGTCATTGTCTCGGTGGTCTTTTATGGTACTTGCCCATCGGTTCTCATTACCAATAGTGTCGAGGCGCTACATAGCAGATTAATTGCACTCTTGAGTAGAACCGTCAGCCGCTAAAAAAAGGACGCTAGTTGCTGTAGCTTTGTAGCTTGAGCTAATGACTAGCACAGTCCCCTTTAAAAGATGCTTCCACGGCAGTGAGTTGCTCGTTGAGGCAATCAATCTTTCCAGTGGTTGCCTTCCAATAAGCGTCCGAGCCCATTATTATGCGTACGTCCTTGGGGTGCCAAGTTTTTGGCTCAAACATGCCCAAACCATTATACCCCCGTGCGCTCAACAACTCAAGCGCTTCATTTTTCAGCGGCGGACTTTTCATGCTGCACAGTTCGGGAACTCCCAGTGCTTCCAATGTGACGGTGCTGCCGTGAAATCGTCCACGCAGCACGTCAAAGGCACGTCGACACCGTAAAGTATTCTGAGGCTTGGCTTTTTCAAAGGTTATTAGTGACAGCTCTTCCGTGCCAATGATTTCACACTGCAATGTGGATGAATGAACGCTGGATGCCACTGTCAAGCATCACACGCACCAGGAGCTCTCGTGGTTCACTCTTCGACCAAAGACGGCCCGTCTGAAGCAGAACCCACTAAGCTTCTGTAGCGCCGGTTAACGCCATAGTTAGTGTCAGTGATGTAGAGCCAGACGAGCCGATCGGTACAATTGTTGTAGAAGCAGCGGTTGATGTGACAGCTCGTGACAACTCACAAAGAATCGTTAGGTGTAGACATTCGCACTTGCTGCACGTAACGTTCAGGGAGACTCTACAAATCCATGCGAAATGATTGCGCATTCCGCTTGTAACAGCACCAAGCGTTAAGCAACCTGGCCCGTTTCTCGCCGGTGGATGAGTCGACCGTGCACTCTGCCGGGCTGTGACTTCGACAGTCGCACAGTACAAGAGGTGTGCGCTGCTGTAGAGATTCTGTCACCAATAGCACGGATGCCGATGGAACGCCCTCTGAACATCTTGTCGGTGGCCTCATGTCATCAGGTACCGTGATCGAGTTGCGCGTATACGATAACGCCATTTCTAGCTTCCCTTTCTCACGTACTTCAACCTGGATTTTCAAGTACGCTGAAGTATCTGTCGCCTTGTGCATTCCCGCTTCTGGGGATGTGGGCTCTGCTGATGTATTAGTGTCGCGCGTGCTCTCCTACATCTCTTTCTGTCGGTACATTATCGCCAAGCCTTCGGGGAAGCACCTCATTAGCACCCGATGCAGAACCACAGTGTACTGCTCAGGTAATGCACAAAGATATTGGAGCGCACTTACGCGGAGAGGCGCAGCGTCGTGCATTACCCGAAGCTTCTCCACTTCTTTGGTACTCCTAATGCACGACAATGCCATAACCTGGTCGATGTGGTCATCGACTAGTAATTTTTGTTGACCGAAGGGCTATTTCAGTGTGATGACAGCAATTTCATAGTTGTTGTCAGCCAGCCTGATGTCTTCGAGAGCTCACTTGGCTGCTCCCGTCAGGTACGTCTGCGAATACCTGAATTTATTGATGGACGACAATTCGGTGTTTTCGTGAATTGTGGCACTGTATGGGCCCCAGAATTCTGGCGACTGACGTAGATCTCCGGCATACGTTGGGACCTGAAGCATGTGAAGCGCAATCAATCGGTAGCCCGGCTTACTGACGGGTCCAATACTGCTCTGCACTGATCGCATTAAATTGCTATTGCATTTACTCACGTCGCTAATACCAGTCACCTGATGACGCTGTGACAGTAAGAACTGCATGTAAGTGGATTTGCATGTAAGAACTGCAGTAAGTGGTTTTGCATGTTTTGAGCTTGTTTTTATAATTATAAAACAGCAGTTAGAATCTTTGTAGCACTTATTTTATTGCACAGCTTTTTGGGTGTCAGTCACGAGGTATTTATTAGTTTGTGCGTGTGTGTTTGTTTGATTTTTTGTAATTTGTTGTTTTTTTATTGCCACCCCGTGGGAGAGGTGAACGTACATTGAACACGCAAATTTTTGCATAAGAGCTTAGACGTTCTCTTTTTCGAAGGGTAGGGCTCGAGTTTTGTAGTTATTGAGTGAGACAAGTCATAGGCACAATTGGGGGCAGAAAGGCATGGTTAAAAAGACTGTGAAGTGTTCAGGATTCGGGGTGGGTTTTGAAGTGGACCCAAGGGTAGAAGCGGATGGAGAAGAGGCTGACGCCAAGTGTAGGCAATGTGAGGTCGAGGAAAAAATTGAGAAAATGATGGTTGCCCAGAGTGAACTGCTGATGAGAATCACCGAGCTCGAGACTGCGTTAGCGACAGAGCAAGAGGAAACGAGGGCAATGGGAGCAAGGCTGAAGTCCGCTGAGGAAGCACTAGCCAAGGTGAACAGAGAAGCAGCCTACGGAAATAACAGTAGGAAACCGGCCACCAGACCAGCGGAGAAGAACGAGCAAGCAAGTTTGGACAAAACAGGTTCAGCCAGTTCAATTGTGGCAAGGCCAAGCTTCAGCGAAGTAGTGGTGGACTGGGAGGGGATAAAGCAGCCGGCGTCGCAGGTGCAAGTAACCTCCAGGTGCAGGACCCTCCAGCTGAAAAGTCAAAGCATGTGATAGTCGCCGGGGACTCGAATTTAAATCGATGCACAGAAGTCATCAAAAAGAGGGTAAGAGGTGACAAGTGGGTTGCAGTAAGGGCGTTCCCAGGACGCAAGCTGGAAGCAATCATGAGGCAAGTGAGCGCAAAACTCAAAACTACATCTAATAGACAAAACCTCGTGATAATTTCAGACGGTTTAAACGATCTCCCAAATGAAGATACAGCAGGACTAGCAAACACACTGGCGAAAGGCGTCGATGACATGCGCGCCATTTCTCCTCAGGTACAGGTAGTGATATGCACAATAGCGGAGCTACCGGTGCGTGATTGCAACCTGCAAAGAGCTTTTGTCAACGCAAACCAAGAGATATGGCGGATGAGTTGAGAGAAAGGCTTTGAAGTGGTGGAAATAAACAGAGAGGGGCATAGGTGGAATGGTTTTCAATGAGACAGAGTTTACTTCGATGGGTGGCTAGGTCATGAGGTGGGTTGGCGACTTGCAGGACACGCTGTAGGTTTTTTGGGATCAAGCGGGTCCATCGGGGTGCAGGATAGCTAGTAACGAGAAAAACAACCAGGGAGACTCTTTGACAGGTGGTATGGGCAGATACGATTCTAAAGGGGCACCAGTATCTAAGATAGGTAGAGTCCGGGACAGAAATAGACGCAGCCACGAGCGCCAAGCCAATTCAGACATAGGGTATATTACCATGCAGGGTGATAGGAACAGGCTGAAGTGGGAAGAGATAGAAGAACAGCTAAGGGAGGAGAGGCCGATGGTACACGGTTTTATAGAGACGCATTTCAGGGACATGGAGCAACCTCCTAACAATCCGGACTACACGTGGGAATATTGCAATAGAACAGAAGGCAACAGAAAAGGGGGTGGTATTGGGGCATTCAATCATAAAAGTACAGGCTGGCAAAGGGTCAAGCAGAAGTGCAAGGAACATTTATGGCTAAAAAAAGTGACAGGGCAAATGACACTCCTTGGTTTTGTGTACTTGTGGACGGGAGCAAAGGCCAGAGAGGAAAACCAGGCAATGGTAGAGTGTATATCAAAGGACATTCAGGAGTTAGGAGGAGAGTGCGATATAGTTATACTAAGAGATATGAATGGGCATATTAAAGATATAGATGAGTATACCAACCCGACAGGCAAAATGATCATGGATATGTGTGAAAGGCTTGATTTGATCATTTGCAACAGTACCGAGAAGTGTGAAGGGAAAATAACATGGGAGGTAGGAAGGCTGCAGTTGACGATAGAATACGCACTGATGTCACATTGGATGTATGATAAGCTCAGGGGAAAGCACATTGATGAAGGTTGCTCCAGATGTCTGGGTAGTGATCACAAACGTGTCAAGCTAAGTTTTGTAAGAGCAGTCAAAGTGGGAAGGAGACAAGATGAGCCACTACAGGAAAATTTTTATTGAGAAAGTAACCAGCCACTAAACAAATTGTGAGAGCAATCAGTGAGGGTAATAAAACAGTTTGGACATACACGAATCTAATTAGACTGTTTGAGCTAGAGCTTGCTGAGGCACGTCACAAGTCACCCCGGAAAAGGAGACACAAACCCAAAAGCGGGTGGGAGGAGGAAGTTAAGGGAGCCATAGCTAACGTCAGGAAGCCTCTAGGAAACATAGATATGCTAAGCAGTGGGGTGAACCGACAGATGATGTTGAAAGAAAATGGGAAATCTTTCTAAGCTGTGGAAGGGATGCATCCCTTCTGATCAATGAAAAGATTAGATGAAAGATGCCAAGTGGCTTGCAGAAGTACATAAAAAAGTAGAAAGGCACCTGCGAAACTTTGGAACCATCTAAACTCCCTAAGAAATGAGACGATCCTAGAGCAGAGATTTATAACTACAGCTAAGGTGCTAGGCTAGAAGGGGACGAAGCTATTGAATATATAAGAACAAGGGTGTCAGAAAAATTTCAACACAGAAGTGCTTTATGTACCACAATAGACAAGGATGAATGAAGTGGCGCAATGGCTCCATTTTCAAAACAAGAGTGGGAAAGGGCTGAGCAAAGGGCTCCTAGTAGTGCATCAACATGCCCAGATGGCATTCTAATTATGCTGATAAAGACATTAGGTCCGAAGTCTAAGCAGGCTTTGAGAGAGGCTGTGAGCGAAATAATAATCGATGGAAAAGTTCCCGATGAATAGAAACTTAGCAGGATGAGCATGATCTATAAAGGAAAGGGGGACAAAGCTGACATAAACAACTACCGTCTTATAACAGTGACATCAGTGGTCTACAGGTTGGCGATGCAGACCGTAAAGGAAAGACTGCAGTCATGGATAGAGGATGAGGAGTGCTGGGGGAACCGCAGACTGGATTTCGAAAACAAAGGAGGTAGGAAGACAATCTGTTCTCACTGACGCAGTGCATCGAAATAGCAGAGAAGGAACACAGGCTTCTGTGACTAGCATTTTTGGATATCAAGGAAGCGTACGATAGCGTGGTTCAAGAGGAATTGTGGGGAGTACTGGGCGAACTAGGCGTGGAAGATGTAATCACTAATCTTTCAAAGGATATCTATAAAGGTAGCAAGGCAGTTATAGAGTGGGGAAAACAAGTTTCCAAGCCCACAGAGGTAAAACGGGGGCTTAGGCAGGGGTATCCCCTGTCACTCTTATTATTCATAATGTACCTACAAAGATTAGGGGCCAAATTCGAGGGAAGTGGACTGGACTTCAACCTCTCTTTTGTCAAACAAGGAAAACTCATCGAGCAGGCACTACCAGCATTGATGTACGCACATGATATAGTGCTAATGGCCGACAAAAAGGAAGATTTGCAGAGATTGGTGGACATCGGCAGTGATGAGGGAGATAGGTTAGATTCAGATTCAGTAAGAAAAAATCAGCTGTAAGGATTCCTAATTAAAATGAAGGTAGTGAGCCTAGAATACAGGAGGTCACGCTAGAGATAGATAAATACAGACATCTGGGCGTATGGATAAGCAATGGGGCCGAGTACCTAAGGGAACACAAAATATACGTGATGACTAAAGGTAACAGGAATGCAGTGGTAATGAAAAACAGGGCACTTTGGAATCACAATAGGTATGATGTTGTGGAAATAATATGAGAAGGGGTCATGCTTTCTGGTCTGACGTTCGGCAATGCGGTCTTGTGCATGAGATCAGAAGTTCATGGAAGATTAAAATTAAGCAACGTGGAATAGGTAGGCTTGCCTTACGAGTTCGCGGGAGTACACTTAATCAGGGAGTACAAGGTGATATGGGATGGACATCATTTGAGGGCAGGGAAGCTAGCAGCAAGATAAAATTTGAGAAGCGACTGAGAGAAATGTGTGAGAATCGTTGGGCTAGGAAGGTATTCAGCTACCTGTACGTGAAGTATGTCGATACAAAATAGAGGAAGCGAGCCAGAAAATTGTCTGTTAAATACTTAGAAAACAGCAAGGGGATAAAACCAAAAGAAATTATTGGTTAAAAAGAAGGTAAAGGAAGAAGAGACCGATATGTGGAGAGTCGGCGTGAATAAGAAGTCCGCACTAGAGCTCTATCGAACTTTTAAGCGGGAAATGGCCGAGGAAAGGTTCTATAATAATACTCGGGGTAGTTCTCTACTGTTTGAGGCCAGGATAGGAGTATTGTGAACGAAGACATATCGAACCAAGTACGAAGGGTTAGACATGGTATGAAGTGCGTGTGGAGAAGAAAAAGAAACTGCCGAACACTTGATAATGTTCTGTAAAGGCTTCACGCTGTTGTTCAGGATCAGGATGATGGGCTGAGTTTTTCAAAGCACTGGGGCTTAGGGACAGGGAGGGCCAAATAGACTTTTAGCGGGTAGAAATAACTAGTATAAGGTTATCTCATTGGTGTCTAAAGTCAAGGCACGAGTGAAAATTAAACCCATCACTGCAAAGTACAAATCCTCAACCTCACTATTTAAAGAAAAATTAAACCTAGCCTATGGTTCAGTAAGTATTACAGCTTGGTGACTCTAGCCACTGTCTGATCTAAAGGGTACAGCCATATCCATCCATCCATCCATTTATGCGCACCAGCAATCGCATACATAATTTTTTCGTGGTATTCGTTTACAAACTGGACTTCTCCTTCAATAGCGTTGTCTGCTGTGAGATCAAGAATGTCCTTGTCTAGCTGACGGAGCTCAGCTTCTTTCGTCTTCAAAACGGCGACTTGCCTATTGACCTCACGCACTTCGGTGTCAGTTTCTTGCAGCAGTCCTTTCAGGAGCGTAATAGTCCGAGAGATTCTGGCCCTGACAGTTCCACGCACCTTTCGAAGCCCCTGGTCGAAGACATCGTAGTCCAGACCTGCCTATGTCTCGGGTTTTACGGCACCAAATTATAATATTGAGGACACGTGATTGTAGAGCTAGACACGCCTTTACTATACAAAGGATGAGCTCCGAATCCCACTTCCATGTTCTCTTCGTTTCGCCCAAGTCCCTATCACCAAGATTACCATACCCCACTAGTCTATTTTCAACAAGCACCACACTTTTCTTATGGCTATCTCGCGAAATGAATATCACTCACCACCACTTTTTGTCGAATAATTGCAATCCAGTAGATTTTAGTTATAGTTGCAATGCAGTATGTGCCTACGTTGGCATACACCTGGTCAGTATTTTCGTGAAGCAGTTATACCACCTAACTGCAGTAGAGCGAGGAAGATTTGTCTTATTTTGCGCACTTGAAGGTAAATTAACGTCAAGGCTTTCATCTCCTACGCCTGAGCAAATTATTTAATTGGTAATATCTGGCCTCGTTCATCATACTCTGAATCACCTTCTTCATGGTCGCATCTATTATTGCGGTGGCCTTCAGCAAGCACATGTGTAGTGCCTGCTCTAAGCTGCCTATAAGGCTGTCTACAATTTAGCTGCACAGAAGGCCAGGAGAAAAAATTTTCCCAGCCCTTAATAATGTGTCCCTCATAAATAAATTGCAGTTTGATGGTTTTAAAATCTGAGAGTTATTCTATATTTTACTTAAGTTTCTCAAGAGACAACCAGAGTCTTCACGTGCGACATCTTTATCTAACTAGGTGGTAGTTTGTAAACTTGGTTAACTCTGATAACTCTGACTCTGATTGCTAATAAATGTAGATAGTCAATATATATTTATGCTCTTCTGGGGTATTCCAGCTGTACCCTTCATAGTAAACCTTAGCATACAGTAAATTGGCACATGAGCGCCGCGTAATCACTCTACACGGTGTCAATTGTCAATTGACAAGATGTCAACTGTTGCATAATTTGTTGGAGTAAAATCATTGGAAAACGACAACCTTAGCACAAAAAAGACTGATGGCATTATCTGCGAGGAGTTTCGTAGCGAAAGACCGCTAGGGTCTCTTTAGATTCAATGTTTTGAGGGCAAGAACTCGGTTTACGTAGACTGCGTGAGGGCCTACGGAGTTAATTTTGAATAAAAATAATTAGGCAAAAAGGTTGCGAGGAGAACAGGGGAAAAAGCTGCATTAGGCAGCTTGAAGATAACCTGGCCACTTGACACTCTCAGTGGTTAGAGCGGTTTCAAGCATGCCGTACACATATTGTATAAATGGAACAGCAAAAATAGCAAACAAACAAGGTGAGAAACAATGATCAAGGGTATTGTGTAAACATTTAAAAACTAAAAGGAAAAAACCATAAGGATGAAGACAGGAAAAAACAAAACAAAAAACAACAGATCAACCTATGGCAGCACAAGCAATTATACAAACATGTAGCGTAGATAATTTAGCTACAAAGTGAATACAATATCAAGTGCTTGTAATAAAACTACTGAAAAGAGACAGAGAGATGAGAGAAACAGCTTAATTTGAACGGAAAGCATCAGAGCAATCATAACCTCTCTCCTAGATGGCAGTTAAGTGTCCTTGGGCCCTAGCGGCATCTTCGGCTTTCCTGATCACTTGTAGCTGGTCCTGGATGTTTGAGCTATGCATCTCGGTGTCCCACTTCAGTGTGTTGAAATATTTTGTGTTTGGCTTCTTTACGAGGCTAGAAGACAGCTTTTTCTGCTGTTCTTCTCGCCCCACAGGTGTAGGTAAAATGAGACACCTGGTGTTTTTTCATTTCTTTTTGTACTTACCTTTCGATCTGTGGCAGCAAGGTCATATTTATGTAGCAAATACCTTATGCCCGAAGAAGAGTTTTTGCATTGACGTGTATTGTAAATAGTGAGATAAAATGTACATAAATACTATTATCTAATTTTGCCTCCTTTTGCCCCACCCTACCGTCAAAAAGCACAATTTAGAAATATGAATTATTGCTTATAGTTTATTCGCCCACAACTTCTTACTGCTATTATTTATTATATCAAAGTTTTTATCAAAAATAACTTTCTCAGAAATACCTTCGAGAGAACTTCAAGGTGTATTGAATTCTGAAGGCAGAATCTTACAATTCACGTCTAAGAGTAACAAGTCCTAAAACTAGGTACGCTGGTTGTATAGTCAGAAATAATAGAGTAACCGATAGAGAATATTCATGTGCTTCTCTTAAGCGAACATGACATTCGGCCTCGGTTTTTATGGCATAACGAGCCAACGAAACAAGGAGTTGGTCACACTTTCTCACCTGCCATGTTGTTCAGCACGGACGACAGAGCGATTGGCCACGATGCCTTCTCGTGATCGACTCCGTACTGCTCCATGATGCCAACGTACAGGAAACCCGAGGAGCGAGTCAGGGCTGATGCAAGGCACGTCAGCAAGCCGGCGATTACAGCCACATGCCAGCACTCCTCCGGCGATGTTTTCTTGCGAGGTGTATTACCACGTGTGTCAACAGTGGAAGCTGTCATGTTCGTTAAAACGCCCCTTCGCGACAAGCTGCGAAGAAGCGCGAAATGTTACCTCTAGGGACTTCACATGTCAAACAGTGTATATCAATATTTGACAAGCGATAATAAATTTCGTTCATTCAATAGAATTGAAAGGTCCTCTTTGTGTTAGAATAGCGTGCTTATATGTACATCTCTCCTTTTTTTCTCTGTTATTTGATGTCACAGAATGCACCACGTTAGAATGGCCATTCACATTCAAGTTCAGAAAAAGAAGACGGAAGCAAAACTCAGGCGATTCAAGGAATAATCCTTACAAAACTCTAATAATTGTCCTGGATTGGTGAATGCTAAAATCGTCAGTGGATATGGTGGAATGAAGTGTGAATAGTGGATATCCTGAAACCTGTAGTAGTCATAATGAGTGATGATGGCGATCGTGGGAAAAAATATTGGCAGATAATGGTAGAGGTGGCGAACTTCTTTTGCTGGTGGTGGAGGGCCAGAGATGGTCACAGTGGGAAGTGTTGGCTGATAGTGGCTATGCAATACATAACATGTTTGGTGGATGGCTTGGTGAACAAAGCTAATGACGGCGGCGTGATGGCAGCTCGGTGAGTGTTGGTGGATTGATGCAAATACACCTGTCTGACTTGACTGCGAGGAAACAGATATGTGTAGATTTGTATGCCCTACTGATACAATATGGTGCCATACTATCCCCCACACATTGCCTTCGTTTTACCAAGCCGTATGTCATCATCATCATCATCAGCCTGACTACGTCCACTGCAGGACAAAGGCCTCTCCCATGTTCCGCCAGTTAACCCGGTCCTGTGCTTGCTGCTGCCAATTTATACCCGCAAACTTCTTAATCTCATCTGCCCACCTAACCTTCTGTGTCCCCCTAATCCGCTTCCCTTCTCTAGGATTTCAGTCAGTTATCCTTAATGACCAGCGGTTATCCTGTCTACACGCTACATGCCCTGCCCATGTCCATTTCTTCTTCTTGATTTCAGCTATGATATCCTTAATCCCCGTTTGTTCCCTAATCCACCCTGCTCTCTTCTTGTCTCTTAAGGTTACACCTACCATTTTTCTTTCCATTGCTCGCTTCGTCGTTCTCAATTTAAGCTGAACCCTCTTTGTAAGTCTCCAGGCTTTTTCTCTGTAGCTAAGTACCGGCAAGATACAGCTGTTATATACCTTCCTTTTGAGGGATAGTGGCAATCTACTTCTCATAATTTGAGAGTGCTTGCCAAATGTGCTCCACCCCTATCTTATTCTTCTAGTTACTTCAATCTCGTGGTTAGGCTCTGCGGTTATTACCTGCCCTAAGTAGACATAGTCTTTTACAACTTCAAGTGCACTATTACCTATCTCGAAGCGCTGCTCCTTGCCGAGGTTGTTGTACGTTACTTTCGTTTTCTGCAGAATAATTTTAAGACCCATCTTTCTGCTCTCCTTGTCTAACTCCGTAATCATGAGTTGCAATTCGTCCCCCGAGTTACTCAGCAATACAATGTCATCGGCGAAGCGCAGGTTACTAAGGTATTCTCCATTGACTCTTATCCCTAACTGTTCCCATTCTAGGCTTCTGAAAACCTCCTGTAAGCAAGCGGTAAATAGCATTGGGGAAATTGTGTCCCCCTGTCTTACACCCTTCTTGATTGGTATTCTGTTGCTTTCTTTATGAAGCACTATGGTAGCAGTTGATCCCCTGTAGATTTCTTCCAGAATGTTTATATATACTTCATCTACGCCCTGATTCCGCAGTGTTTGCATGACGGCTGATATTTCTACTGAATCCGTATGTAGTTGTAGCTATTGATAGAGCTACAGATGAGTGCCCTGGCGCAAGTGCCGTGTACGTTGAGCGAAAACATCACAATACTCAAGCAACTGTATGCGCGTACTTATCGAAAAAGCTGGATGGGGGAACTCACCATTTATATGGTGGGCATACTTTCGGTAGGAAAATTAGTATGTCTGTAATGAGGAAGTGCTTTAGAATTATTTTGAATTATCTTGTCATTTCTTTATTGTGAACTGTAAAGCGATCTGACCAGTAGGTGCGTTAGACGGGCACACACTGAACAGAAGAAACTGTCTTCGTCGTCCATCAATCAACTACTTCCATTCAACTCGAAAACAATAGCACTTTGTTTTCACAATATTCAGCTGTGAATTTGGCACTCCTTTGAAAGGCTTGATATCGTCAGGCAGACTCAATGAGGCGCTTTCTCCTAGTTCTTTTACGGTTTATGCAATATCTGGCACTGTGTAAATGGAGCTCAGATGTCGATAGCCTTTTTGACCTGCGCAGCACGTACTACTCAATGAAGCAATTGAACTCCTGATGCCATGAATGTTTGAAGAATACATGGATATTGGTGGAGACAATTATAACAAAAAACACATAGAGCAAATGGGCTAAGTAGAGCTGAAAAACGGCTTTCGTGTAGGTTCTGGATTTTCAATTCGAATCATTTCTTAGCAAACTTCGGCGAACTTTAGCGTATCTATCTATCTATCTATCTATCTATCTATCTATCTATCTATCTATCTATCTATCTATCTATTCGCCTACAACTTTTAGCTCTGCCGACCGTTTCGGTGATGGGATCTGTACAAACAGTACTGTATCAAGGGGATACCTAACTACTCATAACATGAAAATGACGAGATGTATGTTATAAATGTCATGAATTACATGCTACGGTCTTGCTGTTCTTTTGGTGGTTTCGTTCACGTGACATATTACACAACTGCCATGGTATGACATGACTGCATAGCAAAAATAACTGACAGGCCATAGCGTAGAAATCATGAAATCATGTCATCTATGTCATGACTGCAGACCATACGCTCATGATGCGCTTGCGATTGTTTAGCTAGCTTCAATAATATCAAGTTTGTATTACGTGTGTGGTAATGGATTACAATGATATAGGACTAGTGCAAACACAATAATCGTGACGTGCGAGTCATGTAGGAACATGACCACACGCCACGTTCATCATGCGTTCGCGGCTTTTTCGCTAGCTTTACATATCCCCAATTTAGTGTTGCGTGACGCGAATGGACGACGAAGGTAAATGTCAGGTTCAAACATGATAATCACAACATTGGTGTAATGTAAAACATGAGTACATGCTGCGCTCACACTGCGCTTGTGGCCGTTTCACTTCTTGACATATACTAAATTTGGCATGAGGTTACGTGAATGGACGACGAAGATAAATGGCACGTTCAAACACAATAAATATGACATACGTGTCATGTAAACATGACTGCATGCTACGCTCATTGCGTGCTCACGGTCGTTTCACTAGCTTCACATATACGGAATTTAGTATTACGTCATGTGAATTGACGACGAAGGTAAATGACATGTTCAAACGTGTTGATCCTGATATGCGTGTCATGTGCAAAATGTCTACATATTACATGCTGATAGCGCACTCGTGGCCGTTTCGCAAGCTTTACATGTCAAATTTGGTGATATGGGACGTGAAATATTGATGAAGGTATATGACTAGTGCAAACATGATAATTATTGCATTCGTGTCATGTAAAGCACGACTATGTGCTACGCTCTTAGCGCACTCGCGGCCATTTCGCTAGATTCACATATACTAAGTTTGGCATTACATGACGTGAGTGAATAACGAAGGTAAACGACACGTCTAAAGATTATAAGTAAGATATGCATGTCATGTGCAACATGATTGCATTCTACGCTCGTAGCGTGCTCGCGGTCGTTTTGTTAGCTTCACATAACTATATTTGGTATCATATGACGGTAATAGACGACGAAGGTAAATGATACATCTAAACATAATAACAGCTACATGCGTGCCACGTAAAACAGGACTACATGCTATGTCTATAATGCACTCGCGGTCATTTCTCTAGCTTCACATATAGCTAATTCCGTGTCACGTAACGTGAATAAATAATGAAAGTATATAAGTTGTGCAAACATGATAATAATGACAATAATGTCATGTAAAAACACGACTATATGCAAGGTTCGTGATACATTTACGGCCATTTCGGTAGCTTCATATATGCGAAATTTCTTATTACGTGATGCGAATGAATGACGAACGCAAATTCCAATCACAAACATGAAAATCATGACATGAAAGCCATGTACGGCATAATATTCTTGCCGACCTCTGCTCGGGCAGCGATTGCAAACGTTAGTGGTTTGTCATTACGCGACTGTAAACAACATACTTGCATCTTATATATAGATACCCGAGTGTGCATACCATTTCCACTTTTGTTCACCATGTACTACTTCCATGCGGCTAGTAACGTCGCGATCATTTTAAAGTGACATAGCAACCTTCCTTACTCGTGCTTTCTATATCATCGATTCCTACTGTACGTTATATCTGCTAATTTTTTAACGGAAAGTGGTGAACAGCTTTTTGGAGGAGTGTTTATTATACACAGCACATTGGACATTTTTCTTACGGTCCTAGCAATTACCTCTAGGAAATGGTAGTGTAGGGAATGAATCACGAAGTAACTCGTTAGCATCAATGGGTGGCTGTCCATCAAACGCCCTACGTGATATAATATAGATAGTGTGTGCAAGGTGCCTTTGAGTTTATATGTCTATATAATGGTTTCGAATCTTAAGAGCACCTCTTCCATAAACTATCAGCGTTTCTCAACAACCAGTAAACTCTAAGCGTTTCTCAAAGATAAGGTAGAGGGACGTGTATGAGGTTTTTTGCATGTAGTCGGTCGCAGTACAGCACAAATGAAAGCTGCGTGTTCGTGCGCAGTGTTCGCAAAGTTTACGTTTTTATCAGAGGGCTGATGTACCAATCACGATAGCAAGCTCCAGTGCGTGAAGCGCAGCAAGAATAACAACAAGATATGAGCCAGCTGTGGTGACCGGGACTTCTAGCTTGGTGATCGCCTTCCTTGCAGGAAGAATTACGAAAATGCGACCCATCGCCCATTAGCTGGCGCAATGGGCAATGATGCGCTAGTTCACGCATATACACAGTGATGAGCTCTATAGTATGCAAGTGTCGTCATCGTCAAGGATAGAACAGGGCCGATAAATTAACACGTCTGTGAGTGACTCAGGAATAGCGAAACGCCACTAGTCCTCGAATAATAACTGGTTCAGTCCGCCAACCACCGGATTTTCTTCAGCCCTCGTTGCCCGCCCTTGTCACTGGAAATTACCAGATACAGCAAGCCGTCAACATGTACCGCGACCCCTCTAATGCGCACTAATTAAGAACTAAACATAGACCACAGAACT
Source organism: Rhipicephalus microplus (assembly GCF_043290135.1). Lineage (NCBI taxonomy): Eukaryota > Metazoa > Arthropoda > Arachnida > Ixodida > Ixodidae > Rhipicephalus > Rhipicephalus microplus. Next base: position 196,447,202 of record NC_134702.1, read on the forward strand.
CGAATAAACATATTTCCAAGTCAACAAAGCTGCTTATTGGGTATCTATTACGTGTTGCGCAGGCCCTATACATGTGCTGCATTTTCACCAGGAAAAGAAAGTTTGACTAGGAGCTTTTTTCAGGAAGATTTTAACCTCAAATTTTCATGACACACAACAGAGCAGAAGGTTTTATTGTGCTAAATGAAGAAGAATACATGTGCAATATATACAGAAACAGGTCACATAGTCAGAGACTGCAGGGGGACCTCTTGTACAATGTAGAATTGAGAATGATTGTGATGTACATAGCAAGGAGACAGAGCTATAGTAAAATGTAATTGAAACAAATAAATTAAGAATAAACCCTTGTAATCTCACAGAAACAATTTAAAAGCAAGAATAGCGCGCTAACTTCAACGACAACTGATTACAGAACGCAACTCACAATGAACCGGAATCAATTTAGAAACAGCAAAACAGGCTAGTTAGTTGACATATGATTTTTTAACTTCAATTTAATTACCTTCAGGCAACGGCATACTTTAATGTCGGAAGGTAAACTATTCCGAAAAAAAAATTCCGGAAAAATGAATGTTTTGTTTGCCATAATAGTTGCGAACTTTTGGCAGTAGAAAGTTATTGTTAAGGGCAAATCTTGTGACATTGTTATTTGAGAGAATGGTAGTAAAGTGTGGAAGTTGGTTATTTATTGTTCTCTACAAGTAAATACCAAGGTTATATTTAACTAGCTCAGATACAGTTAATATATTGTTTTCGTGAAGTAGTGACTTAGCGTTAGAGAGATATGGGCTTGACGTGAGAATTCTTATCGCTTGGTTTTGAATTTTCTTAACTGAAGTAAGATGAGTGGTGTATGTGTTACCCCATGAAGTAATACAGTAAGAAATGTGCGAATGAACAAAAGAATTATACAGTGACATAAGTCTTGATGGATTGAAATAAAGACAAGATTTAATCAGTAGTCGAACGCCATACGTTATTTTTTCCTAATATATGCAACATGTCGGTGGTATTTCAAGTTACTGTCGAGTTCAATGCCTAGGAATCTGCAGCAGTCGCTCACAGGGATGTCATTGCGCGCAATTATAACAGGAGGGATAGAAGGTAAGGGTTTTTGTGGTGAAGAGAAGACAACAAATTTTGTCTTAGACGTGTTAATTTCTAACATGTTACTACTGCACCACCGAACGAGTTGTGCCAGATCAAAGTTTAGTTTTCCAGGTAATGATGTAATGCTGCTATTGGAGTTAAAAATTGTGGTGTCGTCAGCGTAATATATACAACTGGATGAAGAAAGGCATTTCGGCAAATCGTTAATATAGAGTAAACACATATAGAGTAAACACGATCAAGACTTACAGCGGCAGACTGTCAAAATTAAAAAACCATGTCATCGCGACCTCATAACTATTTATGAACCTTTATGCAGTATAATATCCAAAATGAGTCTGAAATAAAATTTTATTAGACACGGTTGAGCTCAATGAATAAGCTGTGTATTGTTAATATTGTTTTTCGTTGAATCACTCAGGATACTTCACTGCCACTAGAATTAGGGCAGATAACTTAAACACAAAAGATAATGGAATGATGAAGTTCTATGACTGCTGCGCATATCTATTTATTTATTTATTTATTTATTTACCATCAGGGTCATCAGACATTACAGAGGGGAGTGGTAAAAACATCAAAACAAGTATGAAAGTACAAGAGGCAATGCAATGTTTTTGGTTATACAACAGCAGATTGAAACAAACAAAAGAATGAAAGCAATGAGAAATATCAAAATGGCATATAAGAAAATAGAAAGATACATTCTTATAAAAAGAGAAAAATAACGTTTCTAAGTATACATTGAGCATTGTTACACTTCAGTGCAACAGGTACACCAAATACAACAGGTAACAGTGAAATCTTATTTTTAGAAATGTATAACGTCAAATACTAGGACCAGGTATTTAAAAAATTGTTTAATACAGTCACAAATGCGTCATGATCTGAAATTTTCACAAACGATTCGGGAAGGCAATTCCAATCGTGTTAAGTGCGTGGTACGTATGATTGTCTAAATGACTATGTTTGAGACGATAGGATGCCAGCTTTATGAGCGTGATCTAAATGACGTGAAACGTAATGCGGCGGAAGGATGATTAAATTACGGAAGTTTTAGTGGTGATATATTTTACGGAAAAGCGTTAAGCGGTTCGTAATACGACGAGAAGCAAGTGAAAGTAACTTAAGGGTCGATTTCATTAGTGTGATGTTCGTGTTTCAATCGTATTTAGCTGTTATGATGCGAAGAGTTATTTTGTACCATTTCTAATGAATGCACCAAATTATCGCGGTATGGATCCCAAACAGATGCGGCATATTCAAGTTTAGTACAAACTAGCGTTTTATAAAACATCAGCTTGACATAAAAAGGTGATTTGATGAAGTTACGACGAAGATATCCGAGCATGCGATTAGCGTTACAAACAACACAGTTAATATGAGTATTCCATGTTAGGTTGTTACTGATATGAACTCCGAGGTATGACCCGGAGTTCATATCAGTATCAGTTCATTTCAGTACGTGACACGCAAATCATGATATGACAATCATGATATGCGAGTCACGTAAGAACATGACTACATACCACGCTCATAACGCGCTCGCGGCTGTTTCTCTAGGTTCAAACACGTACACCAAGTTTGGTATTACGTGACGTGAATGAACTACGAACACGATTGCCAGACACAACTACAATTATCTTGACATGGAATTCATGCGCGGCACAATTTACAAGCCTACCACTGCACGTGCTGGTACCGGGAGTGCTAGTGGTGCCATCGTTGCTCGTCTATAAACAACATACCTGCAAATTATCTAGATACTTGAGTGTGCATATCATTTACTCTTGTGTTTACTGTGTACTACATTCGTGTGCTGCGTAATATTCTGCTGATTTAAGATGGCATGTCAACCTTCCTCATTCGTGCTTCGCATATTGATTCTCACTGTACACGTGAAATCTGCCACTTTTTTAAAAGACGGTAGTATTTCTCTAGATACTTCAACAGAAATATTTCGGACTCTGTCTGTCTGTCTGTCTGTCTGTCTGTGTGTCTGTTTGTCTGTCTGTCTGTCTGTCTGTCTGTCTGTCTGTCTGTCTGTCTGTCTGTCTGTCTGTCTGTCTGTCTGTCAACCAAGACAGCTGATGTACGACCACATCCACAGCGCTCACCAATCATTCTCAGGTTTGAACGTCCTCACTTGCGCAATTGTCGAATAAAAAGCAAATAATACACACATCTGAGGCACCTGAGGTGAAAATATTCTAACTGGGAGAGACTGGGACCAGTTGAAGTCGTTTATGGTCAAATTTCCAGTGGGGGCTAGTTGCTAGTGAGTTCCAACCGGCACCCATTGGCAACGGGTCCCCACTGGGAATTTGACCATAAACAACTTGAACTGGTCCCAGTTAAGATCCGTTGGCAACTGGTCCCTACTTAGAGTTTGATCATAAACCACTTGAACTGGTCCCAGTTGATTCCAGTTGCCAGTGGACCCCTGCGGTTCATCTATGGAAAAGAGCTTCGCGTTGACATTGCACTTCATTTATAAGAAACTTCGCAGATTGAGTGTAGAGTTTATTTCAAGCATCTTGGTTGCTTCCATGGATAGGTGGCAGACGCTCGCTATTTTGTAGATGGTATCCGTACAAAACCATATGAAAGAAATTTTTACACTGTTAGTGAAACTGTCATTACTAGTTGACAAATGCAATACTACGAGAAATAAGTGTCATCTTATTAGGAAATAGTAAAGACAATATTTCTATTTCTATCAACCAAAACACAAATACTATAGTAGCAATGACGTACTACTTCTGTAAGCGGTAACTGTGGCTCTTAATTCACGCCTCTTAATACTTGATTTGATCGATGACTATGCCATTGTGAGATATTTTTCTGAAGCTAAAGCAATCATAAGTGAGGTTCTGCTCAATTGTGCTTTCAACGTGCGATCGCAGTTGTCTAGAAATCTTTATACCATCCCTCAAGAACGTTTGTTAATAGATAGGCACATCTTTATTGCACATTTCAGTAAAAGTTACAGATACACTAATGTATATTTTCCAACATTTTGCATAAATTATTAACACAATTGAATGGTGTCATGCATAATTCTAAATTTTAATTCTCTCGGTAATATGTGGGGTTTAACGTACCAAACCCACCATATGATTATGAGAGACGCCGTGGTGGAGGGCTCCGGAAATTTCCACCACCTGGGGTTCTTTAACGTGCACCCAAATCTGAGCACACGGGCCTACAACATTTCCGCCTTCATCGGAAATGCAGCCGCCGCAGCCGGGATTTGAACCCGCGACCTGCGGGTCAGCAGCCGAGTACCTTAGTCACTAGACCACCACGGCGGGGCGTAATTTACGGATTTTGAATGCCTTCTACCAAAAATGAGGAAACCGCAAGTTGGAGGAGCCCGCATGGAGGAGCCCTAATGGCGAAAATAAGAACGAAATTGACTTTATAATGAGTGCACACCCAAGCATCGTGCAAAGTGTGGAAGTGGTTTGCAAGGTACGATGCAGTGACCATAGAATGGTACTGTCTCAAATTCACATAGACTTGAAGAAGGAACGGCAGAAACTGATACGTAAGAAGCTAATCAATGAGCTAGCACTGAGTGGGAAAAATGTTTCGCTTCAGAACAGCTACTCGGCTTTTAGTGAGGAAACCAACCTTAGTGTATATACATTGAATAATAATCTGACGATTATCATTATGGAGCGTGCAGTGGAAGTTGGATTTAGGGTAGTTAGACAGGACACTGGCAAGCTTTCCCGGAAACGAAGAATCTCATTAAGAAGTGTCAAATTATGAAATTCTGAAGTACAGCAGACAAAATAGAAGTTGGCCGAGCTTTCAAAGTCGAAAATTAGGCGTAAGATATGCAATGTAGGAAAGTATAACATCGAAAGAATTGAACACGCTCTGAAAAACGGAGGAAGCATCAAAGCAGTGAAGAGGAAACTTGGGATAGGCAAAAATCGGATATATGCACTCAGGGACGAAGAAGGCAAAATTACTACCAATATGGATAGGATAGCTGAAATAGCGGAAGAGTTTCACAGAGATATGTACAGTAGCCGGGACAACCACGACCTAAATACTATGATAACTAGCAGTTACCCAGATGACACCCCACCAGTAATGATAGAAGAAGTCAGAAAAGCTTTGGAGAGCATGCAAAAAGGCAATGCTGCTGGTGAGGATGAGGTAACATCAAATCTGCTGAAAGATGGATGAGAGATTGTGTTAGAAAAACTAGCCACTCTGTTTACAAGGTGTCTCCTGACGGGAAGAGTACCAGAGTCTTGGAAGAACGCTAGCATCATCTTAATACATAAGAAAGGAGATGACAACTTGAAAAACTACGGGCCGATCAGCTTGCTCTCTGTAATATACAAGCTATTTACAAAGGTAATTGCTAACCGAGTAAACAAGACATCAGAATTCAATCCACCAAAGGACAAAGCAGGATTTCGAACAGGCTACACAACAATAAACAACATTCATACTATCAATCAGAGATTAGAGAAATGCTAAGAATATAACCAACCACTATACATAGCCTTCATAGATTACGAGAAAGTGTTTGATTCAGTAGAAGTATCACCCGTCATGCAGACACTGTGGAATCAGGGTGTCGATGAAGTATATATAAACATCCTGGAAGAAATCTACAGGGAATCAACTGCTACCATAGTGCTTCATAAAGAAAGCAACAGAATACCAATCAAGAAGTGTGTAAGGCAGGGGGACAAAATCTCCCCAATGCTATTTACTGCGTGCATACAGGAGGTTTTCAGAAGCGCAGAATGGGAACAGTTAGGATTAAGAGTTAATGCAGAGTACCTTAGGATCCTGCGCTCTGCCGATGGCATTGCATTGCTGAGTAACTCTGGGGATGAATTGCAACTCATGATTACGGAGTTAGACAAGGTGAGCAGAAAGGTGGGTCTCAAAAATAATCTGCAGAAAACGAGCGTAATGTACAACAACCTCAGAAAAGAGCAGCGCTTCGAGATAGGTAATAGTGCAGTTCAAGTTGTAAAAGACTATGTCTACTTAGGGCAGGTAATAACCGTGGAGCCGAACCACGAGATTAAAGTAACTAGAAGAATAAGAATGGGGAGGAGCACATTTGGCAAGCACTCTCAAATTATGACAGGCAGATTGCCACTATCCGTCAAGAGGCAGGCATATACCAGCTGTATCTTGCCGGTACTTACGTACGGAGCAGAAACCTGGAGACTTACAAAGAGGGTACAGCTTAAATTGAGGACGACGCAGCGAGCAATAAAAAGAAAATTGGTAGGTGTAACCTTAAGAGACATGAAGAGAGCAGAGTGGATTAGGGAACAAACGGGGCTTAAGGATATCATAGCTGAAATCAAGAAGAGGAAATGGACATGGGCCGGGCATGTAGCACGTAGACAGGATAACCGCTGCTTATTAAGGGTAACTAACTGGATTCCCAGAGTAGGCAAGCGGTTTAGGGGGAGACAGAAGGTTAGGTGGGCAGATGAGATTAAGAAGTTTGTGGGTATAAATTGGCAGCAGCAAGCACAGGACCGGGTTAACTGGTGGAACATGGGAGAGGCCTTTGTCCTGCAGTGGACGTAGTCAGGCTGATGATGATGATGAAATCTGAGCACACGGGCCTACAACATTTCCGCCTCCATCGGATATAATTCCCTCAAGAATTTTCATAAATGTCACTGTACAATAGTTTAACACTCTCTTTCAAGTTCATGTCTTAGTCTATTCCGATTTTTAAACCATCCAGCTTATCTCCGCGGCAAAACAAAAAGAAACAATGGACACTATGTCGAAGCTTGAACACAGACAACAAGTTTGGAGACATTTAATTACCGAGCAAATCTGTGTCCTTTTCTAGTACTTCGGATATAGCTAGCTACAAGTCTGCATGGGTATTCTTCATAATTATTTAGCATGCTGTTCAACACAACTACTGTTAGATCGACAATCATATTTTATCACGCTCCAAAACAAACGGCCGTGAATCTTCCGAGTCTAGAGTATTGTTTACGAGGCAACGTTCCATCATCTTTACTCACAAAACACTCTGTGTTGCTTTATATTATATCTAAATCTTCACTTACTCGAAGCAGAAAAGATTGATTACCTTCAAACGGCTGCATTGTTACAAGGCAGCCAGCGCGGCATTCCGAACATGATGGATACACATCTCCGTCTTGTCGCAAGTCAACACTCTCGTTTGACAAACGCCTGGAGCCGTAAGGTCGTCCATAGTTGAAACTATCAAGCACTAATCAAAATACCTAAATGGCGTGCCATGACTCCTCGTTCCTCATGAAGAAGAACACAACTGCGCCGTGCTTCCGTGCCTACTCGTGGCGCGGTAGCTAGCCCTTGCCCTATGTGTTGCACGTAACAACTCGTCTTTAAGCTAAATATTTTTCTGTCTGTGTGCGTCCTTCATTGAATATTGCTAAATCTGCGCTTAATAAGTTCATTGTATTTCATATTTAGGTCTGAATATTTTCTACTGCTTTATTCAGTATTTGAACGTAAGATCAGATACGCAACTACAGTGACGGCTGTTGGTTATTCAGGTAGAACGTGAAACAGGAAGCTGGAGAGAGTGGCAGATGTTTGGGGTAAAACGTTTGTGGTGGTGTACGATGCACGTTAGCGCTGGAGTTTGCAGCATTATTGGATATCGGCAGTCTCGTCCATGGTAGCAATAGGCCCGGTACAGTGGTTTTTTGTGTTTTGTTTTGTTCGGAAGTAATGCGCCTGTGCAGCACACAAAGCTATCAAGCAGGTATACTCGCTGCGATATAGTTCGGCAATATTGCAGCTTGACGTCAATTAGGACCATTTCGCCGGCGTATTGTCACCGCGATGGGCGTAAAAATATTGGCAACCACCTGATACAGTTCACATTACTCAAGCTAAAACAAGCGTACGTTTGAATGCAATGTGTTCGCGCAACTGAATATTCCACGATAATATTATTTTACTTGAGTCAGTTACGTTAAAATAACGCGCATATGATGAGAAATTTAAAAAAATAATAGAATTGAAAATCATCATACACTTATTTTCTTATAGTCCTAAATGCCCTACTAGGCTGGTGGTCCAGGAAAAAAAATAGATAAAGTCCATTTGTTGATGCGCGAAAATTCCACGCCTTGCACAATCGAGTTAAACGTTTTGTCATCTTTCATTGCAAAGAAGCCCAAAACAAGAACAAGTAGCATTTGCAGGTAGAACATAACTGTGACCAGCAGCTTTCATTTCAACTGGCAATGGTCTCCGTTGGCTGCCAGTTGTGCTGTAACTGGGACCAGCTACTAACTGTAACCACTTGCAACTGGGACCCATTGTTCTTATTGATTCCCAGCTGAAACTAGTTGAGCAGTAACTGGAACCATTTACTAACTGGAGCCATTTGCAACTGGGACCAACAGTTCCCAGTTAATTCCCAGCTGAAACTAGTTGACCTACAACTGGAACCAGTTGATCCCAGTTAATGCCCGTTGAAACTATTTAGATTCCAAGTTAAACATATTCACCCTAAGAACATCAACGCGTCAATGTTCCGCGGTGTGTTTCTTCATACTATAAAATCCATACAAAAGTAATCCTAAGAACTGTAGCGCTCATTAGGCTGCGCTTGCAGTGTGATGCCATACACGAAAAGGCAAGTTTCCTATGCTTTGCTAAGACAATACAGTGCTGCCACATACATTGAAATCTCCAAAAGATGGCCTTTAAGATCGTGCGCCAACGCTGCGCGCTCGCCATGACGGAGGCCATTTGTTCTGTTTTCGAGAATACACGATAGATGGCGCTCATGTCCCACGCAGCGCCATCAGAATTCTATTCACCGATGCTCTCGCGCAAAACATCAAATAAACGTTTTGTTCTATTAACCCCCTCTAGACAGAAAACTATCGTCTTTCGACGACATTTGCAGTCGGACATTTATATATGGGGTATATTTATTTGTATTTAATCGTGCTTACTTGCTTCTCTTTAATAGGACGAGTTCAATTTAATAACGGGCGTGTTTTCCTCACGGCGACAATGAAATTATGGTGGCTAGAGGAAGAGTTGTCAGCATCGTCCTGGCCGCGCCTTGAAAGGAGGCATGCTGGTATTTCATTTCGCCGCGGGTCGGCGCGCAAGTCGCCACCATGATCGGTTGAGACGCTTGCCAGCCGCTAGCGAGGCACATTTAATCGCTTGCTTCTGTGCTCGCAACTCGCAACGTCTGCGTTCTGCCTATCTGGACTAGTTCAGGATCAATACGTAGCAATGTTATTATGCCACAATAATGAGTACACAGCAAAAACACTGCTTTTCACCCGGATGCAATGTGGAATATGCTTCGGCTCCCAAACAATTAAAGGTAATGAAAGCGTCTCTCTTCTCTGCTCCCGCCGACGATGAACGGCGCAAGGCCTGGGAGTGCGCGATTCCTCGCGCTGAGAAACCACTGAAAAACACAAAAAATGCGTTGTGTGCGAAGCTCATTTTGACGAATGATTCATTGTTCGTAGCTATAAGTATGTTATCAACGCGTTCTTAGCAACTTGGAAAAAAAAGCTGTACATAAGGAGGGTAGGTTCCTGAGTCGTCCAACTGCCAAAGGACTCCGCGTACTCTAACCAGCACACTTTTCATCCTGCACCCTGTAACGAAAACCTTGAGCTATAAATACTTGATGACGTCTCGCCTCTGCCAAGATTCGCATAAAATCTTGTTAGTATTCTGAAGCAATTATCTGGCTCAAGTTATCACCCTACGCCCAAACAGTTTTTGATCTCTGTGAATCGCCTCAGTTTTTACAGTTTGCCACAATCACCCTCCAGTGGAAACATACCTTCTGGAGTTATGAGTAGCCTTCAATCTCTGGGCATCTACAATAATTCTATAAAACGGCAGAATAAGCTGAATGAACTGCTAGATGTGGTGTGCCTCAATAAGGTTCATGAAATTATTGTTGTGTGTGAAGACCTCCCTGACACCACTGGTCTCACTGAACGCAAAAGTGACTCTCGGATCACTTATTACGTCAGTGGCTATGCGGCCAGGAAGATGGTGAAAAAGACGAAGAGCAACGAATGTAGCAGGTTCTTGCTTCACTCTGAAATCCCAGCTTGCTTCCGGCAGAATCATGCTTCACACTCACACGTTATGTAGACAGAAGGGGCCTTCTGTACCCGTCCGAGTCCTTAACAGACCTGGTCAAAGCTATGGAAGATGCATTCACATTCACCTATTGCATCAGTTTCAACAATTTGAAAAGTGACCGCATAGCGGACATTATGTCTGGCATATCTGTGAAGAGGCTAAATTAGGTCGGCTGTAAACATCACGAACTGGAAGTGACAAATCAGATAATTAGATTCTTTACACTGACCAGAATGCATTTTTACGTTCCTGGAGAAAATGCGTCCAGTCAAAAAAAAGAAAGAGAGAGAGAGAGCAAAACTGAGGTTCTTGAAGTTGAGACGTATGACTCAACTGTCATAGTGTTAACTCTGCGAACAAGGTTTTCTTTTATGTTATTGTGCATTACTCAGACTGTGTTTTTGTGATTTTAATATTGTCTTTTACCTATTGTTGCAAATCTCCAAATTAAAGTTGTGATGTCACTGTCCCGCTTTGTTTCACGTATGCAGAAATCAATATTTTCGTGAACTGGTTTGTGACTGTATCTGTGCGTTTGCCAATCAAATCTCAATGTCAGATGTGTATGTGTGTCCATCGTATCATCGTATATTTACTGTTCTTTTTAGTAGCTTTATTCACTTGCTTTAGCTGAGTTTCATTTAACTTGCAGTTCTTTCCAACCTTAACGCATATGGTGTGTAAATTTTTCAAGGTGTCTTTCGCTTTCGTGAAAATAAATGTCTTGCTTGAAAAATTAAACCTTGATTGCGCAAGTCTTAAAAATAACGCTTGCCGATGCCTTTACCTGCATTGAGACGTCACAGAGAACAACGCGGTATCAAAGTGAAACTGCACGGACTTTGTTTTGGTGTCAAGCTCATGGAAAGTCATTTGACTCTCTTTTGTAAGCTTCGTTGCTGATATACTACGAAGTGAATTGAAAACACTAGTTTTCAGTGCCAATACACGCTTTGCAGCGCTCCACCAGAATTGTGACAGGTAGACTTTATTATAATCCACAGGGTAGTGTGCAATATTTGCAACGAAAAACGACTGATACGCGCGTGCTGGTGCCAGGAGGGGCATCTCGAAAGCAACCGCAGCGCCACCGCATCCGGATGAATTCTCGCTCGCTCTCCGGCGCGCCGATGCTGCCACCTCTCCTTCGAGGCACCATAATGAAATTCTCATTTTTGGTTGACCACAGCAGTCAGAAATGTCCACGTTTTGTTCAGATAGTTGTCTCACTTAGACATCCGCGATCTATTACTGTCTGGTGAAGTTCAAAGTCAAGAGGTGTCGCAGTGGACGGCGAGAGTGAATTTGCTCCATCACGGCCGAGTTGCCGCGAAGTAAATGAGCTCCGACTAAGTTCGCAATGCCTTCTGACGCGCGGATCAGAAACCAGTGACCGCTTGGTATCACGACGACAATAAGAACTGTGTGGGATTTTACGTCCCAAAAGTGTGATAATTAGAGACGTCGCAGAAGAGTGCTCCGGAAATGTCAACCATCTGAAGTTCTTTAACGTGCACTGCCATCGCGGAGTACACGGACACTGCAACCGGGATCTAACCCACAACTTTCGAGTCAAAAGCTTAGCTCCCAAACCACTTATCCACCAAGGCGGACTACAGTGCGAATAGCACATGTCTAGCACTTCTATTACGCTCACTTGCCACAGGTGCACTTGAAATTGACAACAAAGAAGCTTCCAAAGCTAAAATTCAGAAACTCTAACCTACAGACCACACCGTTACCGTGATCGATCCCACCCTGTATGATTTGTAGCGATAATTAGGTGCAGTGCATCGACTGAGTGCATATTGTCACAGGGCCGTTACGTTTGTGAACGCAGCAGTCGGCGTCTGTAAGTGTAAACACTTTCTTTGGTCAGACTTGTGACTGGCAAACAGAAAATGAAGCTTCAAGCAAGCACTGTACTGATAGCAGCCAGCAGAGCGCCCGCTGATCTTTTTTGTGGTAAGTGAGGCACGTCAGCATTTGCTAGATGCGTTATCGTACAATGGAGATTTATCGCTGATATGGCCCCGTCTGTTTCTAAGCAGTTTAAACTGCTCTTGTGTGAGCGCCCAAGCTTAACTGTTCATCCCTGAATAATCAGGGCCTGATAGCACTAGTTTGTATACGCCTAATTGGCCAGTTATATAAAGCATAGAGAGTAAAAAAGAGTCGTTGTCGTTATACATGTTTTCTCGCTTCTGGATTTCAGGATGCGCAGTTTCGATTAGTACAATAGACATTACAGAACAGCTATGACATCAGATAGCGTGAGCTATTGGCCATGGTGACTGCACAAGAAGTTATGAGTACTTCTCTAACATTTAGGATAGATCACAAACTTGTCAATTGGTAAACATTATCGTACAAATGTTACGGCATAATTTGACTAATGCTTTCCACGCCATTCTCTATACTTATAATAATATACCGTGGCAGGAGGGCACAAGGGTCCATACATGTAGAGTGGTTTTTGCGCTACCTTTATTCTTCAGCAATCGTCACATGCCAGCATCGTGTACCAAGCGCCGTAACCTACGATCTTGAAAAATAGTACTATACGTGATTCACTTTGTGAGCAGATATATTTTACGAAATAAAACACGAGAAACTTCACTGAAGCGCAAAGGTCACCAGCTAAAAGCGAAATAAATTTGTAATACATTTAGAGATGACACATAGCAGCTTGAGACAGCTTTTATGTTATCCGATACTTGTTCACAAGCTAGGGTGCATGCAATTCATGATGTATGTAAAGCCTGAACACCATTGTGAATTAAAAGGATGAGTTAGGTCTGAGACAATAAAAAATAAAAAACAGCTGTAATACTTTCTAAACACACGTGTGCTTCTCGGCACAACATCTTTAAACAACTTGTGTCGTCGTTCAGTTTGCGTTTCTCGGAATAAAAGGCTGTTTCCTATAATGAGAATCACATTCACATGGTAACGAGTATAAGATTTAAAGCAACGTTGCAGCCCCCCCTCCCTCACCCCATGCATATTCAGCTTATCCTGCTGAGCTTTATGTGAAAAGCAAACTTATCTCTAGGTCTGGGGCAATAAACAGAAACACAAAAGTGACAGCCATACTCTGACCTGCCAGTTAGTAACAGGACACTAGAGTGCGCACGTGTAGCGACGCAGGTAATTTCATACTACTTTTGCGTCAGGATGCATGTTCAATAATGCTCTAGATGACAAAGTAAAGTTACCATACTTCGAAGGGCCCTCAACCTGATGTTGCGGGACTCCATGGGTGACAGCAATAGTATTTATTATCAACAGCGGCTTTTTCTCAAAGAAATAGGCAATACATGGGAGCGATAAACATTGCCATAGCATGTACTCACTGAGTGCAGTGAGTCTGTAGATGGGCTTGCAATTCATCGATTAACTTGCCTAATTGTCTTCTCATTACAAACTTTACAGATACCTGGAAAAATGACCATACAAGACAAGCGAGCTAGTACGTGAGGTAGGTCCATTCGCCAGAGGCGGCTGCTACCAAAAAGTAAAGTGTTCGTCTAGGGTTACCCCGTTTGCAGTACATCAATTGTGACGTGGTATTACAGGAATAATAGTGAGAGTGGTTCTCGACAATACTGCTTCGGGTGACGTATATTCATTTAGCAAAGGTTCTCCTTCAAGAAAACACTTTTTTTTTTCATCATACGCACCCTTCAACGACCTCAACTGATTTCGATTGCTTGACCAATTTCGCTTGCGCATGTGTGGTGTACTGTTTCTTTACAATAACGGCAACTCATTCAATAGCTCCAACTTGTAGAGGCTGATGAAGTGTAGCCACCATCATAGGCGGGCGCATTGAGGGGTATGGCTAGGGAGGCGGCCGCCTTCCCAAGTCATATAAGAGGGGGGGGGTACGAAGTGAGCCCCACACATAGACGTAAAAAAAAGGGGTGCTGCGACAAACTTTTGACACTAAACGAAACTTCTGCGCCCACCTATGGCCACTACGCAATCTTAAAGAGACACTAAAGAGAAACAATCATTTGATTTTGATTATAAAGTGAACTCTGAGAATTCTAAAGCCACAATCTTCACTGTCGTAGTTCATTATTTACGGAGAAAGTCAAGGGTGAAATTTCACTCTTTGATTTCACGCCGAAGTGTCCCCGCACGACGTAGCAAAGTGCTAAACGCCGTTTTCAAATTTTCGTAATATTGGCTCGACGAAATGTTTCAAAACTTCATGTGCTAGGTCTACGGCACCCACACTTGGCAGTGCATGTCATTTTTAGCTAGTATAAGCTATGCAGCAGCCGGTGGATGCCTTCAAGTTTTATTATGTCAAGGTGTGCGGTGCGCGAATCTCGCGGTGGCTTTTCCACCCACATTTTCTTGCAACGCGTTCTCTCACATACCGAGTGTCATATCGCGGTAAGAGTGACTTTTTCAGGATTGGAAATCGCACTTTTCTAATAGGCGAAAATAGTTTTGTTAAGGCACTTTCGCTTTAAGATTCCCTGTGCCAGATTTATACGCAAAAAGGAGAAAAAAGCTGCAGTACACTGGAGCTTCACCTTCCAGAATACATTGCGATAGAGTATAATCGAGGCTGGTCCCCATCGCTTCTTGACTGCCCGCTTGCTTCGGTTCTCGCTTCATTCCTCAACTGGGTCATAATGCAAGAAACGAATCTGCCCTCAACACTGGCCGTTTCAATGTTCCAGTTATTGCATATTGTGAGCACACATGTATAGTCTCCACTACACCATCAAAACTCCTTTCGCGAATCAGCGAAGAGCCTGCTACACGTTTTTTTAAGCAAAATATGCAAACCGGCGCAGCTATTCACTTAAAGGATGTTTTTGCTGCTGACGAAGATTAAAGAGATCTTAGGACTCGCATTTGACTTCTGCGGGAACCTGCAAGGTGGTGGAAGGGCTTGGTGATGTGTTGGCCTTTAAAACACCCATTCATCCAAATTCACACCTTTTGACGCCTGGCGCGATTTACCGCTTCTGCCCGGCAACTTATGACGCGTTAAGGCACTTCTGTCACTACATGATGTTAACGCCTTTTGGCCATGAGGCGGCCTGAGTAATATCTTCATCCGGGCACAAAATGTTCAATATTTTTTACTTTATTTGCATCTTTGCATTTTTTTTTGTGTCGGACAAGATGGTAGTTTTTCGTTCACAACCAATGACGCCGACACTGGTGAATTTTCGCGAAACGAACTCTTGCGCTATCGAGTTAAATGCAAAGGCTGGCAAATCATGATAGCTTTTTGAAGGTAGGAATTTCCCTTGACTTTGTTAGTCGCCCTCATGAGGTAAAGCCAGTAAATGAGTAGTAATTTTCAAATGATGGGTGGTTGGTCCTATTTTTGCAACGCATTAGAGGTAAGAGGAAGGGTGCTATGCTTATAGGAAGGCCCTGAACTACTCTCGCCCTTTAGTCAAAAATGCGTGCACGGAGAAGAGAGACGCTTTTAGTTCTGCTTGGGAAGAACTTGCGCGGTTAAATTTCAAAAAGGTGATCAACCACATTGCTGTGTTCAGTATAAATGAATTATGTCAATTTATTGAGCTAGTTACGACATCGTTGGGAGAAAGGAGGTTTTTAACACCGGAGCTGTTTAAGCACTGAGTAACTTGTGTTCTCTCTAGCAAAACTGCTCAGGTTGGTATGCACCACAGGTATATGTTACAGGCAAGCCACACTAACGTGTGCAGCAAGTAGCAATGTCAGGAGAAGATGAACACAGTAAAAGTCCGAGCGAAGAAAATACACACAAATTTTGACAGAAAGGGAGAATATACAGGAAAAGGCATGAAAAAAAGCAGTTAAAATAACAGGGAAATAAATGAAGTAAAGAAATAAATTATAAAAGCATAGAGATAAAACAGCACAAAAAAGATTAAAAACTCAAAAGAAGTAAATAAAAAAAAGAAGATATGCAAGAGTATAAAAGCAAGGAGTTAAACAGAACTACAAACAAAGTATAGAAGTTGATGGCAAAAGTATTAAAAATACAGTCAGCAAGAAACAAACACAAGGAGAAAGACATATTAAGAGAATGCAGAGAAGCAGAGAGAAATAGCAAAAAATAAGCAGATGAAAAGTAAATAGAAAGAGACGTAGCTACAAAGAAATTGATGACAAAGTGGGGTGAAAGAATAACCATTAGAAAAAATATATTCTGTGAAAAAAATGACGCTACACACACTAGAACGTAAGGCTTGTTATGACAATCGCGAAGCTGGCAGAGTTGGGAAAAACCTTCTAAATGTCTTGCGAAACGTTATTATGACTGATTGGACAGTAGGTTACTAAGCATTGAACGCTTCGTTGCAGCCACTGGCTAAACGTAAAGAGGTAGTAAGAAGCTCTGCAATAAGGATCATGACCTCGACCGGCAGCATACATTGTGGTAGAATATCGGCATGTATATTTACGTACATTAAGTCAATATTTACTGCAAGGTGACTTGTTAGCCTGCAGCGTCGCCGTGTTACGCTGTGGTCTGCAAAGCCCAAGGATATCTGTGAAATAGAAAAGCCCCTATCGATAGAATTCCCACGTCTCCAAGGCCATGCTGACAGTCCCTATGAACACTATCGCCTCTCAGTTGGCTTGCGAGTAAAATTGCCACTGTGGCTCCTCTTCAGAACCTCGCCACGCAGTCAGTGTCCACTACATAAGACTAAACCTTTCGATCTTATATCTGTTTGATTAGGCAACTTTATGTCGAAAATGCCGATAGCCTTTTCAAAAGAATTGGATAGCACAAAAACGTAGCAGTATTTGGGTCCAGCCGCAATTTCTCTTGCTTGTTGAGACATTCAGGGTATGACCACAGTTTGAAGAGGTTCATTTTGGACAGATGATTAGGGTAAGGCAAAGATTATTCTCGCTTTCAAGTCAGATGCGCTGACCATAGTATGACGCTTACCGGAGGTAGAATGGTTGAGGAGCCTTTAAGAGATGACAGACACCCGTGCCCCTTATCGCTGTTGCCAGATTCTTTACCACCAAGTCAAACGTCGAAGTGTACTTTGCGTGTGCGAAATCATCGCAAAACCTCTGTAGAGAGCGAAGCCTGTGAGTAAACCAACGCGGTCCGCTGCTGCGGCCTCTCTTCGCGTCACTGGCTTGCTACTCAACCAGAGGTCTCGTCACAGTTATCTGCCTTTCCGTTAAAAAAAAGACGCTATTCACAGATGACCGTTTCTAACGCGGGCAAACACATAAAAACATAGAAATATTTGACAAAACAGTCTGCACTCACCCTCTTTTTTCTTATCTTCAAGGCTGCCGTATAAAAGCAACATTATCTCGCAGCCTCTTGTGCCTAAAAGATACTCAGGATTGGCTACCAGAGTGTTTATTGCAAGGTTATCTAGGAGCCCAGAGCACCTAGAGGAAGGCGTGCACGTGACATACAATATCAAAAGTGAGGCACACTACTATTTCAAGTTTTATGGTTATTGGAATAATTGGGGCTAGTGATGAACGTAGAATATCCTATAACTATGCTAGGGGAACTCTGGCCCTATTGTATATGCGTGCTTGAACGCTGAGTGCTTCAGACAGCAAACAATTGCTATTGTAAGCCAGAAAAAAAACAGCAATCAACAAATCCTCATGGGCACTGGAAGCACGCAAGCTCGAAAAATAGGCCAATCTGTGTACTACCTATCATTTCCATGGTGGCTGAACGATCGCAGTGCCGAAGCCTTCTGTAGTTATATTTAGGAAACTCTATGATGATTACAGCGTATATATTTTCTGCACCTTGATTACTCAATACTTATAACTACTTTCGTTAAAGGACATCCACCTAATGTCCCGTAGATGCAACGCTTTCAAACTGCTAATCCAAACATTTACAACAGACTTCTGCATCAACGTTAAACGAAGAAAAACAGAATTTCACTGGAAAACTGAGATTATATGGAATAAAAAAAACCTAAGGAAGTGTCTTCGAGACCGGTATTCTTTAGAAGGAGACATGTGTGCATGAGCGCGACGAAACAGGTTGCTCTTTAGACGATGAATATTCCGTTTGCGGAAGCGTAGGCTGCAGAGAAGTTTCATGCTCGAGTATTCATACTGAAACTGAACTAGGTTCCTACCAGTGGTTAATAACTCTTCAGTGAAAGTTGAACGGCTGCAACAAATAAGGGTAGACTCCCAGATGTAGGGTAAATATAGCGTGTATACTCAGGAATTATTTACATTCATACATATAAAATGTTTCACCTTTATGTTCATTTTAGAACAAGTCTCAGCCTCTGAACAGCCGAGACATTACAATTTGTAAGCAAATCATACCCACTTGTACGTAAAATAATCAGCATCTTTGAACATGGCAGCGTCTTTCATCATTTCACGTGATTGGCCATGGTTCTCTGATTTTCCTAGCTGTTGCCGCTTTAGGTGCGATGCCATCTCAGTCTTTATACTTGTTGTAAAAGGCACCTTAAGGTAAACCTTTGGTTCCCTTCTTTCTGGAAGTAATCTCAACGCGAAGTGATCGCCAAGGGACAACACTTGTATGTAGTTACGAACGTGTAACCTAAGAAGAAAAAAAAGAGAAGAGGAAGGCACGAATGTAAACCACAAGTTAGTGTCCGATGTGGTACCTTCGGCTGTGGTTGGGGTCTAGGGGGGTCTAAAGAGCACACACACGCACAATTTCTCCATTGTGCAACAGAGGTTGATCGTCTCAACCAGTTAGACGATCAACCTCTGTCAGACGAAACAACAATACGCCACCGACCATACGTCAAGCCTCAGAACTCCGTAGAAATGTCACGAGGCTTCTTGCAATATACTGGCTCGTCTGAATGACTCTGAGGAGAACGCTGTCTTGTGCGTCTGTATTATTGTGTGTAGTTGTGACTGCATATTTTCAATATATCAGGCTACCTCCAGATGTGAGAAGATTGCAAGTTTTGGTGAAATACATTATTTTAAACCTTGATTTATGCTGGCTGGATGCGGCATGCCCTGGAGTAAATGTATTGGATGTTAAAACGAGAGCTTGAAATAATAATTTTGTGGTGACGTATGTAAGATACAAAATCTACCATCAGGTTACGCATTGCAAATTTCGTGTCGGCTTGTATAACTATCCCTGCATCAACGTCGCCACAGAAATGCTTGTAGGAACAGTTTTGTAGAGAATGTGAGACATAACTCTTGACTAGAGATCTTCTATCATGAACTAATGAGATGACATATGCGTACTGCTGCATATTCCTCTCTCTCGATGGAGACATTGACAGTGCCTTTAGGCGGCTTTGTGGCACACATACAATGCTCTCTTATGCATTTCCACCTTTGATGCACCTAAATAAAGGTAGCGCTTTTAATGGAAACCATGATCGCCTCTGCACGACGTCGACTCAATGAAAGCTTGCCGAAAAGACAAGATGTCGATGGTACAAAAGTCTTCGAGCTACGAACCAATACAAAATTATGTAAATCAGTAATCTGAATTGAGACGAATTCGGTGATGAATTGACGAAAAAAATGTGTTAGCAGAAACCAACTGGAGTCATTTGTTACGGTAAAATGACGTTTTTCAGCGTTCTTAAACGCGCGAAACACCTAAACGTGCTCACTGGTAGGAAGAAAACAACTGAGAATTCAGTGCAGGTGAAGCAAGGTTGGGGAATAATTATTGAGTGCTTAAAAAGCACAGCTTCTTCACATGCGTGACGCAGAGCATTGTTTAAGGGTTCGGTGTGGACTTTAGGAATTTGGCACTGAAGTCGTGGTTAGAACGTCAACTTTCGCAACCAGTTGCACGCAGTTTAAATTCCGCCACCTAAAGATATTTTCATTATCCGGTAAGCACATGTCTGGGGCTGACACGCACCCAATTGAGTGTGACCCTACAATGTAGCGTCTAAAGTTCAGTTAACGAGACTTATTAGCTGTAAAAAAGTTATTCTTGCTTCGACAACAAACAATGTAGATTAGGCATTGCGGTTGTGTTTAGAATATTTTCGTCAGAAATGAATGATTATCTCTATTTTCTATGAGTTTTGAGGTTTAAATGTATTTTTATAATGTGGGATGTGGGACGGAAAAGCAGAAGGTTATCTTGTCTTTAGCTCTCACTTTCATTATTATTCCTACGTATATACTGAGCATTAACTGTATGAACATATTAAGCAGCAAAACAGGCAGTTGATGTTAACTTGTGAATGTGTCTTTGGCATTTCTAGAAGACAAACGATAAGTAAACCGAGCGATGCAAATAGGGTTTGCTTGTTAGCGCTGGCCTGACAAGAGCACAGTTTCTGAAAACCTCACAGCTTAGCATAAAATATATCGTGTGCTATGCAGGCTGCGCCGCTGACGTTTCACTGGAGTTTGCCAGAAGACAGCCAGTGAAAAAGGGGAAGCGGAAAGCAGCATGCAATGAATGCTCAGATAAAGCACCGCATCTGAACAAAAGCGCACCCAAGGCGTACAGCTTTGTCATTTTCAATGCTGGAAATTGAGCAATACAACGCACAAAGGACTATTGTTGTTATCAGCGAAGTATTAAAACATCAAAAACCGTGCACGGTTCGCTATCTTTTGCCTACATTTGTCGTCAGCCTCAGTGGAATTCCTGAGAGCGACAACTCAATGCGTTCATAGGATTCCCAATGAAAGCAATGAATGAACACTCTGGTGCACATGTACGCTCTATTTGAATGTGAGGTGATGAAGCAAATACAGCGCTTCTCATTTAAAAATCGACTCATAATTCCTTGTCTTAGGCACCTGTTTTGTATCAGCCCGCATGCTCTAAAATGTGTTGGAAAGCATCGGGTGTTTGCTACTTTGCGAGGTTAGCCTTGTCATCAACGGAGCAGGTCTGATTCCATTGATTATTGCTGAAAGTAGTCTCTGTAAAAATGCTTCACAGGGAGCATAAGCAGCACTTATCATCTTTGAAGATTCGTTACGCTATACAACGAGAGACAAATTGTGAAGGCCGTTTTTTCTCCAAAAAATAAATATTCGTTAAATGTGTTTGCCGGTGCAGTTTAGTGCGACCTTAACTCACTTTTTTGCACTTTTCGCACCGCTGCTCCGATGTGATTTGCTTCTCTGTCAAGAAGTTCACCGAGTTTCGTTTTGTTTTGTGTTTGGTGTTTCAGTTGGTCGGGAAGAATTTTTGGTACCTCTTTTGCACACACTTTGCCAATTCCAGGCTTTTGAGTAACAACAGTAAAAATTTTAGAGCGTTCAACAAAAAAATCAATCGAACAGACAATAAACTGTTAGTCATCGATCTAATTGTGATTCTCGGTTTGTTAAACAGTTTCTTTCGTCTTGGTGCTGAGCGTGCCATTCTGCTTACTATCGTGGAAATAGTGCGTTCTTTTGGTGCAGCACTGCAGGCTCATCGCTGTAGGTCCGTATACTAGCCACAACTCACCATGTATTTAAGAACCTGATGACTTATCTACCAGAGAAAATTAGAAACATCTTGCATTACAAACTGCAGAGAGCAGCCATTGTAACCATCCGTTACATCTCTGTTGCTCATCAAGCAGACGATTACCACGCCAGATAAATCACTTCCGAAAGCCAATGCTCAAGAATCAGCTATTGACCCTACACAAGTAAATCTCGATTATGACGCGTATATAATGTAGTACTAGGAAACGGCCCTTACTTTTTAAATCACACACGTATATATGCATTCGTTGGGGATGTTGATTTCGAAGTCGTATATCCCAATGGATATTTGTGGTAATGTTCAATAACGAAATAAGTTATTTCCATACGACATCCCACAACACTGTATAAAGTTACAAATCAGGAAAGATGTTGTGCTGCTTATTTAACAGATGGATTCGACCGACAATCATTGTGTACAAGATCTTTAGGCCATACTGGGTATTCATTGTCGCTATGTGGCTGTAAGCTTATTCAAGCGGCTGGTGTGAGTGTAGAACCCCTGCAGAATTCTGGTAAAAGAAAAACGGAAATTAACAAAAAAGACATCTTACACAAAAATTGGCCCCGTATCTGCTTTTATTCTGCAAATGTCGTCGAAAGACGATAGTCTTGCGTGTGGATCGAGTGAACAAAACATTTATTTGATGTTCTTCGCAAGATAATTGGTAAATGGTATTCTGGAAACGCTGCGTTAGAGTGCCTCGAGCGTGCAACGGAGGTGAACGAACGCATCAAGTCACGTCACACGTGAGACAAGAGCGCCATCTAGCAGTTTTCTTGGAAAACGGAGTGCGTGGCTCTGAGACGGGTGTGCGTACCCGTCTCAGAGGTGATAAGGTGTAGAACGCAAAGCGATGGGTAGGTGCCACCACCGTCTCGTTTTAGTAAAGCGTTGTAAACACTCTCCTTTTCGTGCAAGCGTTGCATGGTCAGCACAGCGTGATAAGGGCTCCGGTCTTTAAAATTACTTATGTATGTATTTTCTAGTAAACGGCGGAAATGCAGAATATATACGTGTTGTTATGGTGGCCCATACATGTGCAATATTTGCTGTTTAATCGAAAATTGCGCAAGTATGAACGCTGAATCTTGAGCAACATAGGTGGGCGCTGCGGATCGGGCAGCCGTTTCAAGTACCCGATGCTGATAAAAGTGGCCAAACAGACAAACGTACAGACAGACAGACAGACCAAGATTTTTGCGCCGAAAGTCCCTAAGAAGGATTAAAGTCTTTAAAAGAAAGAAAAAACACCAAGGTTGATCTTTTTATCATAATTTAAATACAATAGTATGTGATGTATACGGCAACTGGTATAATGTGTTGTCATTGCTTCTCAAAAGCAAATCACGTTCTTGAATGAATGTGAAGTAAAATGTCGACCGAAATCCTTACGTTCCAGCATATCACGTTTAAAGTTGTGCAAAAAGACGATCATTCTACAGTGTTTTTAAGTGCGGCATGTAATATGACTCATAGAACAAAGTGCATACTGCTACATCTCATGCAATCGTCATGAATACTAAACAAACTACAAACTTACCTGCCGTTACGGAGTAATTCGAGCGTGCGCTACACTCTCAGTCAGGTGCCGGCTAACGGGCGGCATATGGGTTGCGCGCTCATACGTACTGTCTATTATCACGATTGTGGACAGCCCGGCGAAGATATATATACGTGACTTTCTTTAGGTGGCCTCAAACTTCAGACATGCCGCCTATAGCAATGGATGATAGGCGGCCGAAGTGCGTTTGCGGCCCCACGCGCGGATGCGCGTGAGAGGGACGCGAAAGGGTGGGCCGAAATGGCGCCGAAGCGTCGGCAAAGACTGCACCATGAACGGTGAAGGGGGAAGGTGTCGGGGGGGGGGGAGAAAAATTCAGACACGCGCCCTTTCCTGTTCTGAGGCGCTTGCGCGTAAAAAAAAGAAAAAGAAAACAGAGGTGAAAACAGGGGAAGCTGGGAACCTTCGTGTTCACGGTGCGGGCGTGCTTTTGTGCATTCGCGATAGCTTACTAAAACACTGGCCTTACGTATGTTCATGCTCGTGTTCTACAAAACAAGTTAAACTGATAATTTTAGGGAAACATGGCAAAAAAAGAAACAAACTAAAGGCAGAGAGACAAAGAAAGATCAAAATTGAAAATCGTTTAGTTGGGGATTGATTAGTGATTGCAAAATCTGGTGAGGAACTTGACCATCAAGTACAAAAGTCAGAAGTCAGGTGCAGAAGTCCGCAGGAGAGCGTATGCCACCGGCATTTCCTCTCTTTTGAATTAACTACAGCTCTCATATTACATCATAAAATTGTAACAGTGAACCACGACCAAGACAATCAGTGTACTGCTGTGGAGATGATGTACCAGCTACGAAAATACGCATTTTCTAAAGAGAAACTGCATGCACTAACAATAAATATTTTGAGGTTCGTTCTTAACCATTTTTTTGACCCCAACTGCACACGGACGTTCGCGACGGACATGTGCAAAAGCATTATGCAAAGAGATGAGCAGAAGCACTCGCGAAGATGTGCAGAAGCGTTCGCGAAGGAGATGTGCCGAAGCACCTGAACTGAGGTGTGATGCTGAATAAATGTAAGAGTAGCCACTCCCAACAATTAAGATTAGTTAAAGATTGAAAATGAGTAAAAACCACTCTATATCGTGAAATAATGCGCATACATTCTAATTGTGGAAATCAGTAATCGTCGAAATGTTATGAAGGTGCTGCTGCCCCAGCGTGCAGCTCGCGGCAGTTCACGGGTACGAAATGTAAATGTTAGAGGAGGCACGCTAAAATACCGATGCGATGTTTACGTGCGAAAGCGATTATTTTCAAACAGCTGAGAATAGGCTGCTGTCACTTACACGCGTGTACCTCGCGACATAAAGAAGCGAAATTGCTACCAGCACAAGCACATGCGAAAAACATACGTATTCGTTTTGACAACTGAACACAGCTTCGTCGCGCTGGTATCCGTGAATTTCGGTGAGCGAAACACGCGCGGTTCCCAAGGAAGCACTAAAACGACGAACGAACACACGTTAATCGTTATTGTGCAACGGTGCACCACGAACCAAAGTCGGAGTCAAAAGCGCTCGCCCTGTTTCTCTCGAGTTCATGAAGCCCTACAAACTATTTTCTGATCAAATGCATGCGCAAACGAATGCATTTGGCACAAAAAAAGTTCGAGGTCCCGCCAACTGTTCTCAAGGAGCCACTTGGTAGATATTTGCCTCCTCAAAAAACTAGTATTCATGCTGTGGCTCTGTGGTGCAATGGGTAAGAAATCTGCTTCACGTGCATGCGGTCCCTAGTTCGATTCCAGTGCTGAGGGCGGGTTGCATGTTAACCTCACAGATGTATATGACTGTGATAATAATGGTTTTAAAATTACCTATAGTCACATTGTTTACCGCATTATCGGCGAGAAACCACTCTCGAATGCGTAATGATAATGCTTTATACACAACCATGTCAGGGCCAGGTAACCTACGGAAATGCCACGCGTAACCAACCACAGGCCATACCTAGCCAGAAAAAATTTGACTTAGGCTGTTTTCCAACTCTTAGACAGCAGTAGACAGTCTACGAAGACTGCTTAGAAGACAGCACCAAGCCCATGCATTCCGAGAAATGGAACACATTTAGACAATTTTCACGCGACGATGCGCCACCTCGCGTCGAGAAGAGAAAGTTAAAATACTCGAACGTAGCAGTTGTAATTTCTCGCCTGTTTCATAATGAAATAAAAAATAAAGAAACGTTACTCACATTGAGCGTCCGTCAAAGCGTCTGTGTGCAGACGACTATTTTGCCGAGGTTTGATCTATTTGAGGAATTTGCTGAGCCGCCATCTTGTTTAGACAGCAAAGTAGTCCGGATCGTATTTGTCTATGATGCGGTCTTCTGGGAGCTGTCTATTTTGCCGGCTACGTGAAAATTGTAATAGTAGTTAAGATGGCCATTGTCAACTTAGCTCTCTGTTTAGCCGTCTACGGTGAGTATTGGAACACAGCCTTGAAATCCTGGCTTATCCTTGTACCTAAAAGTCTGAAGGCCACTATGAACTGGGCCGGCTACTCTGGCACACGGCTACGGAGCCGCGTAATAATTGACTATAGGTGGCCTTAATTTGACTTGATTTTCTGCCTTCTGGTGTGTGTTTTCTAGCCAAGATAGATCTGGCGCGATTCATTGGCCGCAGTACTCAATTACACAGCTAAACCGAGCAGTTTATTTCCCTTTTTCACGCTCTATCTATTCCTGTAATTTGCTTTCTGCATGATACTGATGAATACTTTCAACAGCCAATATTTGTGTTTAACATTAACTGTTCAGTTCTAAGTTGTGAAAATTTATTTACACGTCTCTTTTTTCTTTTTTGCGACATTTGATGTTAGTGCGCAGTCAGTATTTCGCAAGCTTCAGCACAACTATAATCAATTGGAAATATTTCGGAACCAAAATTTTTACACAAGTTAGACTCTCTAGAAAAACCGATGAACGAATACCCCTGTTACACGGCAAATCTGATGTCATTTACAACGAATTACATTCATTTGACATATTATCGCTTTGCCTTCGTGCTGTCACACGAGAAAAAGAAACGTTCATTTGAAATGATTCTTTTTCTTTAAGTTTAACGTCACAAAACCACCATATGATTATGAGAGATGCCGTAGTGGAGGGCTCCGGAAATATCGACCACCTAAGGTTCTTTAACTTGCGCCCAAGTCTGAGTATTCGGGCCTAAGATATTTCCGCCTCCATCGGAAATGCAGTCGCTGCAGCCCGCAATTTTGCGACCTGCGGGTCAGCAGCCAAGTGCCGTAGCCATTAGACCACCGCAGCGAAGCCCCACGAAATGATTACTGTAAACTTGGCCCTCCTGAGCCGTGGATTCAGGAGAAATAAAAATATGCTGCACCTTACAGAAAGCATGCGTGTATCCAAAAAATAATTACTGAAGGTACAAAGGTACTCATATAATATCAACGCGCCTGTTTTACACAACTTGCCACAGCTGCACGACACACTCGAAAACTAACATGGCCGATGAAATGACAGTGTAGGACTACAGTGAAGAGAAGCGGGCATGACTGTCTTCAAGGCTGCAAAAAATGAGATGATGGCAGTGATATAATGTCACCACTTTGGTCACCACACAGCATGCAATGGGACGATCAAATACGCGATACAGGCAACAACGAAAACAGAGTGCAAATGAAACATGGCCTGCGACTTGCCGCTGTAGGAGAGAGTGACTTTTTTAGATAATTTCACACGTGTTGTTATGTAATGAAATTAATAATAGGTTGATCTAGTAAATAAGATATTAGAAATGATAAAAATTGCGTATATATGGCTTAACAGTCATATCCCTGGTAATCCCAGGCGTCGAGACTATTCATTTAGTCCGAATTCAAGTGCGAATGTCTCGAAAACTCATTCCACGGAAAATGTGACTTTCATCATATGGCCTTAGTTTTTCCGTGGAACAGCGAACAAATCACAATAAAAACGAATGACAATCGCTGTAAATGAATATATGTTTATCGTATGAACGGGGTAACAGTTATGTATGAGATAGTGCCAATGCTCTTCATTCGCATGTGCCACTGTAATTGTGCAGGTAATGCAATCGGTGGACGAATAACTGAATGAAAGGAACAACTGTGAGGAGGTTTATTAGCCGTTAAAGACAGCGACGAGACAGCGTGAAGAATCGTCCAGCGATCGGCACAGCAACGAACCGAAGCACGAGCCGAGAGAGCCGGGCGTTGGCGATGCTGCTCGCTGCAGGCACATCTTCTTCTTCACAATCGCCCCCGCTGAAAAAGGAGCCATCCTGGCGACTTAAGAAGTTTCAGGCAAAGGCTCATGGTACGGTTTCAGTCGGGAAACATGAACGATGTCACGTGCACGTCGGCGCATGTCGTCCGATCGGGAAACTGGTTCAATTAGGAAATTAACCAAAGAGGTTTTCTCCAAAACGGTGTAAGGCCCCTCGTACCGGGGGATAAGTTTCGAGCAGAGTCCCGGTGTTTAGTATGGGATGGCAAGCCACACAAGAGACCCTGGGGCATAGCTGTGATCCGGAAGAGAGGTGCTACGGGTTTCTGTCTGGCGTTGTTGCTCTTCCGAGGTGAACGCACGGGCGAGCTGGCGGCACTCTTCGGCTTGTCTAGCAGCATCGGAGATAGGTGGACACACGGAAGCATCAGGACGGTAAGGAGGTAAGGTATCAATTGTATGGGAATGCTCACGTTTGTAAATAAGAAAGAATGGCGAGAATCCCGTGGTGGTTTGTATTGCAGTGTTATATGCGAACGTGACGTATGGGAGAACACGGTCCCAGTTGCTATGATCAGATGCCACGTACATTGAGAGCATATCACCTAGCGTGCGGTTGACCCGTTCCGTTAGTCCGTTAGTCTGCGGGTGGTATGCTGTCGTTTTCCGATCAATGACGTGGCATTCCGAAAACAGAGTTTCGACGACCTCGGAAAGGAAAGCGCGGCCTCTGTCACTAAGGAGCTCTCGAGGTGCACCATGTCGAAGGATAAAGCGTTGCAAAATGAAAGAGGCGACATCCTGAGCTGTAGCGCTCGGCAAAGCGGCTGTTTCGGCGTAGCGTCTCAGGTGGTCAACCGCCACTATAATCCACCGATAACCATCTGGTGTCAATGGAAGGGGACCGTAGAGGTCAACGCCGACGTGATCAAATGGCTTGGCAGGGCATGGAAGTGGCTGCAATGCGCCAGTCGCACGTGGCAGTGTTGATTTACGTCGCTGGCAGTCAGGACAGCACTGCATGAATTTACGTACGAAATTGTACATGCCGCGCCAGTAATAGCGATGGCGAAGGCGTTTATATGTTTTGAACACTCCGGAGTGGCCACATTGCGAATCGTCGTGAAGGGAGGCGCATACTTGCGATCGTAAAGTGCGTGGAATGACCAGCAACCACCGGCGGTCATTGGCAGCGTAGTTGCGTCGATGAAGAAGTTGATCGCGGATGGCGAAATGGAAAGCTTGATGTCGGAGGGATCGAGATACTGGAAGGTTGGGCGTGCCTGATAAATATTCGATAAGAGAGGCGATCCACGGGTCACGACGTTGTTCGGTGGCAATCGAGTCGAGATTTAGCGATGACAAGGTCTGGAGGCAAGTGTTTCCGCACGTCTGATCTGGTGGTAAAGGTGAGCGGGACAAGGGCATCAGCGTCAGAGTGTTTGCGTCCACAGCGGTATACGACGCGAATGTCGTACTCCTGGATGCGGAGGGCCCATCGCGCAAGGTGGCCAGAAGGGTCTTTCAACGTGGAAAGCCAGCAAAGCGCGTGGTGATCAGTTACTAGATCGAACGGGCGGCCGTATAAGTACGGCGGGAACTTTCCAAGCGCCCACACCAGAGCCAAACACTCTTTTTCTGCCACGCTGTAATTAGTTTCGGCTTTCGTCAGAGTGCGGCTAGCGTAGGCTACAACGTATTCTGAATAGCCGGGCTTTCGTTGAGCGAGGACCGCGCCTAGCCCGATGCCGCTGGCGTCGGTATGTACTTCGGTTGGAGCCGTCGGGTTGAAGTGACGAAGAATAGGTGGGGAAGTGAGCAGACGGCGCAGAGTAGTGAAGGCAACGTCATATGCAGGGGACCAGGAGGTGAGGTTCACGTCACCGTGAAGAAGCTAGGTTAACGGTGACTTGATAAATGCAAAATTTCGAACAAAGCGCCGGAAATAGGAGCGTAGGCCTACAAAACTGCGAAGTTCTTTCATGGTCGTCGGCTTGGGAAATTCTGCGACTGCTCGAAGTTTTGCTGGGTCTGGTAATACGCCATGCTTGGACACGATGTGGCCTAAGATGACGAGCTCGCGTGCAGCGAAGCGGCATTTTTTCAGGTTAGGCTGCAGACCAGCGTTGGTAAGACAACTCAAAACGTGCCTGAGGCGAAGGATGTGCATAGGAAAGTCATGGGAGAAAACCACGACATCGTCGAGGTAACAGAGGCACATATTCCATTTGAGGCCACGTAGCGTATTATCCATAAGATGTTCAAACGTGGCAGGCGCGTTACAAAGCCCAAAGGGCATGACGTTAAATTCATATTGTCCGTCTGGTGTAATAAATGCCGTTTTTTGGCGATCGGCTTCTGCCATTGGGACCTGCATGTAGCCAGACCACAAATCTAGCGACAAGCGAAATTCCGCTCCGTGAAGGGTGTCAATGGCGTCATCAATGCGCGGCAAAGGATAGACGTCCTGGCGGGTTATCTTATTCAAACGACAATAGTCCACGCAAAATCGAATAGATCAGTCTTTCTTACGCACCAGGACGACGGGAGACGCCCAGGGACTGTGAGATGGTCGAATGACATCTCTACGAAGCATATCTTCGACTTGATCGTTGATGACGCGGCGCTCTTCAGCGGAGACACGGTATGGTCTTTGACGCAGTGGCTCGTGTAGGCTGGTGTCAACATGATGTTTGACTTGTTATGTGCGGCCCAGTTGAGGTTGCGACACATCGAACGAACTCCTGAACTCATGCAGAAGATCCAGCAGGTCGGCATGTTCGGTGGGAGTGAGAGTGTCACCGATGGCGCTGGAAAACGTATCATTGGACGACTCCCCGAGTGCCGACAGTGCTTTTGGGTGGTCGCAGTAGTCGTCCGGGACATCAAACAGAAACGAAGGGTCGAGATCCTGCACGCGGCCGAGACATTCCCCCGTAAGCAATGTGACAGGTGTGGAAAGCGGATTGCTTACGAACATGTTGCTTCTTCCGGCGGCAAGGTCAATTGTTGCGAAAGGCAGCGGCAAAGCTCGACGACATTTGAAGATATCGGAAGGCATAAAAAGAACTGTAGCGCCAGTGTAGGCGTTGCATAAAACGGGGACAAGGGCAAAATTTCCAGGCGGAATATCGGTATCTTCATGAACGAGCAACTTCGGCGGCTGATGAGGAGCGTCCAGTAATGGGACATCACACAAGAGTGAAAACTCAACTTCGGCGTGTGCTCAGTCTACGACGGCATTATGGCGGGATAGGAAGTCCCACCCGAGGATGACGTCATGCGAACAAACAGGAAGAACAATAAAATCCACGATGTAAAGAATGCCTTCGATGGAGACTCTTGTAGTGCAGGCTGCGAGAGGCGTTACTTGCTGTGCGCTTGCGGTGTGAAGCGACAGTCCCGAAAGCGGCGTCGTTACTTTGCGTAATAAACGGCAGAGATTAGTGGCAATAACAGAAACAGTGGTGCCAGTGTCTACAAGGTCGAAAGTACAATAACCTTCAACAGTTACTGCGACCACGTTAGCAGGAGAGGAGTGAGGGCTTAAACAGTTCGAAAACGGCGCAGTTTTTGCCTCTTGAACTGCGTTGCTTAGTTTTCCTGGTCGGAGGGTCCGGGCTGGCAATGCATGGGGGAGGGCGATCGCCGACGAGGAGAGGGTGCGCGTTGCGGCTGGAAGTGAAGGTGGCCAGTAGGCGCATAGCGAGGTGGCGAGACCGGTCCGTATAGGACGAAGGGTTGGCTGCCGGGATGCGACGACCGGGCATAGTTGCCGAACGTCTGAGGTCGACGGCGGCAGTAGCGAGCAACGTGTCCGGGAGTGAAGCAAGCGTAGCAAATCGGTTGGTTATCGGGCGTCCTCCAGGGATTGGCGACTGGTGCTGCCGCCCAAGGTGCAGTATAAGCAGCCGGGTGTGTGGGATGTGAGCGCGTGGTGTAGGGAGGTTGCGGGAGCCTACGTACAGCGTCTGCATATGTGAGCGGTGCGGCTACGGGCTGCACCTCTTGCGAAAAGGCGACAGGAGGAGCCACAGGTTGCGTTGCATAGGTTAGGGGCACGGCCACAGGCTGAATGGCTGGCGGATAGGCGACAAGAGCGCCTGCCGGCTGTGCGACACCCGAGCAGTGACCACGGCTAGATAGAGGTGGCTCGTAGTGCGCAAGAGGAACAGCTTGTGCAACCTCTTCAAATACAGCAGTGCGAAGTGGGGCAGGTAGACGGGTGGTGGTCTCGTGAGTAAAGGGCACTAAGGAAAGTTGGCGGGCGACTTCCTCACGGACGAAGGCTCGGACTTGTTGAAGCAATGGTGAATTGTCTGGCATGGAGTCGAAACTGGACAGCGACTCACCACCTGGCTGTGGCTGCCTAGTCAGAGTGCGTTGCTTTTTCAACTCGTCGTAGCTCTGACACAAGCTGACGACTTCAGAGACTGTGCTTGGATTCCTTGCCAAGGGCATTTGAAATGCGCCGTCGGATGCCCTTCAGGATGTTTTTGGCCTTGTCAGACTCGGGCATGGTGTCATTCACACGTCGACAAAGGTCGACGACGTCCTCAATATAGCTGGTAAAGGTCTCGCCAGTCTGCTGAGAGCGGACGCGCAAGCGCTGTTCTGCCCTCTGCTTGCGGACAGCCGGCCGACCGAACACTTCAGCATATGACGTCTTGAAGACGCTCCATGTGGGGGTGTTGTGTTTGTGGTTATTAAACCACAACTCGGCGACGCCAGTGAGATAAAATACAACGTGGCCCAGCTTGTCGGCTTCATCCCACTTATTATTGGCGCTCACCAGTTCGTAGTGCTCGAGCCAGTCTTCGACGTCGGTCCCATCCGCACCGCTGAAGACCTTCGGCTCCCGTAGCCTAGGATGGCCAGGGCAGTTGAACTGGAGCGAAAGCGTCGATGTAGTGGCGTTGGCAGTCATGACAGGTGGTAGCGTGCAGCTTCGCAGCTCCAGGGTGTAGCGACGGGGATTAACAGCACCTCCACCAAATGTGAGGAGGTTTATTAGCCGTTAAAGACGGCGACGAGACAGCGTGAAGAACCGTCCAGCGATCGGCACAGCAACGAACCGAAGCACGAGCCGAGCGAGCCGGGCGTTGGCGATTCTCCTCGCTGCAGGCACATCTGCTTCTTCACACAACCGAAAATTTGACCCCGTAAATACTTTTTCTCAACCATGCGTTATTTAAGGTTGAAATGACAGTCACCACGCGTGAGAGCATTCTAATAAACCAATCAAACTGTAGGCATGCCGATGCATGAACTGTGTGTTAATACTATTAAGTTCAAACATAGATTAGCCAACCAAACGCACTTTGAGCGTTTTTGTCTATCTATCTATCTATCTATCTATCTAGCTATCTATCTATCTATCTATTCATCTATCTATCTATCTGTGTATCTGACCGCCTACTTCTGGATGCTCTCCTGATAACCCCCTGCACTTAGGTTGAGCTAAAATTACTACGGGGGGTAAGATAGTGAGATTAATATCACTTGCTGGTTATGAAAAGAATAATGTGAGATTGATGTTGCCTATGTCATCAAACCATTTCGGCCAGACACGTATGACACATATTGTGTACAATGGGTGTATTTGTGCCACTGGTATGCGAGTATGCGCCGAAGCTGATAGACAGTTTACATCAATGGTGAGAACAGACATTGGTAATTTCAACGCGATATAGTAACGATAAAGCTGACATCGGCAGTGTTGACCTGATGAATGAAAATACCGCCCTAGGTTCAGCAGGAATCAAACAGAAGCATTCTGCACGCTAATCAAATACTCTACAACCACAGAGCCTTGCCAGTTTAAGGAACTTCTTTAAAAAGAGACCGCATGCATGCGTTAGGTTTGTGAAACTTTAATTGTGCTTGTAGAGCTGGGGCAATCAAATCTTATAAACACAATAAATCTATTGCTATGACACAGCCATATCATCGGATAACCTCAATTGAAGAAGTGTCAGCCACTGACTTTAATTTTGTGGCATTGTTCATAGCTACCACCCTCGCGAGATCAAGTATGTGACTTCTCGTGTTGCTAATATTATTGTTGCATTTGGTATTGTTACCCGACTCTAAAATGGCTATATAATACATATGTGACTGTTCGACATATGCTTCTGCGTGCATTTGTACATATTTCTGGCGTCTTTTCATCACACTGAGCTCAATAAAAAGACAGGAAGGTTAAGTACAAGCAAGGAGGATAGCCAAAGAGAAAATTTTCGTGGACTACACCGCACTAGGTATAGGGTTAGGGAGCATAAAAACAGCAAGGAGGCAAAGAGAAAATTACAACACAGTCAGCTGCTCTCCGCATGCTTCGCATAATACAATTCTGAAGGAACAAGGGAACTGTTCAGTATATATTTTATAAATTTTTCGGGTGAGCGAGACCTATGCCACAATTTTCTTGCTCTTTTCTGTCAATATTACTGATATTAGGTGAGGTTTTACGTCTCAAAACCACAGGATGGTTATTAGAGACGAGCGGGGCTTCGTAAATTTCGGCAATGTAGTATTATGTAACGTGCCCGGACATCGCACATTACACGGTTCTTTGCCATTTCACCTGCATCAATACGTGACCGCCACGGCCAATTCAAATCTGCGACCTTCTGGTCAGCAGCCGAGTGCCATAACAACTGCTTCACCATTGCAGACTTCTCAAAATTACCAAAGTCAGTTCCCACCATTCTAGGGTAGACAAACTGTTAATCACGTATGGCACATACACACCCACTGCGCCACAGGGTATCCGGGTGTGTGCCACAAGGTACCGGGGAAAAGTGTTTCATGGTGTACACGGCATATCATTCTTGCTTTACTCGTGTACAGCCGTGTTCGCGATACCCACAGGCCGTCCTATGCCAATCTCGCTCAATAGCAAATCGCCTCGCCAGATATATAGATAGATAGATAGATAGATAGATAGATAGATAGATAGATAGATAGATAGATAGATAGATAGATAGATAGATAGATAGATACGCTAAAGTTCGCCGAAGATTGCTAAGAAATGATTCGAATTGAAAATCCAGAACCTACACGAAAGCCGTTTTTCAGCTCTACTTAGCCCATTTTCTCTATGTGTTTTTTTGTTATTATTTTCATGTTAGGGTGTGTCACTTGTGTTCGCCATGCAGACATGTCATACCAAACCAGTTTTGCAACATGTCATGTGATTAGAACCACCGCAAGAGCAGCAAGAGCATGAAATGTAAATCATGACATTCATGACATACATAACATGATTTTCGTGTTATGACTAGTCAGTTATACTCGTCATACAGCCATGTTATGCCATACCGATTACCGATTTCGGTATCATAACCATTATCTAAACGGCCAGGAGAGCTAAAAGTCAGGGGGGTATAGATAGATTAGATAGATAGATAGATAGATAGATGGCTATACTTATCTACGATGAAAAAAAATTCCTTGGGAACTCCTATGATAGATTAAGATACAGAAAAGCGTTGCTTGATCTCAAAGCGATATACAAACGAATGCTACGTATCAAAGCATCACAGCGTAGGTACCCATGATATGAATATCATATAGTAAGCAGCATCTCTATGCATATATGATCCTAGGGTCTACCAACAAGGAAAGTGGCCTGCACCGTAACGTGTGCTCCGTTTTAATAAAACAGAACTGACGTCTGTGCTCTCTGAAAAGTGCTGAAGTTACGTTAAACCATAAGTTAGCCTTTAAAATTTAGTTTAATAGGCGCTCCGTAAGCAGACGGTGTGCGCGCAGGTGCTCAGTTTGCATAAGCACGTTGATCAGCATCGTAGTTCTCGACTAAATGCTGGAAAAATCCAGCATAGAGAGGTATTTCCTGGCTGATTGGTATGACACCGATTCCCACATTGCGTGGAATGTGGCAGTCTGTTTTTCTTGATTTTTAGACGTCACCACAGCTCACCGTTACTATGAGTTTTATTAAATGTGAACCTTTCGACACAGTTCCCATATACTGTGACCTAATTCGTTACGGGGCAGATGGACAGCCGTCAGAAACCGAATACGAGTGCTCCGAAGCACATACTGAAAGAGTTTGATTGCTGCTATCATCACGTAGCCTTGGGTTCTGCTGCCGAGATGTTGCGCATTGATAGTGACATAATATGCAAACATTTTGAGGTATTATCTCGGCAACAGCGCTCATCACTTCGCGGTTGGCAACAGTAAAAGTAGACCAAGCCCCGCGTTGGAGCGTTTGTGTTAGCTTGCGGACGACCATACATGTTTGATTGGTTTATGTTATGCAGAGAGAACACGCGCCATCGCAGTGCTTCCTCAGCCTTTTTTTTATAAAGAAACCATAATATGTAGAATGATGATCCTTATTAAATTTCTTCCCTTAGGAATCGCCTTGAATTTTACAGTTTAGATTTTATTAGAGCATCTACATCACAAAGCAAATGAAGCGAGCTGTGCATAAGTGGATACGCTGTCTAATTGCTTTTCTCACACGCCTCTATTTGCTCAATCATTATCATGAATAGTGTGTTAAAAAACCATCTTACATTAACAATACTGAGTGTAATCATAAAAATGCTGGGTGAGTCTAGCGAGTTGATGTCTTGCCATTTCATGGGTCAGTTATCTTTGACGTCAGAGTTTGGTACGAATACAATTTTATGGAAGGCTACCACTGATAAGTTGTTTTGCTTAAGGTTTTCGAGAAACGCCAGCCTCTTGAACGACTCTTAGTATCAAGGTAGATAAATCTGGCATGATGTCATCTTAGCGACAATTATGGGGTGACGCAACCAGTGGCTTATACCGTGCCTTCTTTTGTCGCACGCTTTTGGTCGAGCACTGCATTCTACTTTCCCGTTTGCTTCCCTGTGCAGGCCAGTGTACGAGAAATTTACGCAATGACTGCTCTTGCCTTTGAAAGTGTCTGATTACCGCACGCCAGCTTATCTGATAGCATGCCCCTTAAATGCCTAAAAAGGTGTCACGCGATCGTCACGAGCCCCTGTTCGTCCTTGCACGCGAGGTGCACCTACATGTGCAACAAGAAAGGTATGAACACTTTTTTTTTCTTCCTCATAGCTCTGCACACGCACCGCAGCGAAGCAGAGCTTGCATTTCATAAAATGTGGTTTTCAGCCAATCTGACGGGTTCATTACGAGACGCGCTAGTAAAAAAGTTAAAAAAAACACTGTGTATTGTATCCGTATCGTATCCGCCAACAATAATTTTATTTCTTCCTTGGTAAAGGGAAGGATGCAATACGACAGAGGGTGGTGGAATGAACTACTTGAAGTTATTCTTCTTCACCCTCTCAACCCCCTACAAGCTGACCTTCTGAATGCCGGGCATCGAGCTGCGCATTACCGCCTCCCACTGATCCTCGATCTATAGAAAGGAAGCGTTTCAGGAAAGCGAGGGAACATTCTTAGGGCAGCACCACAGGATGTTTATGTTTAAGCCGGCTGTTGAAGAGGTGCAGAATTTGCAAGAAAGAGTAAGGAAATGTGTGAGTCTGCAGATGTCACGACTTAATTTCACTCCTGCGCGGGGATTCACCCATTAGTGGCGGAAAGGTTAAGCATGCTAGTTAGTAGAGTGTGCAAAATGTCATAGAATTAAAAAAAGGTGATCTCGCGCTGTAAACGGTGCCTCCTTCGCAGAGTGTTGTGACGCATCAGAGGCTTGTCTCCGGACCGTAATCTTCCGGCACTGGCACAAGCCGCTTCGTTTGCGGCAAGGCCCGCATGTTTGAGAGTTCAGAATGTGCTACGATTTGATCAAGGGGTTGTACCGAAAAAGCGAAAAACCTGATTTGAATCCCAGCTCACTTCGAAATTAAATATGGCTGTTATGGAGTCACTAGTCACAAAGGATAAACTAAGTATTGTGAGGGCCAGGGGTCTGGCCGCTCCTTTCGATTTCTCGGAAGGAGTGCCAGGAGTGGAAGCGACCGCAGGGACCTGGCCGTGAGAGTTGTTGACCGTTATTGCATAATGATGCTTGTTTGCGTAATCAGCGGCGTCAACATAGAGCACATAATTTGTGGGCGAGAATCGCTTTTTGAGTGCCTTTGTGCGCGGCCTCTTGCGCGCCTTGTGGCTCTCAAAGTGAATGCTTTTATAGAAGCGAGGGAATGTAGAGGTTCCGGTGTATGTGGTTTGGAATGGTGTACTTGACCTTGGTGGTGGCAGCTGGGATGACAGAACATGTTTGTAGAATACGTCGGCCTGTAACAGTGTTTGAAAGTCTGTTATACTGCGATAAATTAAAAGCTTCTCTGAGTTTAACAAACGTGTTGAAGCTACCACTACGCCTATGTCTTTCATTGTAGGTTCGTATAAGCACCATTCAGTCGTACCTCTAAGTTTCACGTAGGAAACTTCAGAGACAAAAGACAAGAAAATGCGACACACACAAGCGCTAACTTTCAACTCATTTTTCAATAAAGAAGCACACAAAATATATAACTGACATCGACAAACCATGGCAACTGAAAATGATGAAATTCAGCGCTATGGGTAAAAAACAACTGTTATGTAAAACAATTAGTAGAAATTATTCGATCACATGGAACTTTCGGGCGGTACACAATATAACACATACTCATTCTCAATAGATGGGGCATAAGAACAAATCAGTGGCAGGGTTTCATCACAGAAATACGTTTTTACACAAAAAAAAACAAAATTTGAGAAAAATTGTTTTGTGCATAGCATAAATTACCTTCTTCTACTGAAAAGTATGCGCAGCCTGATGTATACTAGTACTCGTAAACAAGACGCATCGAAATCTCCATCGTGAGTTTTTCTTTACGGCCGACGTAAAACTGGGAGATACGTCGTTCCTGCAAAACAATGTAAATTAGTGCCTTCTCGACACGAATCCTCTTAAACCACTTTCTGCCCAAGGTGAGTCGGGAAGAGTATTGTAGTTGCACCTAATGACGAAATATTTTGTGATATTGTAGAGCTGATGTGCCAACGTGTGATTGCTTGTCAATTATTTAAATATGACTTCAACATGTATATGAACGTGTACCAATATTTGAGCAACGTAGTTACACAGCACATAATCAAAAACAATGGAGTTTTTTTGGGGCTAATAGTCATTTTGCAACCCATTGAACATGTTACAGTGTGGCTTCGAGGGTAGAACAGTCTGGTCAAAAATGGAAAGTGACAAGTTTGAATCTTGTCGGGGGGTATTTTGTTTCATTTTTTATATTTTTATTGTGATATAATTTAATCTGCGCAATATTGCTTACAATACTTTTATATGGATTTATGTAGGGCAAATCGACACCCCCCGTTTTACCCTCTGAAGCGATTTTGCGCTAAATTCCCAGCGCCTCCCAGCACTGGTACCAGCGCGATACTTGGTTCATACTCAGGCATGGCGCTGAACGCTGGTACCCAGTGACACTGGTTTTCTCAATAAGGAATGTATTCGACTGAGGTTTCAAACCTCTTTTGACGCCCTTCTTATGCAAGTTCAATCATCATTCAAGTACCATACTCAGGGGAACCAATCGTATCGACATAATAACCAGTAACAAGCCAATAAAATGTTACCTCAGACTGCCGCTAAGCGAAGCTGCTCCACATATGTCTCACATGCGGAAGCTCAAAGTAGCGGTTTTATTACACCACGAAGGTAAGCATTGTGTACCATCTTGTATTTCACCTAGGTATGGGATAGTATTAAGTGATGCCTATGCAAACATATATTGTGTATAATCATCCAATCACATGTAAATACAATATGCAGGATGTGCTATCATGAAGAACGCAGTGCCGGGATGACGAAAACGCCACTTAGGGCTTCGCGAGGGCTCGACCAATGCTGGCACATTGCCGTGATATGCTCTGTGACCACGTTTCTAACGAACGCATCCGTACGGTCATCGGGCTTCCTGTATATTGGAATGATGAACGAATTCCAAGTAGGCCGTGGTCAAGCCGCATGGCCATCATGCCTCATGGGAGCCATGGCAAATATGGCCGGTAAGTTCCGAAAGGTCTCCAGAGTAATGTATACAGTTGCTATAAAGGTTTAAAATGAGTTCGCAGATAAAAGAACACTCTGAACGCTAAAGATGCTCCAAAGAGATTATACCTTATCGTCGATGTCATACGAGAGTAGAATATGAACAGTAAACAAAAACGCTGTTCTTTCAGATATACATTACCACCTTGCACCTGGTACATACTGACAAGAACTAGATCTTCGAACCTTACTTCCAACAAAAACAAATACATGTTGTGTGTACTGTTTGGTACGAGAGCCAGGAGCACCTTCTTAAAGGATACCTGCTCATGAAAATCACCCGTATTGGCAGTATTTAGCCGGGAACAAGCATACGCCTTGAGGACCTTATATCAATTATGCTACAGCAGAAAGACTTGATCTTTCTGTTCAAACGTGGGAGTGGGCCACAACGTGCTAAAGCGTATTCCGAAGGACCTAGTAAAAATCTTCCACCCACCCACCCACCCATCCATCCATCCATCCATCCATCCATCCATCCATCCATCCATCCATCCATCCATCCATCCATCCATCCATCCATCCACCATCCATCCATTCATTCATTTCGATGGCCTTTTTTCAGCTGTTGAAGCATAAGTTTACAAAATTCCGTTCTTCAAATGGACCCTGACGTTTCTGAAAATGTTGCCAAAGTAGATGCTTTTTGGTGCATTGCGGTCGCTCTGGATATGGATAATCAAGCTAAAATGTGGAATCCACTGTGACGTTACTTGTAAGGAAATATCTTTAAAAATACCAGACATGCTGTAATTATAGTAATAGTACCGCATTAGAGGTATTGGATATTGATTGGGGATTGCATCTGTGTATTGATAGCGTGGTCGTTTTGCTGGGTAGATATCGGGCGTCCTTTATTAAACCAAGTATGACACCCTCTTCAAACGTTTCTTTGATGACTCTGAATCGCTTCCTGTTTCAGGTCTCGTGGCAGGCCCGTTGTGCCAAAAGTACACACCGCCACCCGTTACGTTTGCCGGAAGCGTCATCGTGTGTTGTGGGATCATAGGGTCAAGCTTCGCGCCGACCATAACATGGATTGCTGTGACACAAGGAGTTGCGTTCGGTAATATTTACTACCGTATTTCAGTCGAAGGGTAACTTATAATAAAAAATATTACTTTCAGTATTCGCAGTAAAGTAAAATTATACTAAATTCTCGACTTCGACGTACACCCACCTGATCGGGAAAAATCATTGAATACAACCACGTGGATGCTTTCAAAAAGAATAAAAATACATCATTCTTCGACACCCGAAACGGAAGCCTGGTTCAAAATCTGTGAATAATCTGTGAACAAGGCCCCCGTTGGTGAGTTCCGACACGTGATGTATTTTTATTCTCTTGTGCTGAGTGTGGTCGTCTCTTTAACTTTTTGCTGATTTCTCCGTTTCAGCATTATTTCATGATCATAAGTAGTTTGTGCACTTGATTTGAATGTGCCTTAACATAACGTAGAGAAAGAAACAAAATGATAGTTAACCGGCTGAATTAGGGAGGCTTTGCGCAACTGGTAAATATACAGGTTGGGTATTGGAATAAACCGGGACATAGAATGCGAGCAAGGACCTGAGCTGACATTGTTCAGATGCCCATGTACTGCATCAATCTTCATTCAAGAGATACAGGCACCTGAATAACAAAAAAGTCGGGGCCACAATTTTTTTGAGGTCTCACAAAAGTTTGATTTTTCGTGAACAAAAAAAAAACATGAGGACATGAATGACACAACCAAAATATGTTTAGAGAAGTGGCTGATTGCTACAATTCATCTTGTGTGAAGCATCTAGACACCTCCAGCATCACAGTTTAATTAGCTTTGAAAAACTTCGTAGTTGACATGTGCGCCAAAGGGCGGATGACGTCAGCAACGTCAAGAGCCTTGCGCGAACTTCCTCGCCTTTCTTGAGTTTCTCACTTTCTCACTCTCATCATCACCTTAATATTCTTCGCGCACATTTCCGAAGATAGCGTCGCTGTCATCGTCTTAGATAGCGCAGATAAAGAGCCTGATATCTCGGCATGCACACATAGGTGCACGAGGCAGCAGCAGTTAGGCAGTGTACAAAATGCCTGTCCGAATGACGTTGCTTTCATTAGGTGCCGTCACATAATGTAGTAGCCATGTGGTGGCTAGCAGATGTGTTTATCTAATGTAGCCACTTATAGTAGCCAATGGTAGTGGTTACAACAAAAAATAAAACTGGTCTCAACAAAATAAAAGTTGTAACTTTGCCGCAAAGGCGAAGCAATAAACGCGATAGCAACAAGTTTGAAGGTCACGCGCAGAATAGAAAGCAGATCGAAACGTTCCCGGCGTTTCTCACGCACAAATGACGCACAAAACCTACTTACAGGTACGGATGAAAGGGAATAAGCGTATCAGTTCTTATTTTGCGGTGCCTGAAAAGCGCGCCCTTTTCGCAAAAGAAGGCTGTGCAACAATTGCAGTGATCTTTGTGCTGCCGGTAACTACAACTGAATCGTTCCGACGAAACCCAAAGGCTAGCGAGGACGTACGATTCTCTCCACTGCAAGATAAGGGCAAGCGATTGAGCGTACACTCCTTTATTTTCTACGTATGCCAAAGTACGCAATACAGAGTAGAGCCGCCACGCGCT
The DNA here is from genome assembly GCF_043290135.1 of Rhipicephalus microplus. Taxonomy (NCBI): domain Eukaryota; kingdom Metazoa; phylum Arthropoda; class Arachnida; order Ixodida; family Ixodidae; genus Rhipicephalus; species Rhipicephalus microplus. Next base: position 196,489,378 of record NC_134702.1, read on the forward strand.
CATTGCGCCATCTTGCTGATAATGCCGAAAACACGATAGTTCCCCCAGACATGCCAGCCAACAGCGATAAGTGGTAGATATAAATAGCCTGCTGTTTTAATGTTGAAGGAGGTACCTGTAAGAATCTCAGTGGTCAACGCCTCGCGTTTGCGAGGCGAAAGTCCCATGTTCGATTCCATCTGCTGGAATAACGTTCTTGAATTTTTTTCTTGCGTTTTAGGATATAAAGATTTGTATACATATACGGTGCATGACATCGATGCCCACGCCCACGCAGACGCTGGCAGTGAAGTCCAGCTGAGAGTGTCCATATAATGGCTATCACAATAGGTAAAGACATGTTGATGTTGCCGCTAACAGCCTCACTCGATCAGGTGTAAATGACATTTTCACTAATGCTAGTTGAAGGAAACGTGTGTCCCCGACTTCTCGAACAGCGATTGTAAAACTTAGAACTCTTGTCTTGGGTTAAAGAAATGTTGCGTAGAAATACCTCAAGTTTTCTTTATTGTGGGTGCACTATAAAAATCTTTATCGCTGTGTAGATGGTGCAAACGCGTTGGTTTCTATGAACGTACGGCAGCTATGTCGCATACCTTTTTCTTGCAGCGATAATCGTTCTTGAGGGTTTTCGTTTCTCAGGGGCTCAAATGCATAGGGTTCGAGATGAAATCTAAAAACTCTTTGCTTCCGCCTATCCTACAATATACCATGATTAAGGCATCATACACAATATTTGTGTTTCAGCCATTGCAAAATTTATAACTTTCTTCATATGAGAAAAGACATTTTCCTAGATACCTTTGTATGTTTGCCCGTAGGGTGTCAGCACCATGCACCAGTTGGGTGATCTGATAATCCTGCGGGGAAACAACGTGAAGCCAGAAGTATAAATTAAGTACTCAGTAATAAGACGCATAAAAACAAACATTCGAAATTAGAATATATTACTATTGCAATGGGCACAGTAATAAAGAAACAACACTTTCACTGTGTGCTTTCACTCCTGCTCATAACAAACAACCTCACATCGTACCTAGCATTTATCAGGTGAATATTAATTTCTATGTTCGGTGCGAGCTTAATTTGTAAAACAAATGGTCTGAGAAGGTGTGTGCAACTTTCGCTAGTGGCATGGGCCTGAAAACAACAGCGTAGGCACTGTTTGACTTCCCTAAACATTCATGGTAATTCGTAGCCTTTTCTACAGATGCCAAAATTTTGCTGGTAATCTTGGGTTTGTCAAGACTTCGCTATTCTTCACGAGGTTCACTCAGTTATCCACACTATGCACCGGTTACGTGACATTGGCGGGGACATCCAGCCAACCGAAACTGTGAGTTGTCAGAAGTATAGCCGTCAGCATCGCTCTCTTGCGCGAAAACACACACACACACACACACACACACACACACACACACACACATGCACATGCACACGCACGCACACGCACACGCACATGCACACGCACGCACACGCACGCACACGCACACACACGCACACACACGCACACACACGCACACACATTCAACAAGGAAGCGAGGTGATGTAATGCACTGAGCGTAGCACCGTGAACGGAGCTCCCCTATTCTGAAGAAGGAAGCAAGTCGAGGGGGAACGCATGAGGCAAATATGACAATCGCTGTATCTCAGGTCCTGTTTTGAGCGTCTCAAAAAAATTCACCTATGTGTTTCATTCCAAAAGTGACGACAAGGGACAATTGTTGGTGGCGCTTAGTCAAATGTGCTATCTTGTGGCAGTGTTTTATCTCCAAAATATCAGTAATAGTGATGTACTGGCGTCATTTTTTGCCCCCTGCTCGTTCGATAATGTACCACTGGTGTTAGTAATGTGACAAGGGTTACGTTACGTTACGGGGCTGTAGTCAGTTGAATGAATGTATGATTTTAGTCCTTTATCAGATGTTATGGGGTATTCTGTGATTTTCAATTGCGTAAGTTACGTGATTTTAGTTGTTCGACTAGCGATTAGCTCTAACGTGATTTTCGGTCATGTTAGATGCAATTACGTGACGAGTCCTGTGGGATGCCAATGGCGTATTGTGCAGTTTGAGGTCACACTACAAGCTTTTACGCAATTTCTTTACCATGACTTATTCTTTGACGTTGCGTGAGTTTAGCAGCACTTGTTACGTGATCATATGCAATTATCAGAAAGATGGGGGAGTACCCTATCATCATTCCGAAACCTACACGAACTGCGCATATCATTTAAGGTCTATTGAAAATATACTAGCACCACTTCATTGGTACGGGGCATCTCTTTGCCGCCGCTGACGACAATAATACTTCGATTAAGATGCAGAATCAGCAGTGAGTATAAAACAGGGTTTGGGTGCAGCTTAATTTTGCCACGAACTCGGCATAGTAATGAGGTGTTTCAGAGGCACGTACAGGTTTATTTTTACTTATCAGCACCAGGGCATGATCAAGAGAAAAACATTAGAGTCACCATGTCAATCGTAGTGGTATCATTTTTTTTTGAAGGTCATGGCAGTAAGGGTAACAACAAGTTTGAATTCAGTTGGTTTTTATGAAAAAAGAACAAAATGAAAAAGTGTGGAATTATTGTTGTAGCCGGAAATTCGAAATACAATCTCTAATCCTGCCTCTCTTCTGTGCATCTCTGTCTCTACCTTAGGTGTAGGGTCTGGCCTTGTCCTGATGACGCTTCCTGTCTATATCAACCAACACTTCGAGAAGTACCGAGGATTTGCCCTTGGCATCACGTACGCAGGATCCAATAGCCCGGCCTTCGTGCTTCCTAGGCTGCTGCTGTATCTCAAGAATACGTACAAATTTCGCAACAGCATCATGATCTTCGGCGCCATCGTCAGTCACGTGATTGCCACCAGCCTGCTCCTCGAAGAACCATCGTGGATCAGGAAAAAACGAGTGAAAGACGCGTTGGCTTCGAAGCGGGCAAAGGACATTTTCACCATTGGAAAAGAAGTAAGCAAGACGAAAGCCAATAGCGCGGCGTTCGGTAAAACGTCAGGTGATCAAAAAACGAACAAAAGTACTGCTAAAAAGAATAAAGTGAAACGATGGAGCATCCGGCATGGACTCACCGTACTGGAGAATCGCATGTTTTACGTGGTGATGTTGACATACGTTGTGTTTGATTACATTTTCGATGTCTTTATGGCAACCATAGTGGACTTCGCCATCGACAGAGGTACAACGTTGGAAGCGGCCGTAGGTTTAATAGCACTGTTCTCGCTCACTGACACGCTTGGACGATTGTTCATTCCTTTGCTTGTAGACAAGGGATATCTTACCCGTAGTTGCCTGGCGACGGTTAACTATTTATGGATGTCGCTTGTGTTGTGCACGTTCCCTCTCGTGGGCGGTTACTATGAAATTATGGCGGCCTGTATGTGCCTCTCCTTGGCCATTGGATGCAGTGGCACCATATACCCGGCGCTCATGGCTGACTACATGGGCATTCAGCGGTTACCAATCAGCTACGGCATCGTCGGTGCCGTGGATGGACCCCTGTTCATACTCAAACCTTTATTTATTGATAAGTTTGATATTCAACATTTTGTTCAATGAACTTCTTCGATTTCCACTAGCATGCTACTGTTTGCCAGGAACACGAAACCTTAACAAGTTATTGTTTCGCTAGTTCTTTGTTCACTGAGATTTACTCTTTATTCTTAGCTTCACACACAGACGACGTCTATGCTTGGATAGCAATCGTGCTCTTAAAGCTGAAATTTCTCGTTGTTTGTTGACCTCGTCTTGAGTACTTAGTAATAATTCGTCTCTGAACCACGCCAAAATTGGCAATAGATTCGATAAGGAATACATTTGACATCAATTCAAGTACAGCTCTGTGCCTTTCTTACAGGAAAATTCAAGCGTTTTTACGTCATGAAGACACAAAGATATTATGACTACACATTATTGTGTTGGCACACAAGCCCTAACAACAATCACGGAAGCTATGCGAGATAGCACTAGCTTGTTCATTTTGTGTGTCTCTGTGCCTGTCATTACAACAACAACAAGAACAACAACAACAACAACAACAACAACATCAACAACAACAACAACAACAACAACAACAAGAATCAGGCTAGACAAGCCCCTTCATTATTGAGTTGTCAATGGTGTATTGCTATGTCTATGCACGAACCGACTGATGGTTCAATGTCTTCCATGTTGCTGGTACTCTTCTATTGTATTCTACACAACGCCCAGTTATTAATATGCGGCTCTTTGAAATGAATAAGTGACACAGGTTTTAACAGGTAACCTGCACAGCCTCTTTTAGTGCTGTTTGCATGTAAATATGTCGGCTTCATTACCATCATAAAGGAGAACGAGGAGTCTATCAAAAGGGTTGCACATGCGCACATTTCTAAAGTTTGCCTAGTAGTTTTCTGTTGCACGCACCGCATAACACATGCCATGCTAATTTAGGATTTTGTACTTCATTTAGGATTTTGAAATAACAATTGGTCTATAGGGCGAAGAAAATATATTTATTTTCGCGTAAGCTTGTATATGCATATATAACTTGCGACTATTCCTAAAAGAGCGTATGGAACCAAATGAAAGCCTTGCATCTCTAAGCGAGATTGGCGCAAGTCCTATTGTGTATTTAATAAAGCACTTGCCGCAATGTAGCCGCAAAAAGAATTTCAGGAGGCTCTCTCGTAATAGGATGTTCGCACAAGGAGTAGAGTTAATTTATTTTGAACAAAAATTTTGAAAGTGCTGGTGCTCTTTTTCCTGTGCCTTATCTTCAATATATATCAGTATTTAATTTGTGCCTATTCAAATATCAGTAGATTTATTTATGCGGGTTAAGTACGACTACATCAACTAGGCAAATATATTATCACAATAAGCTCATAACATTCAATGGACGTCGCTTGATAGATATCACTGATGTTTGCATTCAAATAGTTTCGAAAGAGTTGTCAGTGACTACATTATATTTATCTTCGATGCTATTAACGTTCTGTGACACGTACTTGCTGTATCGCAGACGTGAACTACAAATACGGACTTGAAACAATCACAGAAAGAGGAAGCTGGAAGCTTGCGATGAAAGAAAAACCCGTAAATAGGGTTCTCGAGCGTGAGCAGACATTTTGACATGTGCAATTGTCTTCCACTGGTCTTCCAGACTTGAATGTAACAATTTAACTTGCGGACTCCTGCGCACAGACCAATTTTATAGTTTTTTTTTCAACCACGGTATATTGAGTTCTATAGTGTTATATTTTCGTGAAATTATTCGTGCCCACACAACCACAAACTCCGCAAGTTTTTGTGACAGTTAGGTAATCAAACATCCTCCCATAATTGGTGCTACTGTACATGACTGACGCTTCCTGCAACCATTTTATGTAGATATAAATAAGACAGGACACAAGAAAAGTGTTCCGTAGTTTGTATAAGAAGCCCGAGTTTCGTAATCCTAAATCTTCCTGTGATCTTACTTGTCACGAACCACTTGCCTTTTGCTGGTATATAAGGCTGTTCTGTATGAAATCCTCAAATGAGCATCACTCAAGTACTCTTGCACCGATCAGATTTTTTTTATTCAAGCGGCCCAAGTTTGGGAAACATTAACAATGAGCTTGCTCAAAACAAACACACTCAAGGAATGTTGTTTTATTCATGCAGGTTTTTTTAGAGACCACGTCGGCTGCTATAGCAACATGTACCGGTTTTTATCTGGAGGCGTGTTCTTATTGGGACTGGTATGGCTAGCCGTGTTCCTGAGCGAAAGGCACAAGAGGAAGGAGTGGGTGCCGCAGCCAGCTGGTTACACCGAAGCCATCATAGTCGCGGGGCACGCAGTTTACTATAATCCGGGTCACAGGGTCGAGGAACATGGTGAAAACCCACAGTTTACAAACGACCCTCGCATGAACTGTGATAATGAATCTGGTAAAACCTGCAAATAATAGTAATTCCGATAAATAAATTTACTCTGAAATTTAAACGAAATTAATATCTATCGCCGTCTTTTATTTCTCTGTCGATTAACCGAGTCTCAGTGTCACTTGCTCTCACCCACCTTCTGGAAGCTAATGTGGCTTTATACTGCCTCTATCATGGGCGCACTTATGGCCGAACAACAATGTCATATGATGACGTCACCAATTATAGGAATCTTTAACTCCATGCGAGGACGTCATCATGCGAAGATTTTTGCGTCTCTCATTTTTATGACGAGAACGAAAGTGGTTAATTTTTGCTTTCATGGGGCATAGACGCAAGGCTTTCTGTCAAAGAGACCTCTCAATACTTTTAAAGATATCAATATTAGATGCTTGACTATGGAGTTGCGTGTAATAAAGGCAGAACAGATTGAAGCAGTGACAACTTTGCAGAAGGCATGGAGGTCAAACTTTTGAAGCCTGGAAAAATATTAGTGCATTGACATGGATGCCTATCCAAAACTCGTTTTTAGCAGAAGCACTTGACTACGTTTAACCCACCCTGTGTTTCTAAATGGCCTGTAATTAAAATGAACTGCAAGTCCTTTCGCACAGAAAGCTTGCATGCCAAATCATCTGTTATTTTCAACGTACTAACTTCACCATTACGTCGGTGACAAACGATGTCATACTTGAAGAGTGAACAGGACGGGCGAAATGAGGCAGCTTGCGAAAGTCTATATACTTATTTCAATTTTTAAAAATGTGTAGGAGAAGTAGGTGTTGGACAGGCAGAACTGCTGTAGACGGCAGAGCTCGTGAACCGCCAAAGGAGTCCTTTCACTCAGGCTTCTGTCATGCTCAAGCGCAGAATGGGCAGATGAGACAACTAAGGGCACTGGCACATTAGTGAACAATGGAACGACGTCAAATCAGTCATCGATGCTCACAACCGACGCTACCTGCGTAAAGTGGTTGGAGTCAAGGACATGTGTTGGTGTCTTCCGGGTTAGGGGAGGGAGCGAAAATTCGGTGTAGACAATTTCGAAGGGCTAGGTATCGAGAGAATGTGATGTCTACATTCAGTTGGAGGGAATCGTGAGGCTTGTGAATTCTTGGTAGTCCACAGAAACTCGGTGTGGATCCGTTACGGCAGATTAGTCGCAGGTAAAGTGTTCTGAGATCCGGGTACTGCTTGAAAATGTTGGCGAGTAGCTCGTTTAGCTGTGTCTGGGTTTCCTTCGTTGGGTCCTTTACTAGCTGCGTGTATGCGTCCCCTTCTAAAAGAGGTGAAACCTTCCGATCGTAGTCCCCGCTGTCCAACACCACCGTCGAATTGCCCTTGTCGGCGGGCAAGATGACAACGCTCTGATCCCGTCAGAGTTTCCAAAGTCCCTGGTTCTCCTCTGTGGTGAAGTTCCTTTTTCTTTGTAACAGTAATTTAAAAAGGATTTCAATTGCTTTCAGCCGAATTTCTTCTCTGGCACCCGGCCTCACACTCTGGACGCCTTCCTCTACAGTCCGACAAGTTTCGGTAGAATGGGCGTCGTTGACATGTTATAGCCGTGCCCATTGCCAGAACCTAAGCTTACCAATAAATTAGTGGACGAAATGAAAGATTGGGGACAAACCTGGAATTTCGGATGCTATGGGTAAAACTGCGGTCCAACAGGTAGGATAGTTTCTTATCAAGAGTGGTGCGGTGCTTTTTTGCCGTTGATGCCACAATGGAGTCCGTGAACGCGTCGACCAGGCATCAACTCAGAGATGCGGTGCTGAAGTTGACACTTTGCGAAGAACTGGTCCAATTCTTTTTTGCGTAAATAGGCGTTGATTTCACGAAGGCGGGCATTGATCGGTCGTTGTTTGACTCTCGTGACGACTTCCAAGCCTTCAGAGGTCGAGACTGGTCGTTTAAGGTGCAGGCTTTGAGGAACGACTTTCCTTTCTTTGCAGGCGCGGCTGAAGTCGAGATGAGTCTTGAAGACTGAGATGTTATCCTTAATGCGTATGTAGCTCTTGGCAAGTTATCGTGTCCAAAGTCTTGGCTGATTGACTTGAATGAAAACTTTTGAGAGAAGTCTGTCTGGTATGGTAGTCTGACGACCAACAGTCTTATGACAAGCTGGTCTTACGACATACGGAGGATACTACTTTTGCCGAACGATCAGAACTCTGAGATACTCTGTAAATGAGTGTGGCTGCTTGAAGCTCAGCTTGAATTACTTTCAGATTCTTCATCCGTATGATACCCAGATTGGTTAGGACCAGGGCCATGGGAACTGCGGAGATACCGTTATGCAGGAACAGGTCCACGAGGGTCTCCTTCGGTGAAAGAGAAGCGGACCAGAGGAAATCTTTTATTCCAGGTGAGGAGAACGGCATGAACTTAGAAGCGGAAGAAGCACTCACTGATCAACTAAGCGCTATAAAACGCTATGCGAGAATGAAATTGGGCTGCAATAACGTGAACATTGGCTACAACCCCCAAAGCGAGTACGGCTTTCGCGAACCAACAGCAAACGCGCGTGCTAGTCTGCCGACTTCGTCTTCCTCCCTATCCTCTTCGTCATTCTCGTCGGCCCGTTATAGCTTGGTGCAAGTGACCGGTTTTGTGCAGGACTGAATAGTAAAACTCTTAAAGTCGCAGCGCGCAACGGTCCAGACAGTCTGAAGGGTCTTTAAGGAAATAAAGGTGGCACAAGGCGTGGTGATCAGTTATGACTGTGAATGGCCGAGCGTAAAAATAGTAACAAAAGTTTCCGGCTCCCTGATCAAGTTCTAAGCATCAGCGTTCAGTAATGGGACTTTTCGTAGTCCAAAAAGCACCCCACTTGGAGGTTGCCGAAATCAAAACCGGTGGCTCTCGCCAAATACTCCAAAACTGTCCGCCACATGCCGGTAAGCAATCACAAAGGCCTGCATTTGTGCCTATATTTGGGGCCATTTTTTGGACGTTTGTGGCACTAGATGTCACGTGGTCAACACGTGTCATCGCGTTTCAGCCACCAGAAGTCAAGGCACGTGCCTCTGTGAGGCCGGCGCGCGTGCGCACACTACCGACGCAGAAAAGGCTCATTGAATATTTGCTTTCAGCAGACGAAAGGAGGCTACTGGAATAGGCGACAATATGGTCGCATTCTTGTTGTTTCTGGGCCAGGGCTGGGCCGACACCATAGCCACTTGCGTTGGTACAAACTTCTGTTGTAGCTGAGACGTCTAAGTGAGCGAGATTAAGAGAAGTAAACAACCACACTAGATTTCGGAACGCATGTGCTTTCTTTGGGTTCCAGATGAAGCCAGCGTCTTTTTGGTGAGTTGAGTGAGTGGGCGTGCGACGTCAGCAAAGCTTTTAACAAAGCAGTGGAGGTAAGAGCAGAGGGCAAAGAAACTGCGAACGTCTTTAGCACAGGTTGGTACCTCATCTGCCCACCCCACTTTCTGTCTACCCCTAACCCGCTTGCCTTCTCTTGAAATCCATTTTGTGATCCTTAATGACCAGTGGTTATTTTGCCTTCGAACTACGTGCCGTGCTCATGAGCATTTCTTCGTCTTGATTGCGACTACATTTTTCTTAAGACTCGTTTGTTTCTTGATGTACCGTGCTCTCTTCTCGCCTCTTAGGGTTACACCTACCATTTTTTCCATTGCTCGCTGCGCAGTCCTCATCTCTAATGAACCCTGTCTGCAATCCTCGAGCTTTCAGTTCCGTAGCTAAGTAAGATGCAGCTATAATATACCTCCCTATTGAGGGGTTGAGGCAATCGACCATATGATTTCAGAATGCTTGACAACTGTGCTCCACCTCTTTTTTCTTCTTCTATAGGTACTTCAATCTCGGGATTCGCCCCCATGGTTACTAACTGTCCTAGGTAGACGTACTCTCTTACAACTACAAGTGACTGCTACCTACCTAGTCTTTCGAGGTTGTCGTACATTACTCTAGTTTTCGCAGATAAAATTGAGGACCTACCTTTCTACTCTCCAGTAATCATGAATTTCCATTCGTCTCCTGAGTTACCGATCAATGCAATGTCATCGGTGAAGCGAAGGTTACTAAGGTATTCTTTATTAACTCGCATTCCTAACTCTGCCCATTTTAGGCCTTCGAAAATCTCCTATGAGCACGCGCTAGATAGCATTAGGGAAATAGCATCTACTTATCTTACACCTTTCATTGTCGGTGTTATAATGATTTCTTTATGTAGCACTATGATGGTAATTGAATCACTAAGTTTCTTCCAGCATCTTTGTATACGATTCGTCGACACCACGATTCCACAGTGTCTGCATGACTGCTAATATATCTGCTGAATAAATGCCTTCTATATCTTTCATCTCCCCCATCCCCCTCTCATGCGCAGGGTAGCAAACACGCTGTCTGTAGGCTGGTTAACCTCCCTGCCGTTCTTTTCCTTCTATTTTCCTTCCTTCCTTCCCGTAATCCATGAAAGCTATTTACACTCTAAAAGGGAGTATTTGGGAGGTGTTCGTGCTGCACAAGATTTTTCGTCTACTCAAGTACTTTCCTCGCGCCATCGCGATGGTTCCGGTAGTTCTCGGTTGCAAATGACGGCGCGTGAACAGATTGACATAGCATTTCCCCCAGGAAAGTGGCTAGCGCCGAGTTTTCAAGAACAGAACCGCGAACAGCTCAGATGAAGATTCTTGTTGAGTTGCAGAACTACTCCCTGATACTCTATTTTTCTTGAAGTGTATACTGGTTCAGAGTACTCTCAGCATTTGTGTACCACATGATTCTAGTATGAAAATAGTAGGTCGATGTGTAGCCTGCACAAAATTCTGCTTGACTCTCTTGGTTGATTGAATTCTCATAATACCTTATTTCTGAACGCAATTATCAATGTAAATATATTGTATACGACGGAAAGCAAGTTGATCGGGCCGTATTGCATCAAGCAATGGCACCCTTTTCTATAGATTATGATTACGTTAACATTCTCCCAAGATTCTAGTACTCTCGCCAGCAGAAGACTCTTCTTATGCAGGCGGCCGGTTTTTTCAACACAATATGTCCTCCCTCTTTCAGAAGATCTGATGGTACCTGGTTCTTGCCAGCACCATTACCTCTTTGCATTCTCGCCAAGGCCTTCCTGATTTCTTCTGTCATTACTGATAGGACTTCATCTGGCATACTGAAGGTTCTTAAATTATGGTCATGATAGTTCCGGCTACTATATAGATCTCTGTGAAAATCCTCTGCTTCTCTACTATGCTATCTATATTGTAGTTACTTTGCCTCTTTGGTCCTTCATTGCGCATATATGTTTTTTGACGATACAAATTTTCCTCTTCACTCATTTGATGCTTCCTCCATTCTTCAGAGCGTGTTGAATTCTCTTCATATAATACTGTTACCGGGATTACAAACACACGGAAGAGAAAACAAGTGTATTCGCAACATATAAAGATAGGTGTGACACCCCAGGGCTGCTATGATCTCGCGCACTGAATCGGCTTCTTCTTCGTCGATGCGTCTACGATGGCGGAGCCATGCCCACTGCCTCGTAACATCACCCCCGCGGACGAAGCGCCGTCACGGCGCCGCCAAGACAATCAGGACTGGCAGTGTAGTAGCGTTTTAGTCGCGACACATGAACAACATGTGTCGCGACTAAAATGCTACGACACTAACTGATGGTACAACATCAGTAGGTGGTGTGGCTGAAGAGGAGTGTGGTTCAACGGGAGTGATAAGGTAGTCGACGTCGGTGACCTTGCGGAGAACTTTGTAGGGCCCGGTGTATCGTGGAAGGAGATTCTCGCACAAGCCTTCACGCTGATGCGGCGTCCAAAGTAGGACGAGAGAGTAAGCAGGGTAGTCAACGTCGTCGTGCCAGTCATCGTAGCGGACTTTTTGTGAGGCCTGAGAAGCAGTGAGCCTAGTGTGCGCAATTTGGCGAGCGACGCGGGGTCGAGAAGCAATGTCCTGAGCATGCACCGTTGGTTTGGTAGTACCAGAAGGAAGGAGTGTGTCGAATGGCAACGCAGGGTTGCAGCCGTACAGAAGAAA